>NW_003314262.1:5994839-6144770 GCF_000143415.4 Selaginella moellendorffii
AAAAAAGAGAGATCAAGGAGCTGCGATACTAGCTGCTACTTTGAGTGTTGTGGTTACAAATTAGAAAAGGTCCATGTGTAAAACTATATTTACTAGATAATGCTCAGTCTTGGTGAAGAATAATGGAGGTCAACAAAATACTAGTGGCCATTTGAGAATCCATGTAATTTATATTCTTCTAAATGTTACGTTTACACCTCAAGGATGAATTGAGTAGGCTGAAGTAAACAAGAACCATTCAAAGTATGTAAATGCATTTATGCCGAAGAAAATGATTGTCATAGATATAGACAACATAGACACATTCCATACCTTTATATCAAGCTTGTAGATCTAGGTTGGGGGCAAGGTGATGCACTTAAACCCAACCAACTAAAGAAAGCATTAGATGTAACTATTAAGGTGCATTTCAATGATAACTTGCGAAAATGGAACATAACACGGTCTAAGTCCACATTTAGCAAGAAAGCCAAACTAAAAGGGATATATGGGAAAGGGAAATTCATGAAGAGTTTATCTAAGAATGAATCTTTAGGATTTTGGAAAGGTAGATTTATAGGGGAGTCAAGCAAAAAGGGATAAATCCATTGATAAAAGAATTAGTAATATAGAAAACAATATATGTTACAATTGTGGTGAAGTAGGACACTTTTAGAAATAATATCCCTTCAGAGTCAATATGACCATTAAATTGGGTGAAGTTTAAACTAAGGTATGTGATCCAATTCCTAACTCAAATTTACTCAGCACATGAGCAACGTTAGTAAAGAGTCATTTGTAACATCTATTAGCTCTCTAAAGGAAGCTTAGAAATAACTTTGTTAAAATCTTTATTGATATGAGTGCTTTAGATAATTTTGTGGTTGTAAACATAGTCTGGCAAACCGGACTAATAGTGCAACAGCTAGAAGAACCAAAGATTATAAAGTTTATTTATGGTAGCCAAAGCACTGATAAAGTACTTTGATAAGTAAGAGTCAAAGTAGGAACATGGAAAGTGGATATAGATTTCACTATTTTAGACATCACGTGATCTTCAAGAAGTAGCTTTACATAGGGAAAGTAGGAACTTAGTGATGTCTGAGGAGAATGATTTAGGATGGAGGCTTAAGATCTAAATGTAGGGCAATATAAAGTTAAAGACTCTTGTTTGAACATAGTGACTATGAGAGAACAACTTACTAAAAGAACCAAGACAACATTTTTGTGCTTATTTTTTAATAGGGAGTGACAAAAAGATGGGAATAAAGGAACTGACAAGATAAATATAGTAACTATTTAAGCTTTGCATGACATCAAGAATTTTGAAGATGTTATCACATTAGTAACATGGGAAGATTTTAGCAAACTTTACCTATTCTTAAAAGAGTTTGTTACACATAAGTCATCCAAAACAACATCAAATCCTCACCAATATGATTTAAACTCCTAGAGTTCTTATTGCATATAAACAAGTGAATCAAGATGGCTTGTGAGCTTGGGAAATGACAATTTCCCTAACCACTCAGAATTTAACCAAGATATTATCAAATTATTACTAACATCCACTACTAGAGAACAAATGATAGATAGTGTGTTTGGGAAATATATAGAGCCAAGTGACTTGAGAAAGGCTATTCTCACAACTTTAAATGACCTCTCTCTAGAAGTAAATGACTAAGTTCTTTCAAGAATGAGTAACAATAACATACAAGAGCATAAATCAGATGAGACTATCCTATGGAGTTCTTAAACTTAGTAACACCATCTCAAATACTTCCACACATGCTGAACATAAAAATCAATTGTATCATAATGCTCTTATATAACATTGACATGAAAAAAAGCATGTGTAATGGCACTAACTACCATAACCAAAGCTTTACCAAATGTCATCAAAGCTAGTAAAAAAACCCTTCTACCAAGGATCTTTTTGAAACCAACAAATGGAAATATATCATTCATTCTAAAATGGTAGTAATTCCTTATAAAGCTTGCATTTTTTGTTACAATTTGCAAATCCCAAGGACAAACATTGCAAAATATAAAGATATTCTTATCAAGACTGGTTTTTAGCTATGGTCAACTTTATATTGGGCTCTCAAGGGGAACATCAAAGAAACAAATTAAAATATCTAGAGAATAATGTGAGGGATAAAATTTCTGTAAGCTCTTGAATTTGGACTTCCCAGGAGGTCATTCAACCTAGTACTATTTAAACCCAAGGATGCTTAACCTTAAATATCCCAAAACCCTTAATTGATTGGAAAAAGGGGTGCATTCTTGTTCATAGGCTCTTTCCCTCCATATTTCTATATTTGAAACCCTATAAATCGTCTCTCAAATCGTTCCTTTTGGTTGCTTACAATCCACTACGCTTCTTTGCAAGTTTACGCCTTTGTGAACGGAAGTTGAGAGCTGTAGCTCTCTTGAGAGCCCCACTCTCTTGACACTTTACCCCTCGAATCGAGCCCAGCAAGAGTAAACTAGACCTACCAAATGTCAATCAACATGTGGTGCGATTCCCTTAGCCAACCAATAGAGTCGAACTCGAGACCCCTTTGATACCAAATGTAAGCTTCTGAATTTGGACTTTTTGAGAGGTCACTCAGCCTAGTATTATTCAAACCCAAGGACGCTTAACCCCGAATATCCTAAAACCCTTAACCAATTGGAAAAGGAGGTGCACTCTTGTTCATGGGCCTTTTCCCTCTATATTTGAACCTTTATAAATTGTCTCTCAAATCGTTCCCTTTGGTTGCTTATAGTTTCTTTTAAAACAAAATCATGTATACAAAAAATATAGTTTATAAAGAAATTTTTTAAATTGATAATATTAAAACAACATAATTACTATCTATTCTAGCTAGTCTAGCCTTCATTGTATCACCTGTTGAATATCTGCAATTATAACCTCAATAGTTTTGGAAACCCTAAAAGTAAAAACCCTTAGAAAAGGTGTATCCTTGTAACAAGTTGCAAGGGAAAAAGACCCCATCCCCCGCATCACTATTGCCCAAATGTGTGGTGGCTAGCAGCACAATAGCCACTTCTGCAGCTTTTGCCATGGTGTAGGACAATCTAAAGTGGGTTTGTGAGGTCCTATCCAAGGAACTTGCAAATGCTCTCTCACTCCTAACATGGACCATTCATAGACCATTCATGTCATCAATGTTGTCAAACGGTCAATAAATCAAGCTTGAGAGAGAGTAGAAAAGAATCACATCAATCAATTAGTTGATTAATCAATTGCAATGATTATGCTCAATTGGAGTAAAGAAAAAAAGGCAAGACAATGTAAAAGAGGACCAAAGGACATGCGGAGAAAGCATCTAAAATCTTGACGAAGCCCTTAATGATAAATTATTAAAATTATTTAGTTTAGCAAAAAGTAGAAGACAAAATTGCAAAAGTCTATTTCTGTTCTTTTTGCAAGGGTGGTGGCAATGAGCAATATAAAGAACAATGCAACTTAGAAGGACCTTTAGTGGGGAATGGTAAACATTTCTTCTTCTTCTTCACCAAGTTATGCTTGAGAATTTGCTCAATCTTCTCTGATTTTTTCTTCTTTGATTTCATTGTTGGGTGGAGCTCTATATGCTTGTACATGGCACTTCCTCTATAATGCTGGTTGAACTTTGTGTTGTGTGAAGGTCTTTAGAATAATCTAAGTCACATTGTTCATGGGAAGTTGCAACTTCTACAAAACTCATGGCAAAACATTGATCCCAAATCTAAAATCAATGATAGAGTGAGGCAAATTTTGTCCTTCAATTATTGCTATATAGAAGAATATACCACATAAATATCATGCTTCTTGAGCTCATTCAAAACATGAGTCACAATTGTGGAGCTCATGTAGTGCCAAAGTGAGAGGCGCGGACCATACTTGAGTTCACGAGTTGAGCTCAATTTTTAATTGTAATTTAGTACAAATATTATAAACTTTAAAATTTTAAGGTTATGGCGAACCTAATAATTTAATAACTCTCTCTATATTATATAGATAAATATATTCTAAAGAACACTTCTTGTTCTAATAATTTAAATATTTACTACATGTAATGATAGGAACATTTGTTAGAACATAAAATAAAATGTTTGCAAAAAGAGAATTCTTATCACTTCTTTAAATTTGTACTCTATACTTTCTAGCTAGTAAATGTCAAGTTTGTCAGAATTAAAAAATTATTAAATTTGAAATAAGATTCTATGTAAAGCTATATAACCATTTGAAAGGAAAAAAAAATAACCATTGATGTAAGCTTATTGCATATAAAAGAAAGATTTGGTTCTTTTTAGAATACATTCTTGAGGGGTTTGTCGTAGCATACTGTCTAGAATTTATAGATTTTCATTCACACTCTTATTCGAAAAAAAAGAAATACACACAAATATCTATGGGTTCTAGTGTTGGTAATTTTAACTCTCACAATCTTTCTTCCCAGGGTTCAAGAGCTAGGAGATGCAATAACTATCCCATTACACAGAATAACCAAACCACACAAGAGAATGAAAGAGAGGATAGTGAGGATAGTGATCATGAGTTAGAGATAAATGCAATGACAGAGGGTGCAACAAATTGGGTGAAAAAGAATGCCCTCTTACTTTTTTTTAAAAAGTGCAATTTTGCCACTTTCAAGAAGTGCCCCATATGTTTTTTAGCGTTTGGTGGAAACAATGGCAATGATCAGTATGATAGTATATATGCTGTTGCGACACACTGCAACATCACGTACCCGAAAGACTATCATGAAATCTTTTTTGAGATGGTAAAGACAGAAATGGAGACACACGAGTACTATAGGTAGTATTGCGAAAAGAACACTCGAAAGCATATAAAATGAAAAGTGAAATAAAAAAGTATATTTTTATTAATTATATAAAGTATAATAAGTTTTATTGATAGAGAATAAACATCGATAATGTTGGAGAAATCTAATTAGCTCCAAAAGTTTTTTGCAACTCAGCAATAGTAAGGCTTGCTTGGTGTATATGAATATCCACTTTAGGATCCTGGTACAAGATGTTGATGAAAATGTAGTATATATGCTTGCAAGGAGCATATGCCTTCTCATGTTCCTCACGCTTCGTAAAGTCTGGACATGTGCAAGAAGGAAAGTCGTAAATAGCAATTGTGTACTCTTCACCTTCTGTTTTGACTATGTACTCCTTTGCAAGCACAATGATGTACTTCATGGAGAGAATCTCACACTCAAGTGTTTGAGCCAAGTTTATTTTAGCTTGCTTCTGTTTGGAGACAGTACCAATAAATTTAACTGCCTTATTTTTTGGTGCTGGCCTCCTGTGCATCTCTGTAGGAATAGTTCTGCTCCTCTCACTCATGTCTCCAACTCTCCTCTCAAGATTAAAACCAGATTTCTCAAGGTTTTCAATCTCATCCGAGGTGAGCGCGACCCCATTAGCAACCAGCCATTCTTTAGGTACTACATCAGGTTTAGTCACTATAGTGTTTTCAAGCCGCTTTGTATGGTTGGTGTCGGTGTTGCAACAATATAGCCAGCACCATCTTGAAAATCTTGCTTGCTTTTGTTCCCCATAGAAACATGGGGCTGGAATAGAAGAAAATTTGTCACCGCAAATCCAGGCCTAACACTTGCCCTTCGGAAGCATCCCCACACACCTTACATTCGATTTTGCTGGCATGTGTCGGATTGCCCATTACTTCGGCTCCACGCTACGGTAAGCAATTTCAACCTGTTGCGATGCACTCTCTTCATCAGCTACTTGAGGTGGCTTGGTCTGAGAGCGGTGTCTTGGAGCAGAATGGTACTCGACATTAGGCCTGTGAGAGCTTTTTGCTCCAAGGTCCATACCAACATCTTCCCCAGCAAAGGAAAAATGACGCTTTGAATGGACAATCTTCATATCACCAATAGAAGCTCGGGGAGTGTACTCTATAGATGTGCCACGGACCACTTTCTCAACTGCAATTGCCACTGTTTGGGTGGGTGGAGTTAATTTTCTCTTCATCCTATCATGTAATATCTCAATAGAAGGCCCTATTCCCATGTATCTTCCTTCCTCGAATGCCAGTGCTTTTGAAAATTGCTTTATAACACGTATCAAATCTGATAGACAGGCTTCGTATAGACTCATCTTCCCTTGCTCTGCCTCAAAGGAACACCAACTCCAATGCTTACTTTCGGAGAGATTCACAGTTGGGGTGTATGCGAGGTCCTCAAGTGGTTGATCATAATGGAAAAGGCAATATTAAGAGGTAATAAAAGGAGAAGAAAAAATATAAACCAACCTGAAAAGAGTGATGTCCCCACTGGAACATCCTAACTTCCCACCATCCTAACCATGACTCAAGTTGTGGTAGGCAACTTACGTTTGTATAGCCATATTCACGCCACCACATTTGAATCTTGTTTGCTTTTGCCTCATGCTTTTCTTTAGAAGGTGCAACCTGCCATTGTTTGCACAACTCCTTAAATATTGATTGAAACTCTGGCTTGATAAGGTGGTAGTGCTGGTTTAGGCTTTGAACCCAATGGAACTCACAAGTCCTCTCATGACCTTCCAATGGTTGACCATTCCCAAAAACTACTCGGATACCATTCTAGTTTGCACCAACCCATCTACCATGAAACCACGAAAGTTTGCAAGCTTACCAGTCTTCTTTAGGACAATATCAGAGAGGGACTTCCAAAATATTTCCTATGTTATCTAGTCTTGTACTTTAAACTCTGTTGTTGCAATTGTTAAGTTACAATGTAGCCTATGAAAACATAAATATTATAATAATTTCAATATAATGAAAATAAAAATTACCTTGGATTATACACATGAGCTCCTATGGTTGTCCAACCGGATACACGTTTCATATGGTCAAAATGTACCCATGCATTTGCAAGGTCACTAGACCCAAACATGTCCATTCGGGAGACAAGATCTACGCTAGAGGCAGGGCCCATGGTAAACATTTTGAAGACGAAGAGGCGCTCTTGCTCATTCACAACTTAGTCTGGAAACAAACTTCCATGGATGAACTCGTATGAACAGGTTTGTTTCAATTCAAGGATGGAGTCAATTTTATATTGCAACTTCCCTCTCGAGATTCACACATCCAAGATTTTATCCTAAACAATATAATGTAAGAAAATTTATTATTATAACGTATGAAAAATAACAGATGTACCTCCTTAGGCTAGTAGCAGGTTGTACTCCTCGTAGTAAATCCCGCAAGCTAACCTCGTTTAGTTGAGTCTTTTGGCAACTTGAATTGAGTAAGGTATTTGCGATAAAATCCTTGAGGATGGTCTTCTGAGCATGCTTCGGAGTTGTAGATGAGTTTCTCATAATCTCTTCCTACATAGCATCTTTGAAATGGTTGAAAGAACTCCTTTGTATCCTTTCTTGCATTGGATGCATATGTGTGCCAACATGCATTGCAACTCTTCTAGCCACTCCATCCCATGGAAGAAAGTAGTACATCTTGGCCTTGCAGATAGCACGACATAGAGGAGCATTTTTGCAGAATCAACATTTGAATCCAACAGCAATGGTGTCACAGGCTGGAAGATTGACTGTAGACCCTTCGAAAAATATAGAGTTTCTAGAGCAATCTTGATTGCATGCTTCATCCACACAATCTAAGTGCCCGCTACAATGAACTATAGATACTGTGCCTTCAAAATGTTGGAAGTGTGTGGTCTTGATCTTGCACCAATTGTGGACATCCTGCTTGATTTCCATCCCCTTCCGTTTGGAACTTGTGTTGCTGACAAGAGGTGGTAGCTCGAAGAAAATGTTGCCGTTGTAGGAGGATGGAAACTCACTCACAAGCCTATACAAAAACAAGTGCATGTTGATTGAGAGGCGTGAAAACTAGAAAGCATTGCTAACGACTTTGAATATTGCTAAAGTTGGAGCTGAAGCTGGAGCTGGAGCTAGTGAATTTGGCACCGACACTAGCATGACTTCTCCACTTGAACTAGAAGAGGACAAGACGATAACGATTGACTCTTGCTTCACATTCACTTTGGCTGGAGCTCATTTTGGCATTTTGACTGGAGATCTAAACACTTGAATCTCCTTTGACTTGGAATTTCGTAAATCCCATTGTTGTCCACCCTCACCCACACCAGAAAGAAGAAACTCTGAGTATGCAACTATATCGGTGTTGTTGCGGATCACAGCCTCTAAAGAAATAGAGCCAAGACAAAGATCAAAAAGCCGACATAAAAAACTTTCAGAAACAATACTCTAAGAGAATGAAAGAGGTGGGTGATCTTGAAAATGAAGAAGAAACCTCTCCATCTTTCTCAATAGGTTTTGGAGTTCTCTCTCTTTATGCTACTTGTAAAAATCCATAGTGAAACATAATTGAAATTTAAATAAAGTAATAAGAAGACAACGTACAAAATGAATTTAAATTCTATAGCAAATTTAACATGTTCAAGTGTGACAGTATTAATATTACTGTCATCTATTATGATGTCTGATGCATGTATATACATAGATCCAAGGAAAGATTTTCAGCACGTGAAGTTTGATAGTTAATGATGATACTAGTAATGACATTCTGCTATAACATGTTAAACCAAGAGATCCAATCTAACTATCAGCACATGTGATATATCAAGTTGTCAAATTTTAAGTGGTAGATGATAATAAATCTTGTCAAATCTTATTTTTCAATGACAGATATAATTCGTAGTACAACTCAAGTTTTATCCATAATTGTGAACACTGCTCAATGACATTTAAAGCACGTGCCTATTGTTTAGGATCTAGTACAACACAAAATAAATTTCTGGATGAGGATTCATCCATTCATAGATGGATATAGTACAACATATTTTAACATGCCTTATTTATACTCTTTAAAGTTCTTGTAACGATTCCAAAATATGTACAAAATATTGATGAGAATGCATCCTATCTAGATAATTTGTAAAATATAATATCATATCTCTAATAACAAAAATGTTGATAGGTGCTAGTTATACCATCATTAAAATATACAAAATAAAGAAGCATAATTTACATATAATAATAATGATAAGATAAAATAAGACCAAAGATATTGTGATGGTTGAGATTTAGGTTATTCGGAATGAACAGCCAGGATTAGAGATTGGTTATGGTTAGGGCAGTCATCAGGATTAGGGTTAGGGTAGCTGCCAAGATTAGGTCACTGTTTGCACCGTGAGTGGAGCGCGCAAGAGATCGAGAGATTGAGCGCATGAGCGCGAGAGATTGAGCGCACGAGCAGGAGAGTTTGAGCGCGCGAGCGGGAGAGATTGAGGGCACGAGCAGGAGAGTTTGAGCGCACGAGCGGGAGAGATTGAGTGCGCGAGCGCGAGAGTTTGAGTGTGCGAGCCGGAGAGATTTAGCACGCGAGCGGGAGAGATTGAGCGCACAAGAAATCCAGCACAATCAAGAAATCAGGGGAGGAAAGATGCCACCAAGGGTGAGTTTCGATTTGATTGCTTCCACTTCCATTTTTTTATTCCCATTTCTTCCATTTTTTCTTCTTGATTGCTTCTTTGCTGGCTGAGGTCGAGCTCGAGCCAGCCACTTCGGGCAGTTTTGCTCGCCGAGGGGCTGAGGTTATTTGAATAACCTCGGCCCCTCGGGTGGCCAAACTGCCTGAGGTCGAGCTCGGGCCCGCCACCTCAGGTAGTTTTGCTCGCTAAAGGGCCGAGGTTATTTGAATAACCTCGGCCCCTCAGGTGGCAAAACTGCCCGAGGTCAAGCTCGAGTTGGCCACCTCAGGCACTTTGGCTGCCCAAGGGGCCAAGGTTATTCAAATAACCTTGGCCCCTCTGGCCCCTAAAGTGCCCGAGCTCGACCTCAGGCACTTTAGGGGCCGGAGGGGCTGAGGTTATTTGAATAACCTCAGCCCCCTGGGCAGCCAAAGTGCCTGAGGTGGAGTCTAGGCTTACTTGATTTTTTTTTTCTCTTTAATTGTTTGAATTTCTCATTATCTTTATTTAGTTTGACTAAAAAAAATTTTTCTCTTGCAGAAAAGGAAAATTGTAACATATAAAAAAGTTGTTGGAGCCAAGAAGACATGAGAAATTCAATTCGGCACTGACAACGACATCACGATCAACATATCCATTGGCACAACAAAGACACATTTAGTTAGAGATTCACCACCTCCACCACCATCACCTCCACCATCACCACCTCCACCACTGCCATCGCCACCTCCACCACCTCCATCACCACCTCCATCACCACCATCGCCACCGCCACCACCACCATTGCCACCACCACTGCCATTATTGCCTCTACCCCCGCCACCACTGCTGCCACCACCACCATTGCCACCACCATTGCCACTATTGCTTCTGCCCCTGTCGCCACCGCCACCACCACCAACGCAAATCCCTGAAGTTGGGCAATCTAGTGGTGTTCACGATAGGGAACCTGAGGAACAACTTGGAGCTGAAAGAGTTGCAGACCTTCCTGAGAACGTGGTGGACAAGCACTTCCAAGAGACTATTATGCGGACAAGGGAAAAAGCAGTTCACCAAACACTTGAGGCGCTCAAGTGGCCAAGCCCTTGTGACTTGATCAGAGAAATCCCCCTTTGTTGTTTGCAACAAATGAATTTTGTCCGCACAGCATCCAAGTATGTCAACCCGGATATATACAGCTTGTTCAAACAGAATGGCCTTGCAACAAATATCGGTATGTTTCTAGTCTCTTTTTGCAAGCAAGGAATAATGAAGATCATTACTGTCACACCCAAGATTGTGAATAGCTAGGATCCTATTTGGAGGAGGAAGTCCCTAGAATTTGATGACATTTTTATCAGACATCCTGAGACTCGACAGCTTGCAGGGACAATGTTCCAAATTATTGATGGTAACCATTGATATGGAGCTTGGATGAAGTGTATTGACGATCATTTTCACAATGATCCTGTTTACCATATCAACGTTCTAGTCGGCCATGTCTACGCGAGGGGACCTTTGGATGTCAATAAACTTATCTTGGCCTGCCAAAAGATCAATGCGTAAATTTTATAGTTTTACCTCTAACTCCACTTTAACTTATTTTGTTGTGTTTAAATGTAGGCTTGGGCAATTTGCTGTTCAAAAACAAAACTTTGTCCATGACATTGCGCAACTTCGATTTTTGGCAGACTTGAGTGAGGATGACATCCGCCAACATTATAGTGATGATCTCACAACACTTGTTCGGCACTCACACACTCGAAATGACGGTACAACTTGGTTCAACAACCCAATCAGTTTTATGCTCACTATGTGGTGTAAGGTATGTCTTTCCCTTTTATTTTATAAAAGCCTCTTTTAATTGTTTTGGTGTTTAGCCTTTGGTGAAGGTCAAGCAAGATGCTTACGAACTTGCATATTCGGAGAAGAGTCAGGAAGAGCTCTCAACTGAGTTTGTTCAAATTGAGCACAAAATTCAACATGCAAAGTCCTCAAAGTTGAAAAAACTAATATGCATTGCAGACAATCGCAGGCCGAAGGAGTGGCTAGAGACTATAGCCGAAATTTCTTCTCATGAATGTAAGTTTTTTATCACACTTCATTTTTCTTAATTATGCATATGTTACTTTTGCAATGAACAAAACTCCAAATGACATGATTTACAATATCGCAAAATTGAAGCTTCCATATAAGCAATAGATAAAGACTCTAGAGTTCCTCAATGTCTGCTTGATGAATAGAGAGAAAGGACCGCCAAAACTATTTGACAACATGATGAGAAGGGCTGTCTACATCACACAAACTATAAGTGAAGGTGAGAAGTTCTTGGCACCACACATTGGTGACGATTCAGATGGCACATTCATGTCTTTCGACACCTACATCAACACGTCATTAGAAGGGATTGAAAAGGGGTGGCTGCCAGAGAAGTTTACAAGCACAACAACTTATGATTGCCAACATGGTCAACCTTATTTCATGCGACATGCAACTTATAGGTATAATATGATTTCTAAGACTATTTTCTAATATATATTGTTTACAGGTATCTTTGATATAGAGGCATGCCATTTGAGGCACCAGTTTGCACTCAACTTGTTGCAAAGGGTGTAACGGATGGAGGAATGTACCCAACAATATTTACAAGAGTTCCAAAGGCACGGAAAATAGAATGCCCTTGGGAGTTGGAGCTCCTAGGGAAGGAGACCTCTACACTAGATCGTGAGGAAGTTATCAATGCTAGCAACGATGGCAATGCAAGTGACGATAGAGACAAGGATGAGGAAGCTCCAGATTAAGTTCGTGTTCCACCACCAAACAGCCAGAAACAGGCTCCAATTCAACCATCAAACAACCAAGATCTGGATTAAGTTCTACTAATAAATAACGATGATCAAGTGGTTCATAGAATATCACGTCGACCTCGAGGTAAGCAAAAGTGAATTTTACAAACTAAAAGTGGTAATACACGTTTTTTGCAGCAATGACTATTTTTAGCACATGTGATCATGGGATGAGATTTGGATATACTATCACCGTGGATCCTTGGAACCTTAGGGGATAAATGAGGATAAAATAGCTACTAAGGGCTCTCTCATCAAACAATTGCCTCTTTTCCAGTTGGCTTAAGGGGAGAGAGATAAGGTGCGCTACAATTGGTATCAGAGCAAATGGCACGGGTTCGATTCCCATTTATTAGTGGCTACTTAAAAATATAATATACCCTTGAGTAAGGTATATTCCTACCTTTAAAATTTGAAATCATACATATTGGGTATCCATGCGTATGTCCTTCCTCTTGTGTGGAGTATCCATGGACGAAAGTATCCACCGTGGGACTGCAGTACGGGTGGATGACTAGTTGCCTCACATGGAATAGCTAGTCTACACAATGGAAAGATTGGTAGATTTGAAGGTGTTAGTTCCCCTTGGCTCAGTAGGGGTTGTTAGTCAATAGTCAATGAACATCTCTGAAGGGGGGGTGAGTGTAGCGTATGTGATCATGGGATGAGATTTGGATATACTATCACCGTGGATCCTTGGAACCTTGGGGATAAATGGGGATAAAATAGCCACTAAGGGCTCTTTCATCAAGCAATTTCCCCTTTTCCAGTTGGCTTACGGGGAAAAAGATAAGGTGCACTACACTGTTGGTAGTAATTTCATTCCAGCTCAACGAGATGCTCATGAAGAGGAGTTGGAGGAACTCTCATCGACAACACGCCATATGACGGTAGCACACTATTTATTACTTTTTTCATTCACTTAGCTCTTTTATAGGTCTGTCCTATGTCCCCAATAACACAATGAGGCATTATGGGTATCTTCATTGGCTCTTATAGTAGATTGTTGACATCTTTCACGGAAGACAACATCAATATGGATATACGGTGTCAATTCAACCGTTGGTGCTGAAAGATACAAAGGCCCTTGCTCCCAATTGCGGACTTCATTCTCTTCGACTTTCCAGATGATTTTTTAAATATTGATGGGAAAGTTGAGGATTGGAACTTTCTCACACCTGACCACTTGCTTGATGCATTTCTATTGTCTGAAGCACTTATGCTCGAAGCTGGCCATATCGTCTTCATCCTACCGAACGACCCCAACTGGATGTATGAGCTTATGACATGCGCAGTAGAAGTTCATTTCAAATCATTCTCTTCCAGGTGCATCATGGATCCTATTGGTGTCGATATGAGGGGCATCCAAGGGAAGCCTGAAAAGGTGAATATGTATTTTATATTTTTATCTAATTTCTAAATATTTTTATTTTCCAGGTTATGATGTGGACCTATTATGCCTTTCTGCAGAAACACACATGATGGGTTTCGTGATAGCCAACGTGCAACACCTGTTTTGCCTGGGTACGATAGTTCCACTAACATCATACCCAACCTTGTGGATGAGCAGATCCGCAACACATTTCCAGGGTATTAATTCCGAACTCCATCGGTAATGCAAGTCTTGCTTGAGCTTTATTGCCCACCAGATGGTGTTGTGATTGATTGCACAGCAGGTAGCGGTTCTATGGTGGAGGCAGCACGTGACTTTGGTAGGTCGGTGTTTGCTATTGAAGAACATCATTTCTTCAAACGCTAGCTCAAAGGATTTCGTGAGTTGCCTTCAACCTTAAGGAGGTAAATTATGTTTATTAAAATTTCAATATATAATTCTATTTTAAAGATCACAGTCACCTGGAATTTCTAGAATTGGAGGCTTTGGAAGTCTCCTTGACGATACAGAAGCCATGGCTCAACATATGCAAGGTGAATCTTCCCCACAATACCAATATAGGAGGAAGTATAAAAGAAATCATTATGTTGATGATGAGGCAAAAGAAAGTTAATTGCATCCTTATATAAAATGGAAAGCTTGTTATCTGTTAGATGTCAGTGAAAGTGTCAGATGTCAATAAAATTGTCAGATGTTAGTGTCAGTGTCAGATACTATAATTACAAATTATCATTCTCACTTGTCACCATCACTTTGTAGCGCTTGTATGTTGCCATCTCCTCCTTCAACATTTTGTAAACAATTGTATGTGATATGATAGCACCTTCTAGAACAAGGTATGTTACCTACAACTAATATCATTTTATTATATTTTTTCTTTTAATAATGACAATACTATAGTATAGTAAAGTAATTCTAGATTTTACATTCCACTGTAGGGTGGCCTAAAAACCTCATATTTTGCACTAGCCAATGCAGTGTTTCCCAAGAGGATGTTGTTCCTCACCATGAAGCAATAGTGGGTATGTGTTTGTAACTCATTCTTGAATTTATTGTACATCCACACGTGCACATTTTCCAGACCTGCCGTTGGGCAATTCCTATAGTGCTCAAGAAAAGTTTGTAAACCCATAGAGCCATTTGTCTTGTCCAAGAAAAAGTAGCATATTGGACATCAAATGTAATAGCGTTCTGTGCTTTCAAGTAGTCCCGCCATATCAAGAGCAAGATCTTGCAAAAACATGTGGCATTGCTCTTAAAGCGCTGGAGGTAATCCCTCTCTAGTAGCAAGATCCGGAATTTCACATATAAGGACCTCTAATTCAGCTTCACTAGAGCCCTCAGCAGAAAAAAGATTGTTATGTAGAGGTGAAGGTGGAATGTTGGTAGAATTTGGGGATGGAGATGGAGATTGATATGAAATGCTGGGGGGCCAAGTACGAGTAGCAATGACTTTCCTTTGAGCCATTTCAATACAAACTTCTAAGGAGCTCAAGGAGAACAAAAAACCTACAATGACTATAACATTTCTAGATAGTTTATATACTAAGTTTTAGTCTTGGGAATGAGGTTTATTTATTATAACACTGACAATACTTAGATTCTTTAAATGTCAGTCTTGGAAATGGGGCTTCATAATCATAGCTTTCTTGTAAACATAAGAGCTTCTAGAATTTTAGATTATCGTGTATACACATGCTCTATCATTATGATGAATCTTACTTTACTACACATATATTCTTTTCTACACATGCCAAATGTCTAGAGAAATAAATTGCAAGGAAATATAGACCACATTATAATAGCAGAGCACATTGGCATGCTACCATTCTCTTATGTGAGATTGCCTTTCAGTCTTGGAAATGTAGATAAAGTTGATTCTTTGATGTAATATTACTTTTGAGTCTTTCGAAAGATTTTGATTTCTTTTATCATTATTTACAAATAATTCCCGAAAACTTTTAATGAGGATTCACTGCGAAATATACCTTGGTCTTATCATATGAGAGGATTGCGATATAGGCAAGCAACAGAGTTTTTAATATGAATTAATATATAAATTACAAATGTCATGGAAAGTTTTATGGAGTAGATTTCTTGGTGCTTTCCACCGTGCTGTTCATTTCTTCATTTCTCTTGCTATAGACTGTTGTTTCAGAAGTAACAGGAACATTTTTATCAATCGTGATAAAGGTCTCTACATTCCCAAATGGGTAATAAGGACCAAGAGTGTAATATGGAGATTGTGGTAGTGAGACAAAATTAACATTCTCACATTCCTTTGCACTACAACTCTTACTCACAGATCTTGTATTTTCCTTGCTTCCCATCTTCTCAAGAACCCTAAAAAATCTTTTGAATGAAGGAATAGTATCTACAGCTGTAAAAGTATTCAAAATATTAAGTAGTCAAATCAAATATGACAGTTGTAACAATTGTCATAATAAAATAATATAGTTTTATAAAAGATAGGTTCTCATGAACTTTGTCTTTTTTAAACAATTCAATCTTATAGAAACTTTTAACTTAGATATTTATGTATTTTAATATTTTAAAGTTTGCTAGAACCTTCATTTGTTCAATTTAGATCTTCTTTGTAATATTTCTTATTGACTATGTTGACTTGAGTTGACTTGTGTTGAATTGAGCTCAACTCAACTTTAGACCATCCCTAAAGTGAGTACTAATTCCAAAAGTTGAGCAATAGATAGCATCAGTTCATACTCTCATCCTAAAGAGAGTATAGTGTAGCAATAGGAATACTCTAATGCAACACTTCTTTGGAAGGACATAAGACCTAGCAATGCTGCACCATGTGTGGGAGATTGGCTCTCTACTTCCAGCTACAACTTGGCAATCCTCTTGGATCACTTCCACGAACTAAACACAAACAACCCCTTTGCAGTCTTGAATCTCAATCTTGCCATCAAGTTTAATGGGATCTTGAATGCCTTGCTCCATCACACCAAATCCTTATCCATCTATGTTGCTAATGCAATGGCTTTATAAAGCCTCATTTAAAAAATTACACTAAAGTCCATATGGATCTAAAAGTGGCAACATAGCAACCTCACACACTATTTATGGCAGCACTTCCTAGAGGTTTGACAGTTTTAAACAAGCAACAGTTTGAATTAGATGAGTGTTGTTTGGAAGTAGAATTGGGCCAAAAACTTGCTATGATAGGCTTGTGTTCCCTAGAACATCTGGCAAAGCCAATGTTATGATAATTTTGCTCTTCATCTTAGCATCTGGTAGAACAACATTATAAGGCGTATGTGGCCTTGACCACAATAGCGACAACAACCTCCATGTCCATGACAACCTTACTGCTGCTGATAGTAGTTGGCATTGCTGTTTGACATTCATCATGCGTTGGAGCTTCTGGCTCACCACCCCAATCCGTACTATATACTGAATATACCAATCTCCACATGTACACTTTCAATTGGAATACTTGAATGCCATTCTCAGAGAAGTTTCTGAAATGTGTGAGCCTGGAGAAGAGGGAGTTGAGGTTTCCCCCAAGCATCCATCCAAAGAAATTAAACTCTTGAACATGGCCAGTGATGTTGTTACATAATTCTTGAGAGAGTTGTTATGACAGAAATGTGCAGTTGCTGCTGCTACTACTGTGATTTGTAACACCTATTTTGAAAGCCAGCAGTGCATTTATCTCCTCTGCTGATAAATTCCTAAAGCCGTGAGGAGTCTTGATTGGAAATTATACAAACATCTAGTTTGAGTTAACTTCACTATATCAACAAGATTACAGCCTTTTGAGTTTAAATAAGAACCCTAATAGCAATACCGGACTTGGAAAGCCTAAAATCGGAAACCCTTAGAAAAAGGGGGGCAAATGGCTCTTTGCGCGCCACGAATCGCTTTCCAGCTTCACAGTCCACCTAGGGTTTGTAGCAAGTTGCGAGGGAAGGAGGCCGCATCGCCGCTGCCCAAATGTATGGCGGCCAGCGGCGCAGCGCTGGGATTGATGCTGTTGCCCACTTCTGCGGCTTTTGCCGCGGCGCAGGACAATCTAGGGTTTATTCGCGAGCTCCTGTCCGAGGAACCCGCGAATGCTCTCTCACTCCCGACATGGACCATTCACGTCGCCAGTGTTGTCGAGTGGTAAGTAAGTCGAGCTCGAGAGAGAGGAAAAAAGAATCAAAGTTTGGCAAAAATCCGAAGATAAAAGCGCAAAAAAGTCATCGTTTTCGTTCTTTTTGCAAGGGTGGTGGCAATGATTCTGGTCTGGCAATATGGTGACACAAAGAACAATGCAGCTTGGAAGGGCCTTTCGTGGGGAATGGTAAGCATTTCTTCTTCTTCACCAAGTTACACTTGAGAACTTGGCCAATCTTCTCTTCTTTTTTCTTCTTAGGTTCCATTGCTGGGTGGAGCTTTATGCGCTTGCACCTGGCACTTCTTCTATAATGCCGAATCACTGGAGGTATGCTCGTCCTCTCGCAAGCCTTGTGTTCTTGTGCTAAGAGAGTTTACGAGAGGTTTTTTTCTCTTGCAGGTGTTGGTCGTAATGCAAGGTGCTCTGACGCTTGTTGGCAACATCACTCTCTGGATCGCTGCGTATAGAATCTACCAGAATAGCTCATCTTCGTCCTCGTCATAGTGGGTACGCTAACGCGGTCATTCTCTTTTGGCTCCGCTGTTGTTAATGACGACAGTGGCTGCTGCTGCAAGCTTTGAAATTCTCGCTTTGACGAGTCTTGTTCGATCCAACTCGAACCAGGATAGCTCAGCTCTCACCTTCCATCACTTCTCCAACATGCTCCCGGCATCAGCAGACAGGTTTCCACGGAAAGTGATATCCTTTCTTGCACCGGCTTCTCTCTTTTTCTCTTTGCATTGTTCGTATACGTTGGAAGGACGGAGATGTGCTTCTGCTCGGCTTTTCTTCATTTCCCTTGAGCCAGGTAAGTACTTGATGCAGCAAGTTATGGTATGGTCCTCTCGAGTTTTTCCCTCTGCTGCTAAAACTTACACTCGGATTGTCTTCCTTCCAGCCGATAAGCTCCTGCTTGTGGGGTCATCCACAAAAGCCCGCATGACGGCTTCCTTCATACACGCATATCATTACGGTGGCCATGTTCTGAGACACAGGGGTCCTACGATTGAGCGAAAGCAAGCAAAGGTGTGCTGCACGAGGCTGCTGCCACTGGCTGCGGCTAAAGCATCCTTTCTTACCCGTGTTTGTACTAGCGTACTCGTCCGTTCATGCAACAAAGTTGTCGACTGTACTGTAGGAGGCTCCAGCCAGCTTCTGTTCGCCAGGTGTGTGAGTGCTCTTTTGATTTCAACGCATACTAACACCGATCGCTGCTTCAGTTGCTGCGGATTGGATTGGACAGCAGGCAATAGATTCCTTCCTCCAAAAGCTGCTGGCAAGGATTTGCCTCCACTGTGCGAGAGAAGAAAAACTTTAGCAAGGCTGGAAGTTTAAGCGTAGAGAACGACGGCCTGTAGCAGCGTTGGCGTTGTCGGTAACGTTCCGTGGTGGCGGTGGGGGTGTCAAGGTACATCGAAAATGAAACTCGTCGCAGGCTTTAGCGTTAACGTTTTCTGGTGACACAGGCTGAAAAAGCATTTGGATCATTCTCAGAGATTGAGAACGCGACACAAGTCTTGGCAGTGAGCGTGCTTGCTATCGAAGTGTTCGTTGGAGGAGGTGAGTTTGTTTTCTATCAAAAGCATTCTTTTCTTCTGTGGTGCGATCGAAACTAACGTCGTTTCACGCGACAGGGACTGGATTTCATGCTTTCGCGTATTCATTCAAACATTTTACAAACGGTAGAGAGAAAAAAGCGGAAAAAAAATAGGTACCTAAAGCCACTTCAAAGCTGCTGCTTGGGCAAAGTCAGCTAGCTTGAGCAGCAGCAAGAAAAACCAATCGATAGAGGAAAGAAAAGGAAGAACTTTGATAAGAAAAAGAACGATTTTTCGCGAGACTGTGCTATCGAGCAGCGATGGATGGAAGAACCTTGGGTGACGAGGACAAGGTGGTGGAGTTAAACGCCTCGGCAACGTCTTGGACGCTCCACCCGGATCTCTTGAGCGAGTCGGAGAGCTCCTGGACTTTAAAAACGAGGCCTTGGATCACGGCTTGGCGGCTTTGCTTGCTGCTGGGAACGATGGCGTTGGAGGAAGAACGCGAGACTACTGGATCGTCGATGGGAGGAAGAACTATCATCTCGCAAATCTCGTCCTCCTTCCACCCCGCAATTCGCAGCCTTCCAGCCATGTCGTCGAGATATCCATGGAGCCATCGCTGCTGCTCGCTCTGGATTGGAATGGATCGATCGACTTGCGGGCTCTTAGGTCGATCTGGAAGCGCAGATGGATTGACTTGTGGCAGAGCTGCGATCGATGGATTGACTTGTGGGCTCTTGGCTCGATCTGGTAGAGCTCCGATTGATGGAATTGGGGAAGAAACCACCACTTGGGCGCCAAGATTCGCTGGAGCGATCGCTTTGGGCGAGCTCTGTGGCTTTGGATCGTCGAGCTGGGGCGCTTGGCCGCAGAGATCGCTCCAGAAATCGATGTGCTTGGGCTTCTTGGCGGCCCAGGCAGGGGCGGCCATGGTGAATCCAAGCAGAGATTCCAGAGCCACGCCCTTGGGATGATTCTTGCGACGAGACACCACATCCAAGCTCCGCCGCGGCGGCTCGGCGCTGCCCCCGCCGCCATTGCTGCTCCCGGTGCTCGAGACGCTCGGGCGAGGAGAGACCTCGGCGCTGCGCGTCCCAGCCATGGATCTAGAGATCCCCTTCTTCCTCCGGAACGCGAAATCCAAGCTCCTCATCCCCCACAGCGAGGAAGAGGAGATCTTGTCCCTGTCCCCTCCATCGCTGGATCTCCCCATTTTCATGGAGCCCATCAAGCACGAGGACGAGGAGCTCGAGTCCTCCTCGTCTAGCAACCGCGAATTGGGATCTTCCTCCTGATCGCCATGGAAGACCTCGCGCTCGAAGAAATCCGCCACATCGTTCCCGACCACCGACACCTCGCCCGATTGGACGAGTAGCACTGGGTTGCCAGCGCTGCCCGAGGATGGGATGTAGCAATTACCATACACGGGCACTAGCGGCGCCACTCTCTCCAGCGCCGCCGCCGCCATGGCCGCCGCTTGCTCGCCGCCGCTGGGCCGATCGCCCCACTTGTCACACCAGAAGCGACTGCGCCGGACCTGGGCGCACAGATCCGCGAGGGGCTGCTGGATCCGGGTGCGCAGCGAAGCCGCGGGCTCGTGCCGCCAGTCCGGGAAGCTCGATCCGGCGGGGAGGCCCTCGGTGAGGATGGCGCGGAGGTCCGGCGGGAAGAGGAGGCCGAGCTGCGATTCCAGGTGGCCGAGCTCCGTCTCGGACAGCCCGGGCTCTACTCGGACACCGCAGCGGCGGAGATGGTCCATGAGAGATCGCGCGTAGGCCGCGAAGGAGAAGCAGCATTGGCGCCTGGGGGCTGCTGGGATCTGGCGCCGCCGGCTCTGCTGCTGCTGCTGCTGGCTATGGCTGCCCATTTCGATCGATCGGACGAGAAATCTCTCCCTTTCTTCGCTTCCCTTGCTTGTTCTTGGATCAATCAATCAATCTCTTTCACCTCTTCCTCTTCGTCGCAGCTTTAAAGGATTTAGATCCACAGGGACATTCGAGCTAGAAATCATCAAACATAAATCTCTAACCACTCCAGAATCGAGTGATTGATTCTTCGCAACTCCTTACAAGAACCAAAAATTCCTCTTTTTCTCCCTCGCTACGAGCTCGAGACTATAAAGATTTGGCGAGATTTGATGATACAGCACACCACCATGGCCAGGACCACCACACTGGTGAGATTCTTTCTCCTAGGCAGGCAGGCCGCTACAACGAATCTTAAATGGGAAGCCAAAGAGAGCAAGCAAAAAGAAAAAAAAAATTCTCTTGTTCTTCGAGGAGCCCTTTGACTACGTGACAACGAGAAAGAGAAGAAACCCTTTTTGCTTGCCTCTCGCTTCGCTTTCTTCCGCGAGCCTTTTATACGCGAGAACCACTGTAGACACATTACAATAGCATTGCGATTGATAATTAGACTAGATCAGAAGAAACCATGGGAGCTATAGTTTAATCGATTCAATCAGGGAAACCCAAAAAGCAGCGGACAAGCTTCTGAGAGCCTCTGTAGTTATGCCTCGCATGACAGGGATTGATTGAGAGGGCATTGCTGTGCGGCCGTCCAGCACAAAAGAGAAGGGGCATATGTTCGTTTCAGAAGCTTGCCGTTTGGTGAGGGGATCATCCGCCTCTCTCTCAATCGCAAGAAAAAGCGAAAGAAAGGAAAAAGGTGGCGAAGTTGTTTTCGGTTGGACGATCCAAAATTGTTCGGATCCGAAAATGTTGAGTAAAATTGAAAATCTTTGGTTGACATGAGTAAAAAATCACACCAAAACTGCATGTGCATGAGTAAAATTTCATGAACACAAGTTGAACTTCACCTTGGCTCTTCAGGTTCAACTTGCTTGTACAGCTTGAACGTACATATACTGGGCGTACTGTGTCCGCGTATGCGTAATTTGGCGGTTAGAGACTCGGTCCAGTCCAGTCCAGGCCCAGTCTCCAGGTCCTTGCCAGTCAAAACGAAACAGAGGGCCGCGATTTGATTGCCAGCCGCCGACGGACGGTGGGATGGGCGTTTTAATTGCTGTGTTTCTGGTAAGATATATGGCAGGAAAATAAATGCCCTTTCGGAGGTCAGATACCAAGTTTCGAGGGAGAGTTACGCATGGATACCTCTAGAGAGGTTATGGATTTTCGTGCGCTAGCATTGAGTCCCACAATGATTGCCTTTGCATGGACCGCGGCTCTTGGCTCAGACTCCATCCAACCCACAAAGTTCCCAGCATTTGTAACCAATATCAAATGTTCTTTTAGTAATTTGTTTCAACTTCTCCTTCTTTTACTTTGCCTTGAAGCACGATGAATCAGAGAGTTTGATAGTTGCGTTGCGTGTCATCCCCCAATTCCATAATTTAGGACCTTTTGGGGAGGAGGATACATAGCTATCCAAATGTATGCGATCTATAAATCTTCTCCACTTCAGAGTCACGAGGGTGACATATGACGGTGGCAGGCAGGCATCCCCAAAACTTTTTCAAGAGATTTTTTTCTTTCGAAGCTCATGAATATTGCAAATCAGACACTGGCATGTGGTCAACCATACCTTGCCATGTGAAGTCAAAGTTTCGTTCTTCGTTTTTTCTTGCTTGGAATTTTTTGTTTTTCCTTCCAATCCATGAAGCCAGGAAAACGAGTATTAATTTCCAGGATGGATCAAGCTAGAGCAAAACAAGTGGCGCATTGAAAGTCGCAGTCTCCAATCCAGAGAGAACCATCGCTGCAATCACTCCAAAGTTTTGTTCTGGAAGCCGTCTCAGACCAAGCGAGCAAGACTCTATGGACAATCTTTCGCAGTTGTCTATCAACTTCCTGGGAAGAAAATAATGGCTTGGCCAAGAAAACAACACCGAAACTCGTGTCGTGTAACGTAAGAAGCACGGAGAGGAAAATTAAGCAAAAGGCTGAGTCACTTTCGTGGTCCCAAGTTCCAAATAATCTTCTTGGATTTACACTACTTTGCAGAACTAATGTGAACAAGTTCCAAGTTGAGAGTATTTGATTCTAAAACTATCTATTTATTTATATATATATGCTATTTTGAACTTGAAGCATGAGACCTATGAAGTTGGATTATCATTGCCGAGAAAAAAAGAAATATATTGACCGAAAAAGAAAAAACTTACCTAGAAACGAAAAATCAAGGAACAAGCACCACGTCTGTGTCTGCTGTGGTGGGATATTTTTCTCTGGCAGCAGTCATTGGTAGCAGCAGTTGGAATGGCTCCACTCCAAATTATCTTCAAAGTTCCTTTGGATTTTTGTTGTCCTCGGTTTCGTTGGATGATAACACAAACTCTTGAACATGGAACTGAGTTTAGTTCTGAAAGTAGCTAATATATCCTCCAAGCAGTCTTATGCCTCCAGATGGTAATCCAGAGATCCAAACAGATCTCATGAGCTGTATTCGATTGAATCATGAGGAAAGAGAGAAGAATAAGGAGAAAGAAAGAAGAAGAGAAAGACCTTCCACCTTGTCCAGTACCTTGAGGTAGATCCCTTTATGCCAACAGAGATGCCCCAAAAACATGCATTATATTTGGCTACGTTATGTTTATTGATAGGATGACTAACACCTTTGAATCATCAGCAAGTTCAAGGATGCAGTCATCATTTTCCTTCAGCAATTTTCCATACCCCTTCAAGAAATTATCTCCATGGTCAGTGTGCTGGTACTTGGACACATTTCCACGTTGAGTCAGCACGATGTAGTAACTTCCATCGATCTCAAATTTGGGAGTGTCTGAGACGACGAGATTGCCATTGTCTTTGCGGCCAAGTAGTAATCCTTGTTGGGAGATCTTATGCAAGTGTCCGAGTACATTTTGAAGTATTCTTCGAGACGATCAATGATGTGGAAGCTGCAAGTTAAGACAAAAGAAAGTTGAGAGACTCGAAAACATCAAATTGGAATTCTAAAGCTAGAAACTGACATATGAATATCTTGCATGAAGTCGTTCTGAAGCTTAACCCATGCATTGGCCCTGTGATCAACAACTAGTTTGTAGTTGGAATCTTGGGGCAAAGGTTTTCCTGGCTCTTGAACGCTCTCTCACACTGCAATATCCTCTTATAGAACAGCAGATTTTTAAAGAGGGGAAAGACATCTATGCCGGACAATCATAGTGACCAGTTTGGTGGTGGCATTTACGAAATGAACGGTGGTCCAGCTCAAAGCTGGCAGATTCAGGAATTTGCTTAAATCCACGTGCAAGAACACTCGATTTCCTTGCAGAGCCCCATGAACTTGCAGAGATATCATGCAAGCAGTTCTCTTGACCCCAAAAACGTAGGCTTCTATCCAACAAAATCATTATTCTTAGTATATAAACAAGATCAAAGAAGTGCCCATCCCAGCCCAGATCAATATCAGCAAATCTCATTCCGCATTTCCTCAGATGGTGAGGATCCAGGAGCAGAAGTGCTCCCGGGGAAAGAAATCTACTGTGCGAAGGCAGCACAGGGTGGTCAAAAAAACATTAGCAAGGTGTTGTAACTTGTACGAGCTGTCCGAAGGCTACAAAATGTACTCTAATGTTTGCATCGGCTCCGACTCAGAGGTCTACTACATGGTGCTTGCCAAAGATGGTGGCAAAACCCAAATCCAGGGAACTCCAACGGGCGAAGGGGACGTACTACCTTACGTTGAATTCGCGAGGCCAGCTTGTGAGGACCAACGAGAGTGATGGGAACTCTCAGACCAAGGGCGAGAGCGATGACTATGTTCTTACTGTTTACGCCGACGGGACTGCTTGGATCGGTGATGGAACCAACAAGCAGAAGATTGATCTTCCATGGGTTTAAACACTTATGGCCTTGGTTTTATGCTATGATGCTGGTTGCTTTCTGCCTGGAAGCAGGCATATCCATAAAAAATTCAGTGTTTTATGCGCTTGAGATCTTCATAAGATGTAATCGGTGGTCCAGTTTTTCTCCTTAGCTGAGATGTATAATTTTTTGTTCTTGTTTTCGTAGGTGATTTCTTGTAAATGTGGACATTTGATCGTCATAGGCGTCAATGTAAGGATTTCCACTTTCTCGACTGATCCGAGAGGCTGCTGGACCTGCGCCCAGCGATGTCACAGGCCCCGGGAAGCTCAATCCGGCGGGGAGCCCCTCGGTGAGGATGGCGCGGAGGTCCGGCGGGAAGAGGAGGCCGAGCTGCGATTCAAGGTGGCCGGGCTCCATCTCGGACAGCCCGGGCTCTACTCGGACACCGCAGCGGCGGAGATGGTCCATGAGAGATCGCGCGTAGGCCGCGAAGGAGAAGCAGCATTGGCGCCTGGGGGCTGCTGGGATCTGGCGCCGCCGGCTCTGCTGCTGCTGCTGCTGCTGGGTATGGCTGGCCATTTCGATCGATCGGACGAGAAATCTCTCGCTTTCTTCGCTTCCCTTGCTTGTTCTTGGATCAACCAATCAATCTCTTTCACCTCTTCCTCTTCGTCGCAGCTTTAAAGGATTTAGATCCACAGGGACATTCGAGCTAGAAATCATCAAACATAAATCTCTGACCACTCCAGAATCGAGTGATTGATTGACCGACCACCTTCGCAACTCCTTACAAGAACCAAAAATTCCTCTTTTTCTCCCTCGCTACGAGCTCGAGACTATAAAGATTTGGCGAGATTTGATGATACAGCACACCACCATGGCCAGGACCACCACACTGGTGAGATTCTTTCTCCTAGGCAGGCAGGCCGCTACAACGAATCTTAAATGGCACCAAATGGAAGCCAAAGAATGGCACCAAATGGAAGCAAAAAGAAAAAAAATATTCTCTTGTTCTTCGAGGAGCCTTTTGACTACGTGACAACGAGAAAGAGAAGAAACCTTTTTTCCTTGCCTCTCTCTTCGCTTTCTTCCGCGAGCCTTTTATACGCGAGAACCACTGTAGCGATTGATAATTAGACTAGATCAGAAGAAACCATGGGAGCTATAGTTTAATCGATTCAATCAGGGAAACCCAAAAAGCAGCGGACAGGCTTCTGAGAGCCTCTGTAGTTATGCCTCCCATGACAGGGATTGATTGAGAGGGCATTGCTGTGCGGCCGTCCAGCACAAAAGAGAAGGGGCATATGTTCGTCTCAGAAGCTTGCCGTTTGGTGAGGGGATCATCCGCCTGTCTCTCAATCACAAGAAAATGCGAAAGAAAGGAAAAAGGTGACGAAGTTGTTTTCGGTTGGACGATCCAAAATTGTTCGGATCTGAAAATGTTTGAGTAAAATTGAAAAGCTTTGGTTGACATGAGTAAAAAATCACGCATGTGAATGAGCAAAATTTCATTAACACAAGTTGAACTTCACTTTGGCTCTTCAGGTTCAACTTGCTTGAACGTACATATACGGTGTCCGCGTATGCGTAATTTGGCGGTTAGAGACTCGGTCCAGCCATTCTCACCAAGAAGAAGAAGGTCCTTGGCAGTCAAAATGACCGTGATTTGATTGCCTGCTGCCGACGGACGGTCGGATGGGCGTTTGAATTGCTGTGTTTCTGGTAAGATATATGGCAGGAAAATAAATGCCCGCTCGGAGGTCAGATACCAAGTCTCGAGGGAGAGAAAGGTTATGGATTTTCGTACCCTAGCATTCAATCCCACAATGATTGACTTTGCGTGGACTGCTGCTCGCTGCTCGTGGCTCGAATCGATCCATCCAGACTCCAGTTTGTTATCGTTTCTTTGAAACTTTGTGGATCGATACATTGTTCCCAGCATTTGTAACCAAATGTGCTTTGTAATTTGTTTCAACTTCTCCTTCGTTTACTTTTCCTTGAAGTCTGATGAATCAGAGAGTCTGATAGTTGCGTTGCGTGTCATCCCCAATTCCATAATTTAGGACCTTTTGGGGAGGAGGATACATAGCTCCCCTTCAAGAAATTATTCCATGATCAGTGTGCTGGTACTTGGACACATTTCTGTAGTAACTTCCATCGATCTCAAATTTGGGAGTGTCTGAGACGACGAGGTTGCCGTCGTCTTTACAGATGGCCAAGTAGTAATCCTTGTTGGGAGATCTTATGCAAGTGTCCGAGTACATTTTGAAGCATTCTTCGAGATGATCAAAGACTTTGAAGCTGAAGTCATTCTGAAGCTTAACCCATGCATTGGCCCTGTGATCAAGAACTAGTTTGTAGTTGGAAACTTGGCAGAGCGAATGCACTGATCGGGGAACATTTTCTCATTCACTCTCAGCTCAAACATTATCTTGAAAGCTCTCTCACACTGCAATATCCTCTTATAGAACACCAGGTTTTTATAGAGGGGAAAGGAATCCATGCCGGACAATCTCGACGCAGGTTTGTAATAGTGACCAGTTTGGTGGTGGGCATTTACGAAATGAACGGTGGTCGAGTTCAAAGCTGGCAGATCAGGAAATCCAAGTGCAAGAACACTCGATTTCCTTGCATGAACTTGCAGAGGTAAAGCCTCACTCTACCTTAGCCCAGATCAATATCAGTAAATCTCATTCCGCATTTCTGCACTTGTAATGGCTCAGATAGTGAGGATCCAGGAGCTCAAGGAGCTCCCTGGGAAACAAATCTACTGTGCAAAGGCAGCGGCACAGGGCAATAACAAGGTGCTGTTGCTCGAAGGCTACAAAATGTGGAGGTCTGGTGCTTGCCAAAGATGGTCGCAAATCCCAAATCCAGGGAACTCCAACGGGCGAGCCCAAGGGGACGTACTATCTTATGGTGAATCCGCGAGGTCAGCTTGTGAGGACCAACGAGAGTGATCAGAAATCTCAGACCAAGGGCGCGCGCCTGGCTCAGAGAGATGACTATGTTCTTACTGTCTACGCCGACGGGACTGCTTGGATCATTGATGGAACCAACAAGCAGAAGATTGATCTTCCATGGGTTTAAACAGTTATGGTCTTGCCTTTATGCTATGATGCTGGTTGCTTTCTGCCTGGAAGCAGGCAGATCCATAGTAACTAAATAAGAAATCCAGTGTTTTATCATGTTCAAGCACCTTTGCCACCATTGTCCAACGTTTAAGTGGATTTCTTGGTCGTTATGATAATGAATATAGATGACTACATCCTTGTTGCCATAGCTTGGAAGACAGATAAGAATCTCATCCACACCGATTCCACGTTGCTAAAGAGATCCAATGCGCAAACGTAGTGATCCAGCACAGATTCCACCCAGAAATCTCCGCTCGTCGATGTAAAACACTTCCAAGCATCGTGGAGGCTCCCATTTGTCAAACAGGAAATTGACAATCCTGGCGATCGACCGCTCGATCCCGATGCCTGTGCTGGGCATATGCGACCACCATAGCTGTCCATGCTTGTAATGACGAGCTCGATCAAAGGCTATGCTTGCGCTATATAACCAATGCCCATGACAACGACGGCGACCTCTCAGCCGAAAATGTATAGCAACTGCCAGATTCGCGGTCCCCGTCTTCGCGCGCCTCAAACAGAAACGCTTTCTCGTGGAATCTGGCGATCCCGGCGTCTGGCGGCGTGTTGTTGTGGCGGTCTCGCCATGGGGCTTTACCGATCGGTGCTCCTCGGGGGCCAATTGCCGGACAATGTCACGTTCGTCAATCTTCTAGCCGGGGGCCGTAGATCGCTGGATCGATCCACGAGCACAGATCGACTGGCGAGGAAAGACACTAAGTCAACTCCCTCCGCCAAGAAGTTCGAAGATCGCAAGAGGATCTTCAAACGCGAGCGCGAAGGTTCGTATTACCTCATGGTGAATGCGCGAGGCCTGCTTCGAGCATAAAACAACATTGATGGTTAAGCCCATAGGACATAGGCAACACTCTCAGATGTCTTATCGCTCTCCATAGTAACTAAATGAAAAATCCAGTGTTTTATGCGCTCTAGATCTGTATTCGAGCTTGGAAAACCAATGTGGTCCAATTTTTCTCCTTCGCTGATTTCGTCATTTGGCAACGCGAGGATGGATCTCCTTTTCTTTTTTCTTTTCTTCTATCCTTGGATTCCTGCACAAGCGTTTTAATCTTGTTTCTGTAGGTGATAAGAGATAAACTATGTGTTCTTGTAATGTGGACACAAATCGTTTTGATCGTCATTTTCTTCCAGGCTTCAATGTAAGAATTTGCATTTCCTCAACGTTTTTGCACAGACTGTTCGCTCCTTGAACTTGAGAAAAAAAAAGGGCGAAAAAATTGTTCCATGTACATTGTAAAACTTCAATGCCAAACCAAACAAACACCACAGTTGAAAGCTTTGACAGGATATTGGTACCGCGAGACTCTTTGTTGTCCAGGTAGAGTAGAGATCCTATTTGCATTTGCATTTATCTCCCCGGCCATTAGTTTTTTTCTTTCTGTGTGTGTCAACTTATCTTAGTTGATCGATTTGTGGTTGGGCCGTAGATGCTCCGCAAGCTCCACAGGGCCACAAGTGACAAGTACACCGATGGGGAGGAAAAAAACAACAAGAAAAAAGAAAAATCGTAAATCTTCTTCCCTGGCAATGGTGGAAGGTCCGTGACTGGTGAGACATAGCTCCTTTCGGTGAGTAGTTTCCACCCCAGAGAGGCAAGACAAGTTTTCGGGCGGGCGATTCATATCCTTGATAGGGCCATGAACCGTCAAGAAGCGCTTGGGCTTCTTGGCGGCCCAGGCAGGGGCGGCCATGGTGAATCCAAGGATGATTCTTGCGACGAGACACCACTCCAAGCTCCGCCGCTCCCGGTGCTCGAGGCCTCGGCGCTGCGAGATTCCTAGCTCCTGACTGGGAGGGAGAAGTCGGCTCCTGATCGCTGGATCTCGGACGAGGAGCTCCGAGTCCTCTTCGTGTCGCGAATATCGGGACAGCGAATTGCACTCATCTTCTCTTCCACTGTCAAAGACTACATTGCTCATGACTCACTGCAAACAGCGAAAGGCACTCGACGCACGTGTTCAATAGCGACCAAGCTTTGGTGGTGGGCATTTTCGAAAGAAATGGTGGTGCTGGCAGAGATTCAGGAATCACCTCAAATCCAAAAGCAAGAACACTGAGTTCCTTTTCCTTGCACAGACCTGATTGTAATGATAATACAAAGGCTTGCACCTTCTTTGGGGCGCGCCTACGTCTGTTGTCTTTTCTATCGAAACCTGCTCACACAGAGAGAGAGAGAGAGAGAGAGAGAGAGAGTGTGCTGCGTTGTGGCGGTCAGCAGAATCATTCTTCTTGGTATAAAAGCTCAAACGAGATCAAAAAAGTAAATCTCATTCTGCCGAGTCGAAACAATTGTGCAATTGATTTTCCATGGGCTTAATAGTTTTATGTTATGATGCTGGTTGCTTTCTGCCTGGAAGTAGGCAGATCCATAGTATCTAAATAAAAAATGCTAGTAACATCTTTGATAATTTCTCCAAAGTAAAAATGCAAAAATCTCCTTAGGGTTTCCTCGGCTCCCTTTTCTTTTGGACTGGTGCGTATCACGCAGTGGAATGTTTTTTCGTTTTCTAGCTGCCAGAGTCGTTTTGATCGTTCCAGTCTTTCAGCGTAAGAATTTGCACTTCCTCGACGTTTTTGTGCCGATTGCTGCCACGCCTGGTTTCCAGACAAGAAAAAAAAAAGGAAAGAAACAATGTTCCATCTACACCAGAGATTGAGAACACATCAATCCTGTCAAAGTTTTCTATTTCCTTCAAACTGAAAGCCACTAAAATCTCGTTACCTACAGAAGCAGCACGGGGCACGGATTGGAGCTGTGAATCAAATCGCCAAAGGTGGTGCTTGTTTGGCATGTTGGTGCGGCGAGAATCTTTGTTGTCCAGGTAGAGTAGAGATTTTATTTGCATTTGCATTTATATCCCCGACCATTAGTTCGTTTTTTTTCTCCTGTGTGTGTCAACTTATCCTAGTTGATCGATTTGTGGTTTGTTTTCTTGGACAGGGTGGGCCGTGGCAAGCTCGATAGAGACACAGTGACAGGCACACGGATGGGAAAAAAAAAAAAGAAAATAGAAAAAGAAAAAATCTAAACTTGTTCCAAAGTGGTTGCCAAATCTTCTTCCCTTGCAATGGTTTTTGCTTTTGGAGGTCCGTGACTGGTGAGCTTTCCTCTCCTCTTCCTTTCTCTTTTATGTTGGATTTGATACGATTGGCTTCTCTTTGCCAAGGTCGGGTGGCCAGTGACAGCGCAAAATTACTAGACGAACTTTGGGATGGGGAAAAGGAGAAGGAAAAGAGCGTGAAGGAATCGAAAGGATGGAACTATGGCAGAAAACTAAAGGTAAGTTAAGTTTGCTTCTTCCATTGACTATAGCTTTCTCTCACGCGTGTGCTCTACAGGGAGAAAAAATGAATACCAAAAAGCAAAACGAGAGGAAAAAACTGTTTTTGGGGACCCAGCTCATTGACCTCTTACAAACAGGCAAGTGAGGTATTTATATGTGTATTTCCGATTTTTTTCTGGTGTTTTTTTACTGAGCTTGGGGACATATACACCCCCCACTTTGGCTTCTTTTCTAAAAAAGGGCATCACATCACAGCACACGCACACACACAAGCATTCTCCATCCATCGCCTTTCTCCTTCTTGAATGTCACCAAACTGGTGTAAGTTGTGGGAGGCGAAGATCTTGCCTGGTGATTCCAAAAGCTTGTAGCGCCAGTCCCTCGCTCGAATTTGGATTGCTCTATCCGGGAAATCCTTTGTCCTTGGAGCCAAGGCGGGAGATCACACAAGCTTCAAAGGGTAAGAACTCATTGTCTCATTTCTCACTCCATACACAATCTTTCTTCGTTTTTTCTCTTTTTTCCTTGTTGTGCTTCGTCCAGGAGCGGCAGGGAGAGGAATTCAAGCTTGCAAGCTCCGAGATCTACCATGGAAGATAAAGTGGACCGGGAATGCAGTATGTGTGGCGATATTGGATTCTCGTCGGAGCTGTTCCAGTGCAAGGAATGCAACTTTAGATGGCAGCACAGGTATTCCTCCATTATTCTGCTTTGGTCATTCGATTCCAGTGACAAGATTTCTCGCAACTCACACCAAACTTGCCTTGTGTTTCCCGTCCAGCTACTGCAGCAGACTTTATCCCAACATGGAGAGTGGCAATTGGGGAGAGTGGCCGGTGTGCGACTGGTGCTTTGGAGCTCTCGGGGTAAAAGCAACACTCAAGCCAAAGCGGAGTGCCAGCATCAAGCTGAGAAGAAGCTCCAGCTCCAACTACGAAGAACAGGTGTACCAGGCACAAAAAGGATCCAAGGATGAGAACCACCATCGCTGGGATGCTCTCGATTATCTCCTGGAGGTGGCACACATGAGCTCCTTGTCTGATGGAGAGACGAGTATGAAGAGGCAGGCGTGCAGCAGCAAGAGAACTTGTGCCAGGAAATTAAGCTCTGCCTCTTCTTCTCCCAGCAGCAGCTTCAAGCGCCCCCAACAAAAGTGGGGATTTTTGAGCGAAAGGATCAAACTCGACAGCTCCAAGTTATCTCCTTCCAGCTCCAAGCCAAGTTCTCCCAAGCCGGTTTGTAATCGCAGATACAAGTTTCTATCAGATGTGTGACTAGCTTCTATCAGATCGAGGAGGGGACAGAAAAAAAAACCACAAGATTTCGCGAAGGTGGTGTTTCTGGGATCAGAGATGAAAAGCTTGCATGAGCTTGTGGGTTCTTACATAAAGATAATACTATGAAGAAGCGAGCTCGGACTTTGATGCTAAAGATCTTTGTTGGTGTGTTGGGTCTACTGGCTTACGTAAACATCTGCACAATCAATTCAATCAGGCTTGCCAGGAGCATCATATCCATTGTTTCCAAAGGGCAAGTTTGACATGGTTTTAGCACATAATGGGGGAAATTTTCTCCGCTGCTTTGTCTGACACCTTGCTAAAAGGAAAATAAAAAATCTACATCTTTTTAGTAATATACGAGCAATATCCATATCTTATGGTTCTTGCTTGCGTGAACCATTTGTGTTAAGCAACAGCTACATTGGATATAAAGTGTACGATATTTTTTAAATTTTTTTTATGGGTGGGGTGGCGTACAACACTGAAAGGAAATCCAAAAGAGTGGATCATATCATTTAGTTGGCTGGCTTCGCAATACTTTGGTAATCAAAAGAAAATGTTTGGTCTCTGAATTTTCTTTACATTTTATACTGTTATACTTTTTCATTTTTCAATTATTAATATGCTCCTTGGATTCTCGACGAATGTGGACGAGAGACGGCTGATTTGCCAAAGCTGGAAAGCTTCCTTACATCAGTGGTGTTTATCTTTGTTCCTCTGTAATAGAGCAACTTGGGCATGGGGAATCTCCTGCAGATTCAAGGTGAGTCCACCACAATCCAAAACTCATCCATTGTGCCAGTCAAGCTTCTTGCTGCGAAACGCGTTTGGAACTCGCTTCTCATCGAGATTGATCTCAAACCGGGCAAGAATGTGAGCGTTCATCGCGGCTATGGACCTCTCGAGCTGGTAGTAATCTCGACTGGATCGAATGAAAAATCTAGAAAGCTATTGAGGAGCTCGCCTCCTCTCGTGATAGAGCTAGAAGATCTAAGAAAGAGCAAAAACATTGCAATCACCGGCAAGAAAAATCACCTCCGCTTAAAGATGGAGCGAAGAACCAAGTACAAATATATAATCTAGTCAACGCTATTCTAGTCAAAGTATTTACCAAATTCTAGTCAAACGCTATGAATGCTTTCCAGGAATCTTGGAAGGAGGGGTGGCGCCGTAGCGAGGGATTTGGCCGAGAGGTTGGGGCCCGAGAGCAGCAGGGACGAACTCGTGCTCGCTCTAAACCATTGCGCGTCCGCGGGGGATCTCGAGCAGGGCAGACAAATCCACGCCAAGATCACGCAGCGCCGCCTGCGATCCAGCTCCTTCCTCACCAATCACTTGATCAAAATGTATGGCGACTGCGGCGACGCCACATCCGCGCTCGCAGTCTTCGCGCGCCTCAAGCGGAGGAACGTTTTCTCGTGGAATCTGGCGATCGCGGCGTGTGGCGGCGAGGATCTCTCCATGGGGCTTTACCGATCGATGCTCCTCGAGGGCCAATTGCCGGACAACATCACCTTCGTCAATCTTATAGCCGGACGCAGTAGATCGCTGAAAGAGGGCAAAGCCATCCATGAGCACGCGGTTGAGAGTGGATCGATCGCGGACGTGGTAGTGGCTACGGCGATGGTGAGTCTCTATGGGCGATTGGATCAAATTGCTGAGGCAAAGAAACTCTTTGATGCAATGCCGGAGAAGAACCAAGTTTCCTGGACCGCGATGATCACAGCATATGCCCGGAACGGGTATCGCAGCGAAGAATCGATCGAGCTCTACTTCCAGATGACCAGGATTCACGCGCTTGATCCCGATCGCGTGACTTTCATTGCGCTCCTCGAATCTTGCACGTCGGGATCGCTGGCGCTGCGCGATGGAGCAATGATCGAGCAAGAGATCGTCGCTCGTGGCCTTGACGGCGAACCCTCCATAGCCGTCGCGCTCGTCACAATGTTTGCTCGATGCGGAGGCATTGACAGCGCGAGGATAGCCTTTGATCGAGCTTGCCATCGCAAGAACATTGGCTTCGCGGCGTGGACGGCTATGGTAGCCGCATATGCCCAGCACGGGCATCTGGAGCTAGCGGTGGAGATTCACCGTCTCATGGCGCTCGACGGCCAGGATTGCGATTCCGTCACCTTTGTCAATCTCCTGTTTGCTTGCAGCCACGCCGGGAGGCTCCACGACGCTTGGAATTGCTTTGCATCGATGAGTGGAGATTTCTGGGTGGAATCTGTGCTGGATCACTACGTTTGCGTGGTGGATCTCCTTGGGCGATTAGGGAAGCTGGAAGAGGCTGAGGATCTAGCGACCAACATGCCATTCGAGCCTGTGGAATCGGTGTGGATGAGCTTCTTATCCGCGATTCTATGTTCTCTTGAATAGCAAGCATATTCATGCATTTCTCAACCCTTTTATTCTATATTTTGCGATCCTACGAAAACTTAGGTCAAGCGAAGCATGGTAAAGTCAAAGAGAAAGAGTCAGACGAAGCAAAGGAAGCAAAGCTATGGCAAAAACGACGTAGTAATGTGCCCATTCGACGCTGATCACGTAAGAAGATTCGAGTTAGATACCGAGTACGAGCCGAGAGGTTTGCCACCAGGTGTGTACCCATGCCCTAGGTGTGGATCTTACAAGACTCGCTTCGATCACTATAACAACCGAGATGGCGGGAACTTCAAGTATGGAAACAAAAAATCACCAATGTTCGCGTGTAAAAATGGCTGCGGCAAAAGGTTTAAGGTAACTAATCGCTACTGGGAGAAGTATGGGCCAGATGGGAAACCCACTCAAACGTCGGAAAATGGTGGTGAAGACCTGGTTGGCACAAGTTTGCCACAAATTGGAATGGTGTTGGAAAATGGTGGCGACGACTTTAGTTTGCCACAAATCGGAATCGATGACACTGCTGTTTGTGTGAGCAACACCCAATTTACACAAACTAGCATGGAGATCGACGCTGACAATGGTGACAATGGTCGTTGCATGGAAGGGACTGTAAGTTACGACGTGGAGGAGATTGATCAAGGAACAAGCGACATGCAGGAGATCACGAAAGATGACATGGAGGAGATTGATCAAGGAGCAAGCACGAAAGATGGCGAAGAGGGTTATACGTCTGTGAATGACAGTCCGATTGATTGGGATGTTGCTGGGTTTGTGAGGAAGATGCAAGAAACTTACGAGGAATACGTGAATTCTGGAGAGCTTGATCCTTGCGAGGAGCTTCTCATGCCAAAGTCTTGTAATTCCCCCGAGGTGGTCCAGATCTTCACGGGGGCCTCTGGCCATCGGGTGTTTTGTGCAATGTAAAGGAGTGTAAATTCTTGCGAAAATTAGCATTGAAAGCTAGAGAAAAGAGACTCTTAAGCTCCAGAACTTCCAGCAGTTCTAAGCCCAATAGTCCGTAATCTATATCTATACTGAGGAGCTTCTTCTTCATCCTCGTCACTCTGATCGTCATCGCCAATGTTGTTCCACTTGGAGTAGTCTATGGTGGAGTGTGCTTTGGGCTTTGAAACAGCAACGCAGCCACTTTTCTTGTTCTCAGCCTCTTCAAGTTCCTTGTGTTGTTCATTTGGAAGAACAGTGGTCGGCGAGAAGGAATGCAAGGCTTCCGCCGCTGGCGACGATGGACACTCCTCCTCGCATTCTGGAATGGGAGCGAGCGTCTGTTCGTGAAAAATCATAAACTCGTCACAAAAAAACTGGATGAAAGGCTAAAGATCTCTCTCTTTTCCCCCTATTTCTTGCGTACCATTTGTGTTCTTAAGCGGGCCTCCAGTTCCCTATACGCAGGAACTTTTGGATTGATCTCGAGAAGCCTGGTTACATCGAACAGTGCCGATTGGTACTCTTTCAAAGCAATTAGTGTTTGAGCTCGCAGCATCAAAACACTTGTGTGGTTGCAGTCCATTGCCAACACTGCTCCACATTCTTCAGCTGCCTGTATAGCAAAAAAACATAGAAAGACAAGAAAAAGAAAAAGAAAAAAAAAAGAAAAAAAAGAGGGAGACTTTAGAACTTACCTCTCTGAATCGGTGGAGCTTCAAATAACATGCAGCTCTATTGCTATAGAGAGCAATCTTGTGAGTAAATGATGTTGTTGATTCTAGCATAGCTGTGTAAAGCTCAAGGGCTTCATCAAATCGTCCATCCCTATACCTTTGATGAGCTGATTCAATCGTTTCCATGGCTGTGGCAGTAGTGGCAGCAACCACCTGCCACAACCAATCAATCGATCGATCCCAAGAGGAAGATCTGCCAAAACCCTAGACAAGAACACCAAACATTGCTCCCAATTTGAATGCTTCACCTGGGCGGGATAAAATAATAATTCTATTATTATTATTACAAACAAACGATGCCCTCTCACAGCCGTCGATCCTGGGCTCGTCGAGCCGTCAGATTCCCGCCTGGAATGACCAGTTGACGAACATGAGAGCCAAGTGCTGCTCGTCCACTCTCCACACTAGTCCACGCTCGTAGCACACTCTTTTTCCCTTGCTCGTTTGAGCGATTCCCTCTGGAAGCTCGCCATTTTCCTGTAAGAACATCAAGTTTGATGATGGTTAGCTAGAAGCTTGATAGAACGGTAGAAGCTTACCTCCCGGAGTAGTTTTGCTAGCTCGCTGTCGAGACCATAGCCGATAGTCCTCTCCCAGGATACTGTTTGAAGCTCTTCGATTTTGGTTTCCAGCATTTGTAGGCCAGCTTGGTTGGCGATCACAAATTCTGGTGTAGCCTGTGATTGATAGAATGGACAACCTTAAGAGTGGAAACTTTTCCAAGGGAAAGAAGAACTTGCCTTTAGAGAGCAGCATATAATCGCTGCGGCGTAGTGCCAGAAGAGCATCACGATAGCGTCCTTGTCAGTGAAGTTGCGAGGTATGATATCGACTCCATGACTGACACTGCATCAACAAACTATATAGGTGTCTCTTCAGCTATGAGAAAAAGATAGAACTTATCGAGAAACAGCAAGGTACGATCATAGTACCTGTAGCTTTGTAGAATCTGATGGATGAGCGAAGCTCCTTTGGATGACACGAAGGGAGCGTCAGCCGAGGAAGATCCGAGAGATGACGCAGCGAGCGAGAGAGTGATGCGTTGGACAAAGTCCATAACGTTTCGGATGTAATTGCGGGCCATCTCTGCGACGGTGTCACGAGTTCCAACCTCGTACATGAACTGGAATGCGATGGTTAGGATGGAGCGGGCGAACTTGTGGTTCTTTCGCTTGCCGCTTCTCAACTCTTCGGAATCGGATTGACGCTTGACAATGTCGTCCTGCACACTTCTTTCGTGAAAACAAGAAATGAGTTAAATGAGCTTGGACTTACCATGTCATCGCAAAGAGGAAGGACACGGAATCCTGACGACAGAAGCGGCATATCATCGGAAAGATTGGCATCGACTGGAGCAAAGATGAGTTGCGAGCAACCATCGATGTCTTCGTCTTCAATTCCACTACATAACTTTGGATAGAGAAACATAACTGTGTGAGGAGTAGTAACAAACATACTGAAAAATACCTGTAGCAGATAAATTTCCCTGGAAAGTATTGTTCCATCTTCTGCGGAATAATGTCCTTCCAAAATCACTGCCTCCAAAAACTAAAAGAGTTTCCACTCAACTTGATAGTACTAAAGAATAGTGGGCAAGTAGCTTACATCTTCCTTTGCTGTGTGAAAAAGTGGAACGTGTGCTTGCCTTTTCCCATGACTTCTGGATGCAGCATCCTGCTGGAAAAAATCCATATTGCATCCCCACTCTGACCGGTGGTCCCTTAAAAATCGTATGAGATACGAAGGATGAACATTCTGGGACCAGAAAAAGAAAAAGAAGAAAGAAAACAAAAACCAGCCAAATAGAAGTAAGAAGAAAGTAAGAAATCGCGAGTAAACGGTTATGCGTCAAATTTACCTGAAGAAGCATGGATGCCTTGGCACACAATACTCCAGCCAGACTAGACAACCTATCAGACTGAAACTTTGAAAGGCTAAAGTTTATCGTGGCATTGCAGCTGACAGCTACATTGTCCAAGCCATCGCCACCCATAGTGCACCATCCATCGTCTGGAAATCCATTTACAGCGTCATTGAAGCCTCTGTCTCAACAAGAAAAACAAAGAAGTCCCATAAAGAAAGAAAGAATGAAAAGAAACACAAAATGACAGACCTTGCCATGCGCCGGCTGAGAGATCTCAGCACGGAAGGCTGCTGACCGCCACCGACAACAATTTCGCCAATTTCCTCTTGAGCAAGATGCTTTAAGAAGCGCAGTGCCTACAGTATTGTGTATGGGATTTAGCACTTCGAAGTAAGAAAGAAAAAACTTGATTACCTTGACAGTCATCCTCTGTGCAAGGAGAGACGAGGACCTATACAAAGGACGCGTAAGAACCTCAGAGACACTAGAAGGCTGCGAAAAAAAAGAAAAGAGAAAAAGACGAAACTTTACTTTTAGATAATGCGAGTCATTAGCCAGTACCTTTAGATCCAAGTGGTCAATAATGTGTACAATGCAGCTCCCACCTTCGCAAGGACGAACCAGATAGCCACTCGTAAGCATCTCCGCGCGTACAAAGTACTGCGTGGATGGAACGTAGGATAGACATTCTGCATCACTTATGGAGCGCTCACAGACCTGTACAGCGGATAGAATTTCTTTTTCTTTCCATACAAAGAGACAAAAAGGCTGTAGTAATTACCACAAGGTTTCCATCTTCCAAGGACGTGGTCAATCTCAAGGTGCAAAAATCACGAGGAGGAGCAAGCGTCGTCGGAGCATAAAGCTTCGCAAAGAAACAAAAGTAAAACCACTCACAAAGTTAGACTTTGCTCTGTACCTGCGTGTGCATAATCTCCATTGTTGATCCATTCTCGGAAGAGCATATATGGATAACATCCGAGCGTCGGCAGTCCCAAAGCCAAGAGGTCTTATCTTTTAAAACCTCCACAATCTAGATGCCAGAGAAAAAGCCGCGCCTTATTAAACAGAGAAAAGCAAAAGAAACCCTCCACTCACTTACTCGAGTAGCCTCCAGTGCAACCAAACCCAGTGCTCTTGCTGCAATACCATCACATCCGTGTGAAATTGCTACGATGCCAAAAGAATCAGGACCAGGCTGCAAGATCCACATGAGGAACTAGAAAAAAAACTAGAAAAGATTAAAAGAACAACCTTCATCCCGAGCAACTGGATCCAGTCAACAGCAGTACCTGTGGCTTTCGCAAGAAAGTCAGCCAGCGACTGCTCTGCCAATGCCGATAATCTGGAAAAAAAACACCAGGAAAGCGACAATGAGCAACAAGCCAAACGAGGAGATATCGTGTAAAGCTAAAGAAGTACTAAAACTAACCCGACAGGACCATGGTCGAGAGAAAGATGCTGTATGTTTGGAAGTTCGGAGGTTCCAGCAATCTCGGAACTCCCCGCAGCAAGAGCGCCTCCTACCTGTAAACTTGCAAGATCAACAAAGAACACAAGAACAATACTGCATACTTGCGATGCTTCCATCGGCGGCCTCTGGCTGCTGCAATCTCCATAGAGATGCTTCCTCAGCGTGTGCTTTTGCAGTGTAAGCTGCGTGGATTGCTTCGCAAGGTGGTCATTGTTCTCCACAAGGATCTTGTTCAAAGCAGTGAGCTTGGAGTTGAGACCGTGGAGGCGGCTGGTTTCCTTCCTTTGCTTCTCTCGACATCTGCAAAGCATCAAAGAAGGAAACCAAGGAGAATAAAAACCAAGTGTCCAAGAAGAAGAGAAGAACTTTGATCTTCCTTACCGCCGGTTTTGGAACCAAACTTTGAGCTGCTTGGGGGCGATGTTTGCGAGAATGGGAGCTTCTTTCATGAGCTGCTGGCGGCGCAGAGAGCTGGGCTTGGGGCACTCATTGTAAACAAGCTCCAAGATCTCCAGCTGCTCGTTAGTGTACCGGGCGTACTTATTCTGCGGATCCATACAAACTTCTCTCGTCCCTAGAAGCCTACCTCAAGCGTCTACATTGGAGCGCTGCCATCGCCAATCGATCAAAAGGCGAGAAAAAAAAAAAGCGGAGCACGCATCGAATCGCGTCGAAAATGTGAGCGAGCACTCCTCTCAAACCCTAATCATAAGAGGAGTTTTGAATTTGTGACCACAAGCATTTGTGCCAGTGGCGCGCTCTAGTGGGACGCGTGGCAGCTCGTTGTTGGAGAGTGGGTCCCTATCGGCGGCGCCGCCAGCGGCGGAGCTTGTCGGGCGGGCAGAGGCAAAAAGACTGCGGTGTCTTGCCCGCGGCGAACGGGAGGGCGCCACGTGGCGCACGCGGCTATTGGCTGCTGGGCCATCGCATTGGCATCAATCAAACTTGAGCTTTACAACTCAGAGGACGGGCGAACAGTAATAGCAATCACCAAATTCTTGGATTGGGAATTTGGAGTGATTGGATTTTATCTATCTTCCAAGTGATTACTTATTACCTTGAAAGCGAAGCCATGAATTATGGTTAATGATTTTGGGCGATCGATCAAAAGAGAGACAAAGAAGAACAAGGTACAAAGATCAAGCGACCGGGCACGAAAAAATACCCGCTGTTTCCGTTGTTTCTTGATAGTCAAAGTTATCATTTCATGGTGGTCATGATCTCCATTTTTTTTGTTTCATGGAAAGAGAGAAAGTAAACTTCGATTCTTTGCACCGGCCGAGCAAAAAAACTCGCGGCCGATCGAATCGGAGGATGATTTTAGCATGTACATCAAAGAACAAAACCAGAAAAAACAAAAAAGCCAAAACGAAGCTCGAAAGTCGAGAGAGAGAGAGCTTTCTCTTTTTTCGTTTTTTTTTCTTCTCGTTTACCGGGTAGCCAGAAGCCAAAACGCGAAGAAGAACGATGGCGAGACCATGAGCCAAGTGAGGAACGTCATGGCGGCGGCAGTCTCGTACTTGGCGCACTGATTCCCGCAAGCTTTGAGGTCCCGATCGATGAGAACTGCGATTCCAGACGATGCACAGGCAGCAGCGAAAGTTAGAGTCGCAGTAATCTGGAAGGAAAAAAAAGAGAAAGAACGATCAAGAACAAGGAAAGATCTACGTGAACTTTTGGAAACTTTTCTTTACCCAGTCGCCGACCACGCAAAGGCTGAGAAACACGGAGTTTCGCAGGCTGGTGCGCTTGAGCAGGACGGAGAGATCCACGAGAGCGAGCGTTAAACTCCACACGAACTGTAGAACCATGGAAGCGACGAGATAGCTGCTCAAAAGAAAAGACCAAACAACCGAAGATCAAAACACTCCATCCAGCCCAAACTTCGGGAAGAACCAACTTGGAACTTTAGAGCGCTTACCAGAAGGCGGTGATGGTGGAGAAATCCTTGACGCGGATCATGACGCTGAAGGCGCAGGCGGCGAATCCAACTTGGCCGACGCGCAATGCGAGTCCTCCAACAGTGCCGGGCATGCCCTGGAGCTCCTTAATCCTCATCCGGTGCTGTGGAAGATTGGCACCCCCGCCAGGATATATCCCAAACGGATGCACCGCGGTGTGGCTAGCATCCATCGCTCGACCTGCGCGAACCAATCGCGCCGCTTGCTAGCTACCCGAGTGTGTGCCCAATACCTGGCGGGGAAGAGCGAATGGAATGCGCGCCGCCAGCGCCGGTGGAGCGATCTGTGCGTGGCGACACCCTTCACGACGAGTGCGATTCACGGCTCGAGTCCAACGCACCACGCCCTGTCGTTTACGGGTTCGAATCCGGGCAGCTTTGGAATTTTAATTGCCCTAGTATAAAACTAGAAATTTTCCTGGGCGGTTGACAGAGCTTACACATCAACGCCTTTTCTCCATGCCGGATCTTTCCTCCTCTCTTGCACTCGTTCACAGTGTAATCCAAAGGCTGCACATCGCACTCAGGGTTTTCCTCCTGGGGGACCCCAGCAAAAACCCTTCAAATCCACACCTGGAAGAAGAAAATTAAACTTTTGCAAGAAAAGTCTAGTATACCTTGGCCTGTACATTCCTGAAGCTGAGCTTCTATTGGACAATGCATGGGCAGAGCTAGCCCAGAGAAGCAACTGATTAAGCTGGAGCAACTCATGAACCGAATCGGTCGATGGAGCGAATTCCCGTCACGAATTCCTGCCGCTTGTCCTTGCATTCCAGGCCCAGCTTAGCTATGAGCATCATTTGAGCCGCTGGAGATGCAATACCAGCTGCCACAACCATGTCTATCCCGAAAATGAACCTATGATTGTTGGGCCAGCTTTAACAATGGGGATTTTCTGTCACGGCAAAAGAAGACTACTTCGAAAGCTTGAAAGTTTCAAGAGAACAACAGTAAAGCCTTCGTTAAGAGACATGATGCAAAGTCCTTTAGATCGAATGGCCTCATCTTCGCACCTTGCTCTTTTAGAATACGCACCACCTGCGAAACAGGAGGAAGAGATTTTTGCCAAACGCTTTGCCCTCCATCTCTGTATCCTCACCACAAAATTTGCCATCTGGCTGCAAATAAGCCAATGTTGTGCACAGCCGCCACTCCCGACGGCATCAGAACCCCAGCCAGGCGATGATCTCGAGCTGGCTCTCAGGGGAGATGGGTTGACAGGCCTCTCAGGCCAGGCCCAGCATCGTGGCTCCAATCCGGACCCTTGACGCTGATGATCGTGTGAGTGCACGCAGTAGAACTCCCCCAAAACATTCATACACTTTTTCCCACAACCACTTGATCATACTTACTTTGCTTATTAAATTTAATACCAAAAACAGAAAACTAAAAGGTAAAAATTAAAAACTTATCATAGAAATTCAATGTGAACACATGCCCTATATAAATTTTTCAACCCATGTTATAAGAATAAACTAAGTTATTTGGATTTATAATTAGATTTTCACCTAATTGAATATAGATTGAATGGAACAATATTCTTAATACTTTAATTATATTATTTCTTCATTTTTATTTTGTTAACTATATAAAATAATATTATTATTTTTACTTAAGACAGCTAACTAATAATTTCTTAGAAGCTCATAAGTATTTTTATGTCTCAACTTTTCCGACTAATTAAGCAAAACCCAAAACCCAAAACTCAAAATTCTGGTATAAATTGTTATTAAGTTCTTATTATTAACCCTAATATATATAAATATGTATTGATTTTCTATGAATATAAATTTCATTTAATAATATAAAAATATTTTGTTAATTAAGTTCTGGCTCCCATGACCCCCACTGCCACTCCATCACCAAACAAATTTTTAGGACCAAAAATCTTGCTCAAATTGCAGGCTAAATAATATAAAAATTAAGCATTCTAATAAAATATATAAATGTAATCTATTAAATAATTTAATAGTTTAAATGTAAAACAACTCCATATTTATTGAATAATACTGTTAATATAAAATTTATAATTTATAACATTTTTCAAAATAGTTACATTTAAATTGATAATAATAAACACATTTAGTTATCATACATATATTGATATCACTTATCTACTAACTCTTTAAACTTTAACCATAAACATAAATATTAAACCTTGAAAAATGTGCATATCAATTAACATAAAAACTTAGCTTATATACAAAAGCAAGTGATCCAAATTAAAACTAATCCGATAGCTACCAAAATCCCACTATGCTAATATTAATATACAACATTACAGCCATACATTTGAACCTCATGTCATCCCCTCCTTTTGGAATGATGGAAAACTATTAGGGTTTTTTTATGGATTTATAAATGGTGTTAATTGTTCCTAATCCCTTTGTATGAAACATTTCAATTGTTACCACATGAACAATTTCTAGAGGATCAGCTTACTAAATGTTATGTCAAACTTTATAAACTTGCAATCTAATTTGCTGCAACATATAATGTGATCCTTTCCACTAAGCAAGGAGCCCCTTAGATAAATATGTGTGGACCATACTTGAGTTCACAAGTTGAAGAGTTGAGCTTGTGAGTTGAGCTCAAATTTCAATTGTAGTTTAATAAAAATATTATAAACTTTAAAATATTAAGGTTATGGCGAACTTAATGATTTCATAACTCTCTACACATTATATAAATAAAAATGTTCTAAAGGACACTTTTTGTTCTAACATTGTATAGTCAAAGACAGACTTATTCACACATTGCTGAAATTGGAACAAGTTTTACACAAGATATTGCAAAAGAACCTCCTAAGAGAATATGTTTCTGAATGTCTGGAGAAGAGTGTCAAAGTCTTCCTTCTCCTCTACCTCTAGTGTAAGTACTCATCGTCGTATACAACTCTGTATTGATTGAGTGAATGCCTCACACTTAGTTACATTATCCTTGTTGGCATAGTAAGAAGAGAAGGCTACAAGGTGATCTTCCACTAAAATCCTCATTCTTGGCTCAAAGAAGGGGAGTTTGAGACTGTATTGCAACACATGCACTATTGGCATGGGTGGCGGAGGTGGTGGAGGTTGCTACGCTATCCTTTGTTGATTTGCAATTACTGGTTGGTACTTAGGATCTTTAGAAGTGTCTCTAAAAGTGATGGATTTGCAACTTGAGGAAAAATTTGAGATGGGGATACACTATGCTAATCTAGTAACTTGGTATCTGTAGTGGATGGTGAACCCATGCTGTCCAACAAGGTTGTGTGATAATCTAGCTCTTATTGAAGCCTAAAGAACTTTTCATAAATATGGGGAGCCAAAAGAGAACCAAGAACTAGTTACTTTTCTATACTCCTTATGCATACAAGCATGCAATATATAAAGTGTAGCAAATGCCCAGTTATGGGATAAGTTCAAAGGTAACCCCAAGCAAAAATAAACTACTTGTGAGGGTAAAATATTTGTTACACACTCTAGGACACACAAGAAAATAATAAATACCTCAACACTTTCTCTATATAACTCTATACTTAAGAAGTTGTGGAAATTACCTCCTCTTGACTAAATATTGCTTAAATAATAAAGGAATGGGCAAATTGTAAAGGGTATTCACTCACAAACACCCCTTTGAGCCTTAAGATAAGTTTATAACAAAAGACTTCATAACAAAATTAATGAAAGAATAAAATCCTTTCACACAACCTAAACAAAAAAACACCTTAGCAGAAAATATGCTCAAACTTGCAATCAAAAGCATTGAAATTTATAAGACTAGATGCAAATGAAGCTTAAGACTATGCAAAATCTTTTTTTAGAAGTAACTTTCACAAAAAACTTGAAGAAATTCCTTCACTTCTTTCAATCATGGCAAGTACTTACCTCAAAAGAAAAATTTAATAGATCTTGTAGCATAAAGCTTCTAAAATCACACCTTTGGGATTAGGAAAAAGCTCTTCACCTCTTCTATAGTTTTATGTAAAAAGAGATAGGAAATTTCATCCCAAGAAATGGCAAGAACCTTAGAAATTCCTCACGCTTGAAATAAACAAGCGTAAGAGAAAAATTGCTCCAAATCACTCCAAACTAACTCAAATCTTGTATGCAAACATTTGAAAGAAAGCCCATGAGTAGATTTAGCAAAAGAGCCCAAAAAAGACTGAAATAGTGGTGTATCCACCTTGTGATAAACTTCCAAAATTGCTACTATGTCTGTCATAGAGAAATGGAAGTTGCTTCTAAAATCTATCTAGCATCAGTGCCATTACCAAAATTGAGATTTTTCAAGAATTTACTCCAAAACCCCAAAAAGACCAAAGAACCAAGGGGAGGATTAATTAGAAAGCAATCTTCCCAATAGAGTTGCCAAATGTTGAGAGGAAAGCCTCTCAATAGTGGGGAAAACACTCTTTTATCCTTTGAAATCTTATTTAAAACATATTCTTTTATGAATTCCTTACCCTACAAAATGGGGAAGAAGGGGAATATACCCCTATGCCATAGAATTTCCTCATGCCCCTAGAATATTATTACAATAAAATATTCTAAAGAATCTCATTCAACTCTAAGCCATCTTCTAACCCATCGTGAAAAGGTTCACTGATAAAAAAGACCATCCCCACAACATAAAGAAGGCATGAAGAAAACATGGAATAAAAATCAAAAACATCATTAGCTGTAAATGATCATCAAGATTCGTCCCCACAAAATAAAGAAGACTGTCCTTAAGATGATATTGAAAATGTAAATGCTGAAATAACAAGTCATCAACAAATGATGCAGGATTCTTAAAGCTATTGCGAAGCTTTTGAATCTATGACTTAATCTTTTGAGCTTTATGAATATCGTCAAAAGAAGGTAAATCTTGCTTTGCACTTTGTAGACACTAAACATCAAAGACAACAACTACTAATGGCACAAAGTCCTTGTCTTTACAAAAAGGGCATTAGCATTAGCTATAGAATTCTTTGGGCAATAAACAATATCAAAATCATATATCTAAAACTTCAAAACCTACAGAGTAGTACAATTAACTAAATTCTTCTGTTTCAATAATGAAGTAATTATAGCATGATCACCTTTTAGTAATGTTCAAGAACTATGTAAATATGCATGAAGTTTTTTGAAACCCCAAACTGTTGCTAAACACTCATTTGTTGTGGAATAGTTCACCTCCACTAGTTGTAAAGTATGGCTAATATACAATAGGATAGTGTTGACTAGACACATTTGGGCTTTTTTGCATCAACACAGCTCTAAGACTAATATTAAAAGCATCTATATGTAAAATGAAAGGTTGGTAGTTAGAATATGCCAAAACTAGAGGAGTTGTCAATAGCTCTTTGAAATCTATAAACACTTGCTCATAGTCCATAGACCAGATGAAAGATAACATTCACAATTGCAGCAACACTTGCAACAATGCAGTACGATCAAAAAGATGATCAACAAAATGACCAAGATATTGTATCTTGCCTAGGAAGCACTACACATCATTCACAGACTTCGGAGTAAATAACTTTAGAATAGCTATAAATTTGTCAGAATCAACTTGTAAACCCTCACTCTTTGACCCAAACATGCACTTCAACTGCTTCAACTTTAATCTAATACTTTACAAACATCACGAATGTGTTCTTCCCATATCCCTTCTAAGTGGATCAAGACATCATCAATAAAATCAGCAATCACTTTCGCCACGTCGCAAAGAACCATCATTCGCTAGAAAGTTGCTGGAGCATTGTTCAAACCAAACAGCATCACCAATAACTTGTATAAACCAAAAAATATAAAAAAAAATAGTTTTAGGAATATCTTCCTTGGCTATTATCATTTGCTAGTACCAAAAAGCAAACTTTAATTTGGTGAACTAACAACTTCTCCCCAGACAATCCAAGATATCAGTAGTGTGAGGAAGAGGGTACGTATCCAAGATCATCACTTTATTTAACAGATGATAATCAATGTAAAATCCCATCAAACTTTATTACAAAATGAGGTTCACATACCCAAAGACTCTATAACTTTTAAAGAACACCATTTTCTAATATCTCTTTGACGTTTGTATGTAAATTCTTGATCTCTTTTGGTAATTGACGACAAATAAAAACCTTGATTAGACGAGCATCCCTAGTTGGAATAAAATGATGTGTTGTAATCTTGGCCCCAAACAATAACTCAAATTCAAAAAAGATTAGTATATTGCTTCATGAGCCAGTCAACTGCTACAACACAAAAACTATTCGAAGGATTGGAAGAGGGAATAGAGGAATAAAATAAAAATATAAGAGGAAGTAATAAGGAGACAAAAGTGATAGAAACAAAAGGATGAAAAGGAATAAAAGTGAGAGGAATGGAAAAAAATATAAAGAAGTATGAAATAAAAGGGAGAAGCCTCAAAATCATACTTGGCATGATTGCATTGCAATTAATCTATACTAAGAATGAGGTCAAAACCTTGACTTGACACCACCCACAATGTTTACAATTCAAGCTTGAGATCACTCACACTCACAACTAGGTCAGCCTCATCTTGTGCACATCCGTGTGTATGGCTATTGCTATACAAATGAAAATTGTTTCTACCACATGACAGAAATGTAAATGGCAATATGTGGCAATAGGCCGAGTAATACAAGATAAACTCAAACCTGTATCAACCAACATAGAGAGAATAATAGAAGACTTCTTTTTATAAAAACAAGTTTGGAAAGTAAACACTAGATGAATTAGTGCTAAGTGAACCCCTTAATGAGACTCCCAAAAAAAAGATGGAAGGGTTACTAATTTATTCACATAAAGACCCTTCATTGCTCGTGTGACATTTTGTTTCCCGAAAGTATCTCTGTGTTCAAATCTTTCACTGCAGCAACACAAATAGGACATTGTTGATGCTAATGTCTCCACCCAGAAAATGGAGGTTACTAATTTGGAAAATGCCGATAATGCCCATAAGTGTGACTGACTTCATCATATACCAGCAATAGACATCATGGCCATAATTACATCCTCACCTTTGTCCTTGAACTTGGGCAACACAGCATCAACCTCTATTAAAAGAGGACTATCTCCCACAGGAAATAAAGTTAAAAGATATGCAACAAGAAGTGAAAGAGGTGACATCTTATAACATTGTGCTTAGTGAAGAGCATCATCAAGGGTTGTTGGAGGAAATACATACACAATTCCTACAAAATCTTGACAAAGTGTTAGCCACAATATTCCTAATTTAATCTGCTCTGACATATTAAGTTCCACATGAAGCAAGAGGCTTCGTGATGATGCCTTCCAACAATTGCATCATCTTTGTCAAAGGCCATTTGAGTCTGTGATATAATTTAGTGTTCATTCCCATCACAATTGTCAGTATGTTTAAATGTGCATTTAAAGATGTTCAAAAGAAGACTCCAATCCTCATGAGTGGTTGTGCTTAAACCATTATATCATTGCATCGCTGTCCCTTGGAGACATGTGGAAAATTCAAACAAATGCCGAGCATCATACCAAAATTGATACGTGGCAATCATTATGAAGTGATCAAACCAATAGTATACATCATCCCTAAGATTCCCACAGAATAACTTTGGCCAGCTTTGAGGATTGACAACAAGAGCAGGAGGAATTGTAACACACGTTGTGAATGCTACTATCAACTAAGTTTGATTATTCAATTGCAACTATATAGCATTGAACAATTGCATCAATTGATGCTTTAGAGTCAAAGGAGGAGGAAGCTGTTGCTCTGCCATGAAAATGAATGAAAAAAAAAAAAAAAAAAAAAGAAGAAATTGAAAAAACTATAAGAAAAAGGAGATCTAGACAATGCAAAAGCTAAATCTAAAGTAGAATCCCAAATCCAAGCACTCCTCAGGGACAATCAAAGCTACCCCTCACATCCACCAACGTGAATATGTAGAATATAGAAATGGAATACGGAAATGTGTATATCAATTAGCCCAAAAACCAGATCGAAACAAATTTGATAGCTACCAAAATCCCACTATGCTCATATTAGTATACGGCATTATAGCTGTACATTTGGGCCTCACATATTTAAATATAACATAGAATAAATTTGATGAACTCAATAAAATGCTAAATATGTTTGGAGCATATTCTTTTAGATAATGGTCTCGCATTTATGGCTGAAGCATTTCACGTTTTGACATCTCAATTAGGGATACACCACACTTTTACAAGTGTTTATCATCCACAATTAGACAGTTTGGTGGAACGACTCATTCTGACCTTCAAAAGGATAATCACGAAGTACATAAACTTTCAGCATTCGGATTACGATTGTTATTTGCTATCTCTTTGGTATGCATATGTCATAAGGGTGCAGAGTTGTATTAGTGATTCACCATATAAACTTCTATATGGTCATAATCCAATACTACAAACGGAATTGAGTTTACCTTTGCAATTGCCACAAACTGCTAATGTTAAATCGTATGATCAATATTTGATGAGCATTCTTCCACTTATTTGAGCAGAGTTTGCTGAACACTTGGATCATATATAAGTGGGATAACAACAATGCTACAGCTCCCATCATTGTTCACCTTTGGAGTACAAAGTGGATGACTTGATATTAGTTTGTTCCCAATTTTGCGGTATATGGTTTATCTAAGGGGCTCTGTGCTCAGTGAAAAGAAGTGTTACAGCAAGTTGGACTGCAATTTTATGAAGTTTGGCATGATATCTAGCAAGCCAATCCTCCAGAAATTATATATGTGCAACAGTTGAAATGCTTTATACAAAGGGATCAAGAACAGTTAATTCCATCTATAGATCCACCAATCCCTCCTCCTAATGTTCCTTTAGATTCTAGCCTATCCATGAGAGAACTTTAGCGGTCTTCCATCATTCTAAGAGGTGGGGATTATGTGAGGTCTAAATGTATAGCTATGATGCCATATATTAATATTAGCATAGTGGGATTTTGGTAGTTGTCGAATTAGTTTCAATTCGGACCACTCGCTTTTGTATATAAGCTAGGGTTTTTGGGCTAATTGATATGCACATTTTTGTATTCTCTTTTCATATTCTATACACTTATACATATTCTATACACTCACAATGCAAGTTAGACAGAATAATATATTTTATTAAAAAATTATTTAAATTTTATTATAATTTTTTTTCCTACAGGAAATATAAATTTTTATTTTGGTTTAGAATACACTCATTCTAATCCTTTGGAAATAACATATATAAATATTATGAACTCTTTAATTTATATAATTTCCTAATAATATGTGAAATTTTTTTAAAAAAATTAACTTTATTTTTTATTTTTTTATTTTTTTAGAATTTAACTACTATATATTTCCAAAGTGCTAAATAATTCTCTAGTTTGACATTTAGTACTAAATAATAAGTTACAATGTAAGCATATATTTATTCTATTTAGATATAAATAATTGCTAAGTGTCATAATAAATATACAATAGTAGTTATTCAGAAAATAAATGAGCTTGTCAATATATATATTATTCACAATGAACTTTATATTACAACCCATATAAATAATATTATTTAATTTATTGATTAAGGCTAAACTGATATTGCAATAAGAGCATTTCTTTTGAAAACCTTTAAAAGTATAAATAAGTTTTTTGGATATGTAAAATATATTAAAATATTCTTTAATTTTTAAATGTCATCATTCAAGTAAGTTTCACAACTTGGCATAGGTGTCCTTTTATTATTAGTTCAGATTTTACTAGTTAACTTGATAATAACACAAATAGATAAAACTAGCAAGCTTAAAACTTCAATGCAAAATATATTAGCAAGGTCTAAACCTAATTACTGTTTAATTTCTAATCCAATAAAATGTCCTAGAGTATACTTTTTAAATATTCACGTCAGAAGTGTGTCATACATACCCCACAGGTTGGTGAGATTCATGGATTTATTATTCTCGAACAAGAGTCTAGAGGACCCACAGACCTCCAAACGAATCAGATCGGTCCACTGTGAGTTATCAAAGGCGTTTCTTGTATAAAATATTTCAGACATCCACAGACCCAGTAGGCAATGCAAGCTTTCCCGCCCACCCAGATTAGCAACAAAACCATCCAAGAAATTACAAGGACATGAAACAAACCAAATCAACAAGATCAATAGCATACAGCAACACCATTCAATCAGAAAAAGAAAGAGAAAAACATGGCACGCGAATTGTCTCTCCCCCGTACGCTAGTACGGCGGACACGAACCAGTGATTGATCCCACAGTGATCCACTCTGTTTTTTTTCTCAGGCATCAAAAGCTTGATGAGATTCCTGCAGTAGCGCCGTGGGCTTTTGGAACTGGAAGAGATCGCTGATCCCGCCCACGAACCTTTGCTGCTGGTAGTGGCGCTGATGATCCGGATCGCTGTGATAGAGCTGTAGCTGGAACGACGATTCATCCACTTTCATGGGCTTGTTGTGAGCGATCATCGAGCTCGCGACCGGCGGCGACGGCGACGACGAGGAGCAAGACCCCCACTGCTCGGAGGCTGACAGAAGAGAGAGAGCATCGCTTGTGGTGGGATGATTGATCGCCCCGGGCTCCAGCGGCGACGCCATCACGATGGATGATTTCGCGACCGGGGATGGAGATTGGGAGGAGGATGGCGGCGATGGCGATGAGGCCGCTGCGTGGCATTTGAGGAACTGGTACACGCCGTGGCTGGCGATCATGTCCTGCTTGGATTTGAGCAAGAAATTGGAGTGATTGTAGGCCGCGAGCTGATCGTATCGGCAAGAGGAAGACGAGGGCCAGTTGTTCTTGCTCACGATGAAGCTCCCATCGAGCAAATGCTGTGGAGGATTCATGAAATTCCCTGCCAGCCAATTCTCTCATCGAGATGAGTGCCAAGAAGAAAAGAAACAATCACTCACCGGAGGAGGAGAATCCCAAGATCGAGGAAGGGATCACGAATGGATCGGGCGGAGGGGGCTTCCTCCGCCGCTGGTTGTGACCCGCCAAGCGCCGCCGGCAGCTCCTCTTTCCCTCGTCGAAATACCCCAATCCATGGAACCTACGAACAGGGGATTCACAAAGATTGATCAGCGAGAGGGAGAGGCGCGCAATCCTTCGATCCGAGCTGCGAATCCACACAGACCCAACACGCCCAGATCGAGGCACTCACAGACCTACTACATTGCTGGCAGAATCGCTGCTCCTGCCCCTTGACGATGCTCTTGGGCGCCTTGGAGTGGAGCTCGCAAACGCGGTGCCGCCGGTGGTAGCCCTTGGATCCGCTCAAATCCGCGCCGCAGCCATCGACCTGGCATCTGGGCGTCGCCGCCGGCTGCGCTACGCCCCGCTGCTTCTTCCTCGTCGGCGGGCTCGCGACGATCGCAGTAGCAGCACTGGTTTCTTGCGGAGCACTCGCGGTCGGAGCTCCATTTGGCGAGTCCTCGAAGTAGATCCTCTTGCCCAGCTTGAGACCCATAGCGCTGGGCGAGCTCGAGGTGGGCGGCACGACCATCGAATTGCCCGCATTGTGCTGCTGCTCCTGCTGCTGCTGCTGCCTGGACGAATTCACCGCCGCCACCGCCGTGGCCGCGACGATCCCATCGCTCATCAAGAGGCTGGTGCTGCTATTGTCCCACCCCCAGGACGATGGAGAGGACGATGTCGGTGCCCAGCAAGCGGCCATAGCCAAGAGCTTGGTCGGGAACGAACGAACGAAAACGACGGCGCGACAGAAGGCTGGTTGACTGCCCGGTGGGAGGTTTGAACGCTCCCTACCCCATCGAAGAGCGCGTATATATACGCCGTATGGTCGCCATGATAGAAAGGTGTCAAAAAAGATTCGCTTTCAAGAAAAAAGGCGACCGGGGGTTCGAATGCGGCGAGGACCGCAGCAATCTCGACAGTCCGATCGGGGCCACGCGTGTTATTCCCGGACGTCGATCGATTGATGTGGTAATAAGGAACACGTGCCCCAAATGACCATCGCCATCCCCTGCCCAAGGAAAAGGAAAGCCTAAAGAAAAATTTGGCCATGCTTTTGGTCGGTATGTGGCTTTACGAATTAAAAGGATTGATATCGATTCTCGATCTATGATCTTGGTTTCTTCCCCTGGGGTGGGTCTCATGAAACTGATTGAAAGAAATGGCATAGCACTTGGGCTGTGTAAAATTCGCAAATCTGGCGATGGGATGGCCTTAGGGTAGGGATTGTGAGATTAGGGCATGAAAATGTGTGCCATGGTCGGTGATGGTGCCTCTTTTCAACGCGACAGGGAAATCGCCCCCGACCCCCGCTGCCCCAATCTCCAACCAATTGGGAGGAAATGGCGCGATTTGGAGCCATCCATCGATGGTGGATCCTCTTGCATTGTTTCCTGCCACTCCATGTGGTGGATTCACTGATCGCTCCCCAAGTCAATCAATTTGCCAGTGTCAGTGGGGAAGAAAGGGGGAGAGAAAGCTTTATCGCCTTTAAAAAGATTTTTGACTGTAGCGCGGGAGATGAAGTGGCGCTTTGGTGATAGTGCGACCACGTCAGCCCTAATAAAACACCGACTACGTCAGCGGGGCTAAGTGACGTGGCAGTTTGCTGACTGTGCGCGCACGTCAGCCATAGAGGTACAGCGGGGCTAGGTGACGTGGATTTCAGGGTTTGTGCAGACAATGGAGGGCCTGGAGCTGAGGCGATTGGAGCGAGGTGACTTTGACAAAGGTTTGGGGATTTTTGCGATTTTAAAAGCGCTTGAATCTGCCGATCTGGTGCTGCGATAGGATTCCTCCAGCTAATGCAGCAGCTGACCGTGGTTGGAGATGTCTCGAGGGGAATGTTTGATGGTATGATAGAGAAGAATTTCGGTCTAAACGCTTTGTTTTGATTCTAGCGAAGATGCAGCAGCTGGAAAAGCTTGGAGACTATCATAGGATTGTTGTGATCGAAGGTAAAAATACTCTCTGGAAACTTTGCAGCTTCTCCGCTTTCGATTTTTTTGTTGTGTAGATGTGAAATCCGGCCGGGTTGTGGCCACCGGTAGCATTTTTATCGAGCACAAGTTTGCTCGGAGCTGTGGAAAGGTGATCTTTCTCTTCTTCTTTCTCTTGTAAATGCTTTTCATTTCTATCAGGTGGGACATCTAGAAGATGTTGTCGTGGATGAACGTATGAGAGGGTGTCACTTAGGCCAGAGGTACTTATATTTTGCTCTATCAATCTTTGCTCAACAATCACAGCGCAGAGTGATCGAAGCTCTCACCAGTTTCGCAGAGGATGCTGGGTGTTACAAGGTACCTTGCAATCTTCTTAGAGCTTTTATCAACTGGGAATGCATATATATGCGCAGGTGATTCTCGATTGTAAGCCCGAGAACGCTGCGTTTTATGAAAAGTGCGGGTACTCCAAGAAAGAAATCCAGATGGCAAAGTACTTTTAAAGTTGGTGATCACGGCTCCATCGCTCGACCAACGACCATCTCAATCTCATCGCCTTCTTCTTCTTCGCCAACACCGGACACCCTGCGGCAGTGATCCAAGTTAAGAGCAGGTGCAAAAACGCTCAAAACGCGCAAACCTGCGGGACGTTATCTTGATCCGGCCAACGTCGAGCTTAGCGATGCGAGAGAATGCCTCGATGGAGAGATCAAACGAGTTTGCGTGACATCCGGGGCACAGGTCGACGACTCTCACCTTGACAGTGGGAGTTCTCGAACAGCCTCCGGAGCCGGACACAGCGCCTTTGCAAGTTATCTCGAAGTAAGCCCCGCACAGCGCTTTGTTTCTAAACAGGTCCTTGCTTGCTGCAGCAATGAGATTTCCCGGCGGGAACTTGCTCGTGTCGAAGCCATAGCAGGACGAGGCTGCAGTGGCTTGTGAGAACACTTTCTGGAAGAAGAAATGGAGATTCACTTACGAACGTATGGGCTGTAGAATGTTGCTTGGCCGCTTTGAGCCAGTGCTGGCGCGACTAGCACGGCGACGATGGTCGAGAGCGAGAAGAGGAGAGAATTCATGTTTGGCTGGGTCTATCTTAGGCACGACTTATAGCCCGAGAGGACTTTGGATCGAAGTCGATCACGTCTCTTATGTCACTGTGCCTTCACATGGTGTTTCTGTGCTTGGCAAGACGTGACTCGCAAAGAATTATTAAATGGAGGAAAGCTTACACAAAAAATCTCTTTTAGATCGTGTAGTGCGGGTTGACGCCGTCGAGATCTAGACCTTTGAGCTTGATCACAGACTCGATATGAGCTTTGAGCGTGTGAGCTTCCTTGAGCCTGCAAGGAAAGGAAACCATGGTTAGCGAAAGTTGACGTGAAAACCGTATATCAAACCTGGCCATCTCCGCGCGTTTCTTGGCTTGCTCCGCGATATCCGATAGCTCCCGGTATCCCATTTTATCCATGAAGCTTCCTCCTCTCTCCGGCGTCTTCTGTAGGCCATGACGTGTTCGCTGCGTTTGCGCCCATTGTAGCTCTCGCGCCTCTTTGCCGAAGTCTTTCTGCCTCGTAAACGCAATCTGGAATGGCTCTTTGGTAAGCAAAAGAATTGCAGCTCAATTTCACACGTACCTTGCGCTCCAGGACCAAGTCCCATACGTGACCGAAGAGAAAGTAGCGGATGGCAAACTTGATAATATCGAGTGGAATATAGAAGACAATGCTGAATAGCCATATCACCCCGCACCATTTCCAGCCAATCGGGTGGATTTTAGCGAAACCGAGCTGTAAATGAGCAGAGATGATGGTAGCAACCTGCGATTGCATATCAGCACGGGAATAAACAGAACTCGAGAAACAATTTACCAGTTGAGCGGCGGCGAAAGCCGCTAAGAGCAAGAAACCGGGCCTCTCTACGTATGACCAGCTCCGAGAGCGAGTAACAAAAATAAGCGCCTGGCTGACAATGCTAACTTGAAGGTAAACTGCCGAGTTCAGCTCCCTGGGCTTGCCCGAGATATCTGAGACGCCAAAGACGCGCTGAAACAAAAGCGAGCGATCAGTTGGCACTTTTCTACAAACGGAAACGGATGCATTACTTGGAAAAAATTAGTTTCCTGAACGAGGTAGAAGAACAAAACTGTTATCAATGCCAAATATGTGCCCAGTGTGATCCCGGTTGCAAAAATTTCCTTGAGCTTCCAACTATCTGGGGAAGGAGATGGCTTGACACGATCTTTGGATATAGTCATGATAGTGCCTGCACGTTGAGGATAAGTAATGCGAATAACAATGCCACTGAGTTTTTACCATCGTTTAGAATGGCAATGATCAAAACCATGAAAGGTGAGAAGTTGAACTTCCAGATTATCGAAAGCAGCGCGAATCCCAGCTACAAGAAAGAGAACCTTCAGATTTCACGAACTTGCTAGCATACAAACATGAATGACTTACCACTATACGGATAGTGATCGACACGGCATAGATCTACAGAGTACTTGAACAGTTAGAAGCGTAATCGGGAACCACAACAGATTCATACCGTATAGTTTTTCATCCTTTGGAATATTGCTCGACTTGTCAACACAGCGCTGATGATCACACTAAGACCCGGTTCTGTCAAAACAATGTCTGCTGCACTCCTTGCTGCGTCTGTGGAATCTGCAACAGCAATGCCGATATCGGCTTTTTTCAGAGCGGGAGCATCGTTAACTCCATCCCCCGTCATCCCGACAATGTGCCTTTTCTCTTGCAGTCGCTTTACGATGATGTACTTGTGCTCTGGAAAACCGTGAGTCAGAGATAAAATGCAAAAACTCTCAGTTACCTGGATAGACCCCAGCAAATCCATCAGCGTTTTCAATCAGTTCATCCATTTCCGGGCCAAGCTCCCCCTTATTTTCTCCTAGCAGCGTTTTAGAGGGATGCATATTGGTCCCCATGCCCAATCGACGACCGGTTTCAATACCAATCGCCAACTGATCGCCTGCATAACGAGAAAACGAGATGATATGCACGGCGTTGGAAATGCGCGTACCAGTAATCATCTTGACATTGACACCGAGGTTGAGCGCACGGCGGATGGTGTCAGCACTGTCATGACGAGGTGGATCAAAAAGTGGTAGCACGCCGCAAAGTGTCCATGGGCCTCCTGGAGAATCCTTGGATTCCTCAGGGACTTCCTGCGATGCCGCTGGATGACTTAAATCTGACGCCTTTTTGTTTGACGTACCTGGATAGCCACTGCAAGTGATCGCAGACCGCGCTGAGCAAGTTGCTCAACCACGGTATGGAATCTCTGGGACAATGCTTGTTTGTTGTGTACGAGAGCTAAGATCTGGCAACAAACTGGTTAAAGTGATCACATATTATAAATGGAAGAGTTTACCTGCTCGGGAGCTCCTTTGCTTGCTCGATACCATTTTCCGTTCTCTATGTAGGTAATTGCCGTTCGCTTTTCGACGGGATTGAATGGCAAGAAGTGGATCTCTTCGATGTCTTTTCGGGCCTGCATGAAAAATATTAACAAAAAAAGTTTTGTTCTGAGCTTAATCTCTGCAATTACCTCCGACGGATCACTGAGCATGCCTACAATTGCAGCATCAATAGCATCTTGACATTCTAATCTGGATGCTCTTGCTGCAAGCTTCACAACCGTGTCTTGGTCCATGTCCTTCGGAAACACCTGATATAAAATGTTTTAGATGACATCTTCTGTCTAAACATACTGTAGCCTACCTCAACAAGACTCTTGTCGACAGTAAGCTTGTTCAAAGTAAGAGTGCCCGTTTTATCACTGCAAAGGACGTCCATACCAGCCATTTCCTCTATAGCTGTCATGCGTTTTGTTATAGCTCCCTGAAAACATGCGAAACTGAATGATAAAAGCCATTCCAAAAGAGTCTTGCCTGCTGGGATAATCTGTGCGAACCAATCGCCATGGTTACCGAAAGAACCGTCGGCATAGCAATTGGTATTCCACCAATGAGAAGAACCAGTAAATTCTCCATGCCCTGACGATAAGTCTGGTGATGAGCCGCCCACATGACGATTCCCTCCACAAATATTCCCACAGCAATAGAGCAAATGCAGAAGTTTCCAATGGACGTCAGGACCTGCGTTTTCAAAACATTATAGCTTATAGTTTATGCTGTCGAAATCAATCAAGTCCTACCTTTTGAAAGTGTCCCACATTGTTTGTGCTGTCAACAAGGTGAGCCGCTTTACCCAGGAAGCTGTGAACGCCGGTGGAGATGACAACAGCGTTCATCTCTCCTACTTTGCAAGTTGATCCTGAAAGTACTTCATCTCCAGGCCTTTTCGTCACAGGTAAAGACTCGCCAGTTAAAGCAGACTAATCACAGTGAAACAAATCGTCAGGGGATAATCGCAACTTTCACGTAAGCGACCAAACCTGATCAATCTTCAAGGAATCTCCTTCGAGCAGGCGAGCATCTGCAGGGATGATGTCTCCAAGCTTTATGGCTATGATGTCACCAGGAGTTAAGAACTTCGCTTCCATTTCTTTCCATTTCCCGTCCCTTAGAGCCTGCGCATGCACGAGTGACAATCCTTGGGACAAAACAAGTCGCTAGCAGACCTTGCACTGAGGAGCCAACCGTGCCATCAAAGCAGCCGCAGCGTTTCCGGCATTGTTTTCTTCAAAGAAACTTATCGTGGAGTTCACCAAAAGAAGAATAATTATCCCAATGAAGTCTGGATAATCGGGGGGATCTCCCTGCGCACAAACGAATGAAACAGAATGAAACAATGAAACAAAGAGAAAACTTCTTACACTGCCGTCATTGAGCATGACAATAGCTATGATCGCTGCAGCTTCCATCACCCATGACAAAGGATTCCACATAAAGCCGAGGAACTTGAGAAACTTGTTTTCCTGGATTCCAAAACCATACACTATATCATGTCAAGCTACTTTGTTTATTGTAGAAAAAGAGCATGAAGATCATACCTTCGTCTCCTCTAGCTTGTTATACCCGAAAATCTTGAGCCGCTCTTCGGCCTCCTCCTCCGTGAGGCCATTCTCGGTGCACCGCAGCTGCTCGAAAACCTCCTCAACTGGAGCCCCTTTCTGGAAATCCAGCGTTAGATTCTGCAAGAAAAGGCACCAAAACGTCCTACAAGATGGTGGGTGTCGATGGCCAGGCCATTCCCGGCTCCAGCGCCTTCCATTTCTCCTTGGCGACTTCGCTCGATCGCAAGCCTGCCAAGCCTGGAATGAAAGAAAACCTCGCAAGGACTAGAAGATCAACCAGCTGGAGCCTAGCAGCTAAACCTTGTCCTGGCTCACGATCGACGGAGATCGCGACGCTCACGGCTCCGGCTCACCGCAAAACCCTAGAACCTGGGAAAAGGACAAGGTTTAGGCGCCATAAACGGCATATTCCTTGGCACGAAAATTTCGAAGAGGCAAAAATACTAGAGGTCGAGGTTTCGAAACGCGGGAACGTTTTCTAAGCACTAGGGTTTTTGGCCTTTGGGCGATGGGCGATATCAGGAGCGCGCTCCAGGTCGCCGCGGGGATTGGCGATCAGAAGCAGAAGGTCGATCAGTACAAGGCGATTCTCTCCACGATAATCGCGACGAATCATGTGGAGCACGCCATGGCCTTCGTCAATCACAGTGAGTTTTGTTGTGTGGAAGAATTCGGGAAGGTATTGAGCTCGCATTTGCTGCCGCAGTGGTCTCCGACGAGGTTCCGCTGGTAATCTCGCGCCAGGTGCTGCAAACTTTCGCGCAGGATCTTGGGAAGCTGGAAGCCGAGGCGCACAAGCAAATTGCGCAGTACGCTCTCGCGCAGATTCAACCCCGCGTTGTTTCTTTCGAAGAACAGGTTGGAGTCTTTCTTCTTTGGCCTTGAAAGTTTTTCTTTCCTATGTATCAAGTTTTTCTGTGCTGTATCTAGGTGTGCCTCATTCGAGAAAGGCTAGCGGAGCTCTATGAGATCGAAGAAGAATGGACGAAATCGGCACAAATGCTTAGCGGCATTGACTTGGACACTGGAATCCGGTTTGTATCTTGTTTGATCTTGTACTTCTTTTCTTGAGGAGATCGGGTTTAAGGTGATTGACTTTCAGTGCCGGGGACGAAAGCTACAAGCTAACAAAATGCGTGAAAATTGCTCTGCTGTACTTGGAGGTACGAGAACTATAGTTTGCACTGTGTTTTCATCCGTTTGTCCAGGATGATGATGCGACAAATGCCGAGGTGTACATAAAGAAAGCCTCTTTCATGGTGAATGGCTGCAAGGATGAAGCTGTTATTTTACAGTACAAGGTTATTTCCTTCGCTGTTTTCTTGGTATATGAGCTGACCTCCGTCCTTTATAAATATTTAGGTGTGCTATGCGCGTATTCTTGATTCAAAAAGGAAGTTCCTGGAGGCCGCACTAAGATACTACGAAATGTCGCAACTTGAAAAGAGAGAAATTGGGGGCCGGTAAGTTTTTGATTTGTATATTCTACATTGTGTGTATTTGATATTTTGGACAGCATTGTCGATGAAGAGGAACTCCAGCAAGCTCTCACAGCAGCGGTGACGTGTACTATCTTGGCTGCTGCAGGTCCTCAGAGGTCGAGAGTTCTCGCAACCCTTTACAAGGTATGCGAGCCGCTTTCTTTTTTCTTCTCAAAACTGTAAATCCATTTGTGTTTATTAGGACGAAAGGTGTTCGAAGCTAAAGATCTATCCGATTTTGCAAAAGGTGTCGTAATACTATTGTCTTGTCGTGGTTCTGATGGAAACGTCATATTTTTGTCAGGTTTACCTGGAAAGAATTCTTAGAAAACCCGAAGTCGACGCGTTCGCAGAAGAGCTGAAGCCACATCAGGTAGGTGTTCATGTTAAAAAAAAGACGAGTGCGAGTGTTTTCCTTTTTATGCTGCAGAAAGCTTTGCTTCCAGACAGTTCGACGGTTTTGGATCGAGCTATGATTGAACATAATCTTTTAAGCGCAAGCAAGCTGTACACAAACATCAGGTAAATATACTGTTTTCACTCAGGGCACTGATTGAAAAGTGTTTCCAGTTTCGAGGAGCTGGGAGCATTGCTAGGCATTGCCCCTGACAAGGTAACCAGTTCTTTTTTTGTCGCTCCTAGTGTTTGAGGTATTCGTGCAGGCTGAAAAGATTGCGGCGAGAATGATCTCGGAAGATCGTATGCGCGGATCCATTGACCAGGTTCATGTCAAGCAAACTCCTTCTTGCGTTTCTAACTCTTGTCCGATTCTAAAGGTCGAGGCTGTGATCCATTTCGACAACGACATTGAGGAGCTGCAGCAATGGGATCAACAGGTAAGCCTCTTTCCATTTACAAAACGCATAAGCGCAAGGAACTGTTATTGCAGATCGTGAGCGTTTGCCAGTCGCTCAACGACGTTCTCGACAGCATGATGAAGAAAGGAATACCCGTGGCTGTATGATCTTAGTCGTCGGAAGCAAGTAGAAATTCCTCGCACTCAGGTCGTCGTCCATTTTTCGACACTTTTTTGGTTTGTTTAAGCAAACCTGTGGGATGGTAATGAATATACCTAAAATATAGTTGAATATTTTAGGATATTCTACCATTTTACTGTTATTATTTTATTTAGATTAATTTTGTATTTATAATTTATAAATTTTCTTAAACCCTTTCTAGCATATTCTTTTTTATTCTAATAAGATTAATCTTAGTGTTTATAAATTATAAATATGCTTATAATTCTAAATTATATCTAATCAGTTAAATTAATAAGTAAGAATAACATTATTATTAACCAACGTTACAGTTTTAAAACCTACTTCCGGACGAATGCTTTTACCCTTATTCCATCGATGGATTATTTCTCGCTAGGGCAAAATAGTGCCCCCAAGCCCAGAAGGTATGCGGCTCCTCCTCCCCATCCATTTCCTCCTCCCCCTCCTCCTCCTCCTCCTCCTCCTCTCTCGCTGCCCAACGAGGCCACACAAGGGAAGAAGAAGAAGCCCGGCGCTAGAACCTGGATGAGATTCGACTCCCGTGGCGTATGCGAGCTCCTGGAATGCGATCGCCAGACGATCATGAGCCGCGCGGACATCCCAGCTCGTGATCTTCGGATCCTCGGCCCGGTTTTCTCGCATTCTTCCAACATTCTAGGTGAGCATCACTGGAGTACTTCTCTCTTTTGTTTTGATGCATCGCTTTTCCAGCTCGCGAGAAGGCCATGGTGATCAACCTGGAGTTCATCAAGGCGGTGATCACAGCCGAGGAGGTTTTCATTCTGGATCCCCGGAATTCTCTGGTGGCTCCATTCGTGGACCAACTCACGCAGCAGCTGGCTCTGGATCAGGGAGCTGGATCTTCCGGCGACGCGGTAGCAGCAGGAGCAGCAGCAGGGACGATGATCGATCCGCGAGGGCCTCTCTGGATGAGAGTGGAGGAAGAGTCTGGCGATGCGCTGCCGTTCGAGTTCCAGGTTTTGGAGAGCGCCCTCGAGTTTGTGTGTAGCTACCTGGACGCAAAGGTGACGGATCTTGAGCACATTGCCTATCCTGCTTTGGACGAGCTCACTAGAAATGTCAGCACAGGTAACCTCGAGCACGTCCGCAGCCTCAAGAGCACTCTCACTCACATCACTGCTCGAGTGCAAAAGGCAAGCAATCGCAAAGACAAAGATTTCTCTTCGACTAACAAGCTTACTCGCTCGTTTCACAGGTTCGTGATGAAGTCGAGCACTTGCTCGACGACGACGAAGACATGGCCGACATGTATCTCTCGCGCAAGATGGCTTTGCAGCAGCAGCTGGAAGCGTTGCCTCTGGACGACGAGGCCAGCAGCTTGATCATGCCCCACCCGAGCACTCGGACTGCGACCAGCGTCGCGCTGGGGACTCTGGCGGATGGCAACGACGTCGAAGATCTGGAGATGCTGCTCGAGACGTGCTTCTTGCAGATCGATGGAACTCGCAACAGGCTCGTCACTGTAAGTTGCAAGGATAGTTTTCTTTCTTCTTTCTCTTATGCCTCTCTCTGCAGCTTCGGGAGTATATCGATGACACTGAAGACTATATCAACATCCAGCTCGACAACCACAGGAACGAGATGATCCAACTCCAGCTCGTTTTGATCATTGGCGGCTTCGTGATCAGCCTAGCAACGGCAGTGGCTGGAGTTTTCGGGATGAACATACCATATGGGATCAATGACGAGAGCGCCTTCTTCATGACAACCGCAGGGACTCTCGCCGCGAGCACCATCATCTTCTTTCTCGTCTATGGCTACGCCAGATGGAAAGAGCTGCTCGCCTAAGAAGAATGAAACCAAACTACAGCGCTACGTTTGGATTTTCTTGCGGGAAAAAAGAGACCTCTCTTTCAGGACAAGATCCAGCAAGACTATCCACCTTATTTTCTCAATGATGTAAGCTAAAGGAAGAAGGATCTCACATAGAAGCCAGTTGCTGGATGTTGGTGGGATAGATGCTGGTAGTGGATCCATTCCAGAGGAAATCAGCGAGGATGTTGTAAACTTTAGCAGTGGGATAGATTTGATCCCGATAAGCATAGTGCTTTGGATCAGAACAAGAGGGAAGATTGTAAGTGCAAAAGGATGGAGGATAGTTTGTGTTGTTCTGATAATTTGGGGAGCAGGTGATTGTGTATTCAATAACACCATTGTGTTAGAGTGCTCAATTGGGGCTCTTAGGGCACTGAGCAAATTCTAGAATGCATATTGACCAATCTCTACCTTAGAATCGAGAATGCCAGTGGCACACCAATAACAAGGGTTTGATCTAGTGGAGTAGAATCTCACAGCAAGGAAATCCTCCAATAACCTAATATTTATCTAATATTTTAAACAGTTTCATTGTAATATAAGCAAGAGAATTAGGATTGACTTATCAAAGAGTCTCTAAATAAAATAGAATGCAGTAATCTTATGAGTGGACATATTTTAGAAGAAAATACATCAATGTTCGCAGTAATAATTATATTCAGAACACCGAAGCAAAGATAAATTTCCCTCCCTATGCCCGAAAATTACAAATGGATTTGTGCTACCATATTTAATAGTGTTTGGGCAAACTAAAAGCTTTATTTATTTTTCAAAAAGCTTCTTGTCTTATGCTTATCACCCAAAAAAAGGCTTATTAGAAGGTGTAAATTATGTATTAGATTATATGATTTCACTAGATATGAGTACATCAGATTCATTTTCTTGGGTTTGATTAATCAGCCACCAGATCCAACCACAAGATACCCTCAAACCATGCCTTTACAACTCCAATATTTTATAAATGACAAGAGTAATCTCTTAAATACAACACTTAACGTCATCAACAAAGCATTCTTCTACATATAGTTTAAGATATTATCACTTATTTTGCTCTATTTTCACTAGTCCAAAGTACTCCTTGTGTTTGAGTTTTATTATAAACAACTAAAGGTACCATTAATATACCAGTTTATTATACTAAGGTCATATCTATTTGCACTTTTGCCATAAGTAATCCAAGACCAAACCATCCAGTTTGTGAGTGGTTATCCTATAACCACTTTTTAGAATCTATAGCATGCCCAAGGTATAAGGAGCATTAACAGTGAGAGAAGCTAAATTATATTTGGATTTGACTGTCATAAATTTGCATGGTGCAATTGACCTGATCTCTTCTGACATTGTTTGTATTGATCCAAACTCAAAGGCTACCAAAAAAGTGGCCAATACAAATGTCAATCCATAATTATTCATTACAATATAATTAACGAGGTCTAAGTGTATGGCTATGGTGTGGTGAGTGGGATTTTGATAAAATTGGTTTTAATTTGGACAACTTGCATTTATATATAAACTAGGGTTTTTGAAGTTATATTTTTTATTTAAATTTAGCTTTTGTATTGTTTAAATCTCTTTTGTTCCTATAATTTTTTCATATCTTCTTTTTTTTTCTTTTTATCTCTAAAATTAAATAATCAAACTCAATTGATGGTCATGGTGTAACTCTTTTTACTTTTAGTGGCAATCTTTGTGTCAAACTAAATTTCTTTTGTGGAAATATTAAGAATGATATGTACTATTGGTTCAATCACTTTAAAGTGATTGACACATATCATTCTTAGTATGATGCTTGATGTTTGTACAAGTTTTCAACATCTTTAAGGGATGGTATTACAATAATATAATGATTTAAGTGCAATGATTTATGTGGATTAAAGTTTTTTTTAGATGTTTTTAAGTGCATATTTGGAGATGTTAACAATTGTAACAATGTTTTCTAACAATTGCATTGTTTCTATTAGAGGCTATGCAATTTGAAGCTTGATACTATCATTTATTTGTGACTAACTTAGATATATATTATTTTCCTCACACTACCAATCTTCTAGATAGTTTAGGAAGACATATAAGTATTTGAGAAAATTTACTCTTGACACCATTTGATTAAGGAGGCAATATCTAATAATAGTTATAAATATATTAATAAGAGCATTACGAGTCAGATAGTTAGAAGCAATAATGACATATTCATTGCTAACAATTTACTATGGCAAAAGTCTCATTAAATCAAATGCCACTAATTTAAATAGACAAAAAATTACAATTGAAACTAGTCATCATGAAGAGGAGTATACAAGCTTAGCACTAAACACAACTATGTATATATTAGATAATATCACATCACATCTTTAGTAAAAAAAAAAAGGCTTATATAACTTCTCAATCACACAATGATGTTCTATATGCCCTCATAGAATAAGAGAGTCATGATAAATATAAAGAAAGTATGGAATAAAAATTGAAGGCACCACTTGCTGCAAATAATCATCAGGATTAGTCTCTATAACATAAACAAAGTTGTACTCAAAGTAATATTAATCAGTAAGTAATACAAGATTCTCAAATCAATTCTAAGATTTTCAAATCTATGACTTAACTTTTGAGTCTTTCAAACCTCATCAAGACAAATAAATCTAGTTTTACACCTTATGGACATTAAATATTTAGTACTATTATTAGCACAAAATCCTTATTTAAAAAATCTAATAACTAGAATAATAGGCTTGTTAAGAACATAAGAAGAGAGTGAAGAAGCAAAACGAGGTTGAAAAAAAATATCAAAATCAGTTATAGAACTTTTTGGGTGATGAATAATTTTCAAGTTATTGTCAAGACCCCTGACAAGATCAAGATTGGAAAATGCAAAAAGACAAAGAGAAAAGCTAGTGGAAACAAAAAAGAGGCCTTAGACTGGCGTTGATTTAGATTGTGGAGAAATGGAACAAGGCTAACCTATATATACTATAGGTTGATGAAGCTCCACCACTCTTGGATCGAGGACGGCCTAAATATAGCTGAGGTCGAGGAGGCGCCACATCATCATCAGGAATGTGGCTCGAGACTCAGGAATCGGGAAGTGTCTCGAGAGTCAGGAATAGGGAAGTGTCTCGAGAGTCAGGAATGTGGTTTGCAGGTCAGGAATCCGGCGAGAGTCAAGAATGTGGCAAGAATTGGGGGATTCCTGATAGCACCCCCTCCTCAAGAACGAGTGGAACGAGGATGTGAACGAGAACGAAGAGGAGGATGAGATGAGCGGCAAGGGATGGGAGATGGAGAAAAAGAATGAGGACTGGGACGAAAAGGATAGCAGCGGTGGAAGTCCTGAACAAGGTCAGGAGAATGAATCAGGTTGTCCGCAGGTTCCCAAGTGCGTTCCTCAGGTCCGTAACCCTTCCAGTCCACCAGATAGTAGAGTTTAGACCGTGAAATCTTGGAATCAAGGATGTTCTGAACCTCATACTCAGACCCATCCTCGAGCTGCACTGGTGGAGGCGGAGGAATGACCCGATTTGGAATAGGACTGGGAATATAAGGCTCAAGGAGAGAGGAGTGAAAAACGGGGTGAATTTGATATGAGGAGGGAAGTGCAAGGCGATAAGTGACAGGATTAATGATGGCAGTGATAGGGAAAGGACCAAGGCATTTGAAATCAAGTTTTGGACAGGGCCTGGTGGTGGAGATATTTCGCCTGAGGAGCCAGACTTTATCCCCGATATTGTAAGGGGGACAATCCTGACGATGGACATTGGCAAATGTTTTATGAGATTCCTGAGCACGATGGAGGTGGAAGGAGATGGAGTTGTGGATATCTTGGAGGTTGGAGATAAATGCCTCAGAGCGGGGATTTGAACGAGAGGATTCAGATGGAGAAGGAAGTGAGAGATTGAATTGGGGATTTCGGCCAGAGTTTGCAAAGAAGGGGGAAACTCGAAGAGAGGAGTGAACAGAGTTGTTATAGGAGAACTCAGCAAGAGGAAGGATATCGAACCAGTTATCCTGATGATAGTTTATGAAGCACCTCAAGAATTGTTCCAACGTCTGAATCGTTCGCTCGGACTGCCCATCAGTTTGAGGATGATATGCCGAAGAGAGGTTGGCCTTCACTCCAAGCAGCTGCAAAAACCGTTGCTAGAAATGAGAGATGAACTGAGGCCCCCGATCCGAAACCACATCTGTAGGAATCCCATGAAGTCGGAAAATTTCCCTGAATACCAGTTTTGCCATGTCCTCGCCTGAAAACTCCTTGGTACATGGCAAGAAGTGCGCCATCTTTGTGAAGCGATCGACCACGACTAAAATGCTGTTGAAGCCTCCAGAACTTGGAAGATCACTCAAGAAATCCATGGAGATGGATTCCCAAGGACCTGAAGGGACCGGAAGGGAACGAAGCAAACCTGAAGGAAGGTGGCAAGGTACCTTATTCCGGGCACAAGTGTCACAGGAGGTAACAAAAGCTTTGATGTAGTCATCCATGTGAGGCCACCAAAAGTCCCGTGCAACTAGCTCATAGGTTTTCGCAATGCCGAAGTGACCAGCAGTCGGGCTATCGTGGCACGCCATCAGGACCAACCTTCGAGCATCACCTTCAGGAACGTAAAGTTGCTCCCCACGGTACAATAAACCATCTAAGAACTCAAACTCGTCAAATCGCCGGCAGTCGGGAGTCACTGGGTGTCCAGCCTGAAGATGGGGAAAAATGTCGCTAGCGAGATCATCTGATTGAAGATCGTTTCTGATTGCATCCATCAAGGAGGAGTCTTGAGGGGCCAGGGAAATTGCCATAACTTGAAGCCGATCAGGACCGAGGATAACTTGATCCTGTTGATCGAAGGCAGGATTACCAGGCCTGAGACTGAGATAGGAGCGCCTTGAAAGAGCATCAGAAAGGCCTTGAAACTTTCCAGGTCTGTACTTGATAACAAAGTCAAACCGACTTAGGAATTGTGCCCACCTTGCTTGACGACGGCTTAAAACTCGGGAAGTGGCAAAGTACTCGAGATTTTTGTGATCTTTCCAGACTGCTGTTTGATGGCTCGCCCCCTCCAAGAAACGGCGCCACTCTCCAAAGGAATCCACGATGGCAAGGAGCTCCTTGTCGTGGATTTTGTAATTGATCTCCGCAGGCTGGAATTTCCGAGAATGGAAAGCAACCGGATGAAGTTCGTGATCCACTCCGAGTTGAGACAGCATAGCACCAATGGCAAAGTCGGAGACATCAGCCTCGATGAAGAAAGGTTGTGAGGAATCAGCATGGATCAAGACAGGAGCAGAACTGAAGGCCGCCTTGAGTGTGTCGAAGGCCTGCTGGGCAGCAACAGACCAAGAGAAGGGAACATCCTTGTGAGTGAGATGTGTGAGAGGAAGGACAATGTCAGAGTAGTGATCAATGAATTTGCGGTAGAAGTTGGCGAAGCCAAGGAAAACCTGAACGTCTGACATTGATTGTGGAGGCTCCCATTCGAGAATAGTCTTGACTTTGGTAGGATCCATCGTGATACCCTCAGGAGTGACAATGTACCCAAGGAACTCCACAGACTGCTGATCAAAGGAACATTTCTCAAGCTTCGCGTATAGGCCGTGTTCTCGCAGCTTCGCTAGCACCTTGCGTACATGTTCATCATGCTCCTCCTGAGTTTTTGAGTAGATGAGGATGTCATCGAGGTAGACGATCACCATCTGATCAAGAAACTCCCGAAAAACGTCGTTCGCCATGTGTTGGAAAACTACTGGATCATTTGTCAAGCCAAATGGCATGACAGTGTACTCGAAGTGGCCATAGCGGGTTCGGAACGCAGTCTTCCATTCATCACCAGGCCGGATCCGGATCAGGTTGTATGCTCCACGGAGGTCGATCTTGGTGAAGAAGCGGGCACCGCCGAGACGTTCCAACAGGTCCGAGATCAAGGGCAGCGGATAACGGTTCCGAACAATCACCTTGTTCAAACCTCGGTAGTCGATGACTAGCCGCAAGCTCCCATCCTTCTTCTTGACAAAGAAGACAGGCACTCCAGCCGGGGACTGCGAATGCTGAATGTAGCCCGAGGCAAGGTTCTCATCCACGTACTCTTTGAGGGCCTTAAGCTCAGACGGGGATAACCCATAGATAGGCCCCCACGGAGGTGACGCTCCTTCCTGTAAATCAATGGGACAATCATAAGGCCGATGAACAGGCAGTACACTAGCTTTTTTCTTGTCAAACACATCCCTAAAATCATGATACTTCTCAGGAAGACTGACAGGAAAAACATGCAAAGCAAAAAGAAAAAGAGGTTCTTCATGAAGGAGTTCTTTCATAGTGATTGTGGAGATAGGAGGAGGTGTACGACTAAATGGAATGATGAGACGAGGATACGGTCCAGTGTAAGATGGAAGAGAGGAAAAAGAAGAGGGTGAAAACTTTATAGAGTCAGGAACAAAACCCCAATTTGAGTTTAGGGAACTTTTCCTGATTCGGACTCGATGAATAGTAGGGGAAGCCGTGGGAGAGATGAGCTGTAATTCCTTCCAACTGATTTGAGGCTGATGTAGTTGGAACCAAGGAAGACCGAGCACCACAGAGGAGGACTTGCTGTTGATGATGTTGAAGGTGATATCGGTGACGGTGGACCCGATGTGTACTTGAACGGGCAACGTTTCCCTAAGTCCAGAAGATGGAGACACAAAATGCCCGCCGATGCCTTCAACCCTCAAATCCCGTATGGTAGGAGAAAGAGGAACGTGATGTCGGGCAGCAAAGTCCGTGTCCATGAAGCAGGAAGTTGCACCCGAGTCCAGTAACGCCAGAGCCTTGAGTCCTGATTGTCCGGTGAAAGAAAGGAGACATGGGACGCGGAAGTTGCGGGAATTGGTGGTGGCTTTGATGAAAGGTGGTGAGGAGCTTGATAAAGAAGAAAAGTGATTTTTATTCGGGGAGTCCAAACAAACAGCTCCTACTCTGTTTGGATAGGGTCGTTTCCCGACTGCAATAGAGGTGGACTTTGAGGCAGAGTGAACTCGAGCAGTCGAGGAGGCTTCTTGGGACATACAGCTGCTTTGTGATTAGGATCAGCACAATAGAGGCAAAGATTATGAGATATTCGACATTGCTTCTCAGCAGGACTCAACTTCCCTCTAATGAGTCGGGGAGTACCAGAAATATCCATCGGAACCGGAGCAGTAGGTTCAGGAGTATGCCCCGAAGACTCAAGCTGGGATTCCTGAGTCTGGGACGGAAAAACAGCGGCGCGGCGACTTTCCTGACGACGTTCAAAGAGACGATTGTCACATCGAACAGCTTTGTTGATGGCATCCGACAGGTCCTTGGGATCCTCCATGGTGAGCAATAAATCCTTGACACCGTTGTTGAGGCCGAAACGAAATTGGTCAATCAGGGCCCGCTCATCCCATTGAGTGTCCAAAGCAAGGAGTTGGAACTCTGCAGCATAGATCGAGGCAGGACGAGACCCCTGAGAGAGACGTCTCATCTTTGTGGTAGCAGCCCGAACTCGATCCGTCTCGCCAAAACATGCTTCGAGCTTCTCTTTGAACAATTGAAGATCCATCAGTTCTGGAACCACGACCCCTTTCATGCTCTTCTCCAAAAGAGGAGAAAACCATGACAAAGTTGCACCTTCGAGCAACGTCCCAATCGCGCCGATTTGAGACTCAGGAGTAGGGTACCGCCGATGTTGAAGTGCGAAGATCAACTCCATCTGGTTCAGGAATCCGCAAAGCTCCGAACGCTTGCCTGAAAATTTCGCTGGGAAGCTCACCTTCGGTTCAGGAACTTTGCTGGATCCTTGAGCCGAAAGTGAAGCAAGCTCCTGCTGCATGCGAAGAAGGGTTGCCTTCAGCTCGGTATTCTCAGACTGGATTTTTGCAAGGACTTCAGCAAAGAAATCAGGATGGCTTGGAGACTCCATTGGCAAGAAGAAAGAAAAAAGGGGGAAAAAAAGGCAAAGGTAATCAAACAATCAAAACGAGCTAAATCAAAAAACGAAAAAGCACAATCTGAATCAAACTGTCAAGACCCCTGACAAGATCAAGACTGGAAAATGCAAAAAGACAAAGAGAAAAGCTAGTGGAAACAAAGAAGAGGCCTTAGACTGGCGTTGATTCAGATTGTGGAGAAATGGAACAAGGCTAACCTATATATACTATAGGTTGATGAAGCTCCACCACTCTTGGATCGAGGACGGCCTAAATATAGCTGAGGTCGAGGAGGCGCCACATCATCATCAGGAATGTGGCTCGAGACTCAGGAATCGGGAAGTGTCTTGAGAGTCAGGAATAGGGAAGTGTCTCGAGAGTCAGGAATGTGGTTTGCAGGTCAGGAATCCGGCGAGAGTCAAGAATGTGGCAAGAATTGGGGGATTCCTGACAGTTAGAAATTTAAAGCTTTGAAGCTCACCAAATAATACATTCAATTAAGTTTTTCCACTTTAATAATGAAGTGACTACAACATGATTGCCTTCTAACAATGTTTAAAACCCATGCAAGTACACATTAAACTTTTTAAAACCCTGCTAGACACTCCTCTATTGTAAAGTAGTTCACCTCTATTAATTATAATATATAACTGATATATATAGTGGGTTGATGTTAACTAAACACATTCATACTTTCTTGCATCAACAGTTCTCTAATATCAATATTAGAAACATCAATGCACAAATGAAATATTAAGTATAGTTAGGATATGCCAAATTTGGAGGAGTTATAAATACCTCTTGAGATCCATAAATGCCCATTTGTAAGCTTTAGACCATATAAAAAATGATATTCATAACTTCATTAATACTCATAATGGTGTAGTATAGTTAAAAAAATGATCAACAAAATGATTAAGGTATTACATTTTGTCAAGGAAGTATTACATATTATTTACAATTCTTTGAAATATGCTAAAGGTAATTGTCGACTTCATAGATAATCCATTGAGAAGGGGTATAGGAAAAACACATCCATATTTACAAAGTGTTGGATCAATAGTAAGAAGTTTGTTTAAAGTGAAGTAGTTAAAGTATGTATTACTCTTAAGTGTTTATCCATCATTTGTTGAAAAGCCACTAAAATATTATTTAAACTGAATAACGTCACAAAAAACTCATAAAATCCAACTTGGTAAATGAATAACTAACAAGTTCACAAGGGCATTCAAGAACGAGGCATTTTATGTTTTGACATCTTGGTTAGGGACATATCACACTTTCATAAGTTGTTATTATCCATAGATGGATGATTTGATGAAACAACTTATTTAGATATTCAAAGGGATGATCACAAGGATCATGAACTTTTAACATTCAAATTAGGATAGTTATTTGTTATATCTTTAGTATACACATATTACAAAGGTATAGAGTTTATTGAGCACTTCCCATATACAAATGGGATAATAATAGTACCACAATTCTCATTTGTAAGCAACCAAAGAGAATGATTTAAGAAACGATCTATTAAAGTTTCAAATATAAAAGCAAAGGACCCATAAACGAAAGTGCATCCCCTTTTTTATCAAATAAAAGGTTTTAGGGGTAAACGTCTTTGGGTTTGAATGGTACGGGGGGGGGTGTCCCCTCGCGAAGTTTAAACTTAGAAACTTACATTTGGTATCAGAGAAGTATCGGGTTCAACTTTATTAGTTTGTTTAGGGGAATTGCATCATATGTTAATTAACATCTAGCAGATCCAATTTGCTTTGGCTAGGCTCGACCTAAAGGGTAAAGTCTTAGGATATTTGGGGTTAAGTGTCTTTGGGTTTGAATAATACTGAGTTGGGTGACATATCGGGAAGTCTAAACTCAAGAGTTTACATCATCATTATCCAATTATAAAATATAAAGTAAATGATTTGTTTTCAATGGAAAAAATTGTATTGAGTGTTGCAACAAGTTGGACCATAGTTTCATATGTTATTCAATAGGCAAATATATATATATATATATATATATATATATATATATATATATATATATATATATATATATATATATATATATATATATATATATATAGTAGTTAAAGTGCTTTATACAAAATGATCAAAACAAGTTGTAATACCTATGAATGCCCTCCTAATGGTCCTCCAAATCTTGAACTATGCTATATATTATTATTAGCATAATGGAATTTTTATAACTATTGAATTGGTTTCAACTTGGACCATGTAGAGTTTTTAGGTTAATTGAATAAATTTCATTAAGAATTTTGGTTTAGATAAATAATAATACCTTTAATATTGTTTTAAATTTATATAACTTTTTCTAGAGAGAATATAATTATACTATATAATTTTTTATAAATATACATTCCACTAAAGTTTTGTCTAAAGAACTATTCTTTTCATATGGTGCCACTTGATCTCTTCCTGTGTAAGGGCTGCAACATAAGTAAGTATACAAGTAGGTAAGTCTTTGGGAATGTTAAAGTGACAATGTGGGGATCTAAGCATAAAGTCCTTGCTATTCATGTACCTGTGGCTTAATATAAAGGTAAACCCAAAGCACTCAGGCTGAGAACAAACCTTAAGATATATAAACCTTTATTGAAAATATCCTTAAATATGCTTGGATGTTCTAGATTAAGGAGTTTAGCCAGAGATGCAGGTACCATCAGGAAAATGAGAGAAATGAGCACTTCAACTGCAAAATCAAGAGAGCATTTTGCAAGTACACAGTAGATCCAGATCAAGAACAACTTGCAATGAGGCACTGCTTGGCCAGATTAAACACCAGAAAAGAGAGAGAAAAATTATCTCAGTATGTACTTTTTGATCCTCACGCCTTTCAAGATCATGTCTTGAAACAGGCCAAGCAATTTGCAGCTCACAGCTGTGGTGATCGTGGCAGTCACGTGGCACCCTCGAGCAAATGAACTTGGCCATTGGAAACAGTGATGCAGATCAGCACATCACATTTTTCTCTGGAGCAGAATTAAATCCTGCTTTCTCCTCGTGGTGCAGATGCCCTTTCTGGGCATTTGCTGATAGCATGGCAGGATCGTGTCCCTTTTGTGCAAAGGAACTTTGCTATAGACTTCTTGGTCTTGGTTAATATTCCCTACTTTTGTGATCCATGTGATGAGCATACATAAGGTAAACACATGTGTCCAGACTTGAAATCAGTCCACAGTCATTAACAACGATTTGGATCATAGCATTGAAATGCCTTCTTCTTTTCAAAACACTCAAGTGCATCCATTCGTGACAAATGCTACAGCCATGTCATTCCCTTATCTACTGGAATATTGAAAATGCATGATCAACATCTCCAATGCAACCATCAGTTGTAGTCCACAACGCGATATTTGCGCACGGCATGGCTTCAAATATCACTTCTGTGGGAGATGATAAATTCCATGTCAATTTTGGATCGTCCAACCGAAAATAAGTTCGCCACCTTTTTCTTTCTTTTCCATTTTCCATTAAGTGTTGTTCTGTTTCTTTCTAGTCTTTTGGATCGAAGAAGACTCGTCAAAGCAAGAATCAGCAGCCAGTGTTGTAACCCACAACAGTGGAGCAAATAAAGAGTGACAAGGACCCTCGGCGGTCAACCGTCAGAGGAACTGCCATTTACTTTGGAAACTTTTTTAAACTCATCTTTCTAGTTGCAAGAGCATTTTTCTAGAACGAACACAACAGATATTCTTGCAGAGGCCAAGCAGCAGCATGCAGTTGCAGAAACTTAAAAATGCGAACTGCCATAGCTGTGCGTCGAGTAATCACGCCAGTTGGGTTCCAAATCCAACACCCAAACGTTGTTGCGTTGCATGCACCGCTGCTAAGTACGAACCTCACAAGAACATATCATAAGAACTCTGATATGATATTAGGAGAGCAACAGGAGCACAATTATCACTTCATTTCAAGTCCCTTATTCACGAGTATGTAAACTTGGACTGCAGCTGCGCTCCTTTTCCCTGACAGCAGCAACAAGTCGTAAAAAAGAAAAACTTATCCAAAGATTATAACCTTTGAACGTTGAAGCTCAAGGGCAGCACTGAGGGAGGAGTCGTTTCACCAAGGGGATGCGGCAAGCGCAAGTGGGCAAGCGACTGCAGCACTCGGCGATTTTGGTTGGATCGCCCATAGCGTTGTTGATGCAAGTCACAATGTCCTGGAGATTGGGTAGGGAGCACTGCGCGCGAGCAAGCGTTGCAACCATGGCGAGCACCAGGAGCATGAGCAGCACAGACTTCGCAAAAGCCATGGATGGGATTCGAGAGAAAGATGGACGCAACAAAGATGAAGATATAAGAGAAGATGATGGCTTGGCTTGCTGGGATGGAGGCTTGCCGCTTATATACACCCCCGCAAATGAAATAAAACTCTCTTGTCTGTGATGTCACAGAGGGGGCCATAGATCTTCGTTCCCGGGTCAGCGTTTGTGTAAGTAACGCTTCCCCGCGTCTTACAAAACGGGCTTGGTTTTTGTTTGGCATCGCGATCAATTTCAATGCTTGCATTCACGTGTTTGCTTTCCCAACTCGACGTCGAATGTGATCGGTGGTGCAAGCGTGCAAAGATCCAGGAAGAATTTCCATGGATGCTGTCGAGCTTGTGAGGTCGTGCTCGAGCCTGGCCGCGGCAAGGGACTTGCACGATCGGATTCGCACCTCTCGCAGCCGCACGGACACTTATGTTCTCCGGAAGCTCGTCGAATTGTACGGGAAGCTCGGGGCGCTGAAAGATGCCGAGGATGTCTTTGACACCATCCAGCCCAAGGATTCTTTCTCGTGTAACTACATGATCTCGGCATATGCCCGAAACGGGAATCTTTACAAGGCGAGGATGCTGTTTGAGGAGATGCCGAAGAGGACGCTGGTGTCGTGGAGTGTGGTGTTAACGGCATATTCGCGGGCAGGGAAACTGGAAGATGCAAAGATTTTGTTCGAAATGATGCCACATTGGGATGTTATCTGCTGGACAGCTTTGCTGGAGGGATATGCCCGAACAGGGCATCTGGAGGACGCCGAGAGGATTTTCGACGAGATGCCGGAAAGAGATTCCGTGTGCTGGACGTCCATGCTTGGGGCATATGCCGAGAAGGGGCATTTACAAAAGTCTAAGAGAATGTTTGACAGCATGCCCTCCAGAGATCTCGTTGCATGGACTTGTATGCTCTCTGTATATGCTCATGCGGGAAAAGCTGACACGGCTACTGAAATCTTTGAGAGGATGCCCGAGTGGAACCTCGTTTCGTGGACATTGATGCTTTGGGCATATGCTCGGTCTGGGAATCTCCAAAAGGCAATGCAAACGTTTGACAACATGCCCGAAGCGAACTTGGTCTCTTGGAATTGCATTATCAACGCGTGTGCCGAAAGCAAGGACGTTAACAGCGCGAAGAATCTTTTTGATAGCATGCCCGTGTGGGATCTCGTCACGCTCACCTCCATGCTAACTGCATATGCTCATACTGGGCATTATAAAGATGCCATGAATCTTTTTCAAAACATGCCAGAGAAAGATCTCATATCCTGGAACACAGCCTTAGCAGCTTGCGTTGAGAACAATCAACTCGAAGAGGCGAAGTTCCTGTTTGACACAATGCCACAGTTGGACATAACTTCCTGGACTGTGGTGCTTTCGGCATATTCCTTAGCTGGGCATCTGCAAAATGCCAAGTTAATGTTCGATGCCATGCCAGTTCAGGACCTTGTCTCGTGGAACTGTCTCCTGAGCGGATATGCCGAGGGTGGTCACGTGTCACATGCGGAGAGGCTGTTCAGCCGGATCCCATGCCGCGACCTGGTAACGTGGACTGCCATGCTTGGTGCTTATTGTAGGAATTGGCGTCCCAAGAAAGTTTTGTATGTTTTTTCGCTGATGCAAATGTTTGATTTTCCAGATCAGGTGTGTTTTGCATCGGTGTTGAGCTCTTGCAGCCATTTAGGTAGAGTTTACGATGGAAGATCATATTTTGTCTCCATGGGTTTTGATTTCGGAGTGAAGGCGACAAAGCAGCATTATTGTTGCATGGTTGACTTGCTCTGTAGGACGGGATACTTGGAAGATGCTAAGAATCTTCTTGTGAACATGCCATTTACAGCCAGTGCTGTTGACTGGACGAGCTTGCTTGGGGCTTCTAAGACAGCAAGAAATTTGGAGCACGGAGTTAGGGCGGCTAAACAAGCTGTTGAGTGTGATCCTCAAGAGAGTGTACCTTATGTGTTGCTAGGAAACATAATTGAAAGTCCTAGTCTTTGAATTTTAACCCTTCTATAGCTTTATTTATTTCTTTTAAGAATATTACCTTTTCTTGAGTATTTCTAATTTATTTTTAAGTTCCATTTTTAGATATTTTAGCACTATAGTCAACCTGTCAATAGATTGCTCTTCAGCTCCAAACTCTTCGTTCGACTTGAAACATCGATCTGCCAATGATCCTGTTGAACGAGAACCTCCAGCTCTTCAAACCTGATCCATCTCTCCTGGGTAAGAGTATGCGTGATATTTGGTTCCATCCTCTTGCAGCAGCACAGCACAGGAATCCCCAATGCTTGCAACAACCTTGGTGGTGGTGATCGAAGCCACCATTGCTATTATTCCAGTTGTCCTTGCTTATTAGGAAGTTGTAGTCTAACTCCATGAACACCTGTTGCAAGCTCTTTGCTCCCCACTGGAAATCTGAGTTAATGTTCTCTTTGACAAAGATGGCAACCAGAGTCACCACTGTGTCCATCGTTAGTGTTAATAAGAAAAACATTGCTACCAATGATACTCTCCATAGAACATGTATTTTTCATTGTCTCTCCTTGAACTCTCTCCATGAAGCCAAAGACTTTGACATGATTGTCCTTACATTATGTAATTGCACCTTTTATTATTTGATTAAGTTTTTCATAAAAAATAATTTTTTGGAAAGTTTTGTACTATATTTAAATGACAGTAAGTATTTCCCTTTAAAATTCAGTATCATTATATTCTACACAAATATTATATTCTTAAGTTATTTAAATTCATTCTCAAAAGGTCTTAAATTTTTTTTATATTTTTTGTTTTTTTATAATATAAAATTTATCATAAATTTCTCTAATTAATAATGTATTTGTGAATAGTGTAATACTCAAAATCCATTAACCACCTATCTATCAAATGCTGAGTTTTTATGTAAAATATTTCTATATATGCTAGGTTGAGTTTTGATTGTAATTTCCACAAATGTGAGTGTTTGGGATATGGGAATAGGTATATTAATTGAGGTTTAACCCCTATTAATATACAAGAATGGATAGTTCTAAATGGATGGTTCAAATGTTATAGTACTATAATTAGCATATTACCTAAGCATGTAATATGTACATATATTTACAAACCTTACAATGTTTATTGAATTTAAGTTAATTGAAAATATTATTAGAAATTATTTATAATTCTATATATACAAAATCCTCTAAAATGTTTCTAACTATTGTTGTGCTTAGATTTTCTCTTCTTTTTTTTATCTTCATTGCATCCTTTTCTTTTGTGCCATCATTAATCAAAGAGTATATCACTTAAATATGTTAAAATTACTTTGTTGAATTGAGTTTTTAGTATTATTGGTCATGATATATTAATATACCCATCTTTAACTTCTATAAGATATGATTACATAGATTTTATAGTTCTCGATATTCTACTATCTTCTACTGATATAGAGTGTGATCATGACAACAATTAAAGAGATATGGATAATATACAGTGTGGTTCTTGAAGAATGTTTGAGAATTAAATTTATAAGAAAATAATGAATATGAGCTAAAGTGAATTTTAGATTGTGATAAGGAGCTTAATTATAATGAAAATAGCTTTATGATTAGTTGAAAATTTTGCAAGGTAATTGTTAATTTTTCAATATGCAATCTAATTCTTTTTCTTTGCTTTTTACTTTTTCCTAACTTTTTTTAATTTCCTTAACTAAGCCATCTTTTCAAGTTTTTAATATTTCTTTCTCATATGCAATATTTGCTTCTTCTAACATTGATCATTTATACCTCTTATAATTTTTATTCTTAGTATAGTGTTGAGTTGAGTGTTTTCTGTACTCCTCATATTATTTAAATATTAAGCATATGTGTGAAGTTGAGAATTTTATTTTTGTTTTAGTAACGGAGTCTTTGATCATTTCTAGTGTTTAATATTCCCCTATTCCAAGAATTGAATCACTTTTGCCATAGTTTCAAGTTGAGTACGTATTTTTAGTTATAAGTACCATTAAAAAAATCTAATTTATTATTACTATTAAGAAGTTTATGGGTTCCCTTGAGAGTGTGGATATTTTTATTGATTTTCCTATATCAAGTGTTGAGTTATATATTGAGGAGGTTGAGCAATGTGAATTTTTTGCTTATATTTAGGTGCTTTAAGCATTTTATGACAGGAAGTCTCCTCTTTAAGCACATATCATTATTTTTATTTCCCCATTTTCACTTTAATAAGTACTGAAATTTTCTTTTTTAATGTTTCTTTATCCACTTTTTCTTTTCCATAATGTTTATTCCTCACTTTTTCTTCTTTGTCCTGATGCTTCAAATATATTTTTCTTTTTCAGAGGGGGTAGAGGGGACAAACATGAGTTTGATTCTGATGATAGACTGAGGATAAGTGAATATGGTAGTGGAGTAAGGACAAATGACATGGATTGTGAAGTGAAGACAAACATGATGAGTCCAAATAAAACATTTTTCTTCAATGTAATAAGGCCAAAGGGATGTTATAGTGAAGTGAAACTAAATATAAATAATAACGTAAGGATAAGCACAACAAATTTGAATGAACCTAATGTTTTAAAACTTTTATTTTCTTTTGAGGAAGGGATGTAGAAGAAGAATAGAGTGAGTTCGACTTCCTATGTGTGCTACTGGACAAGGATAAAAGTCACAAATCCAAGTTAATATAGATTTTGGATATTGATTGAAGGGAAGATGTAAAAGTAGGTTCTACTTATAATCATAAATCTAAGTTAATGATAGTCTTAAAGGATCATCAATGGATATAATTAAAAACATGATGTATCATTTTTTATAATAGTGTTTTATGGACTGTAATGGCTTTTGAAGTCCTTTATTTTAATTCAAAGTTAATAGCTTTAAAATTGCTTCAAGCATTTGGTAGTTGCACATAAAATTACAATTAATTTATCAAGATTTTGTGCCATAGTTTTAGGTTTTATCTTAGTCATAACTATTAGTATGTGGGAGCTTTAAATTCTTGTAATAGTTTATAATTGCAACAGAAGCTCCAAATGTTCCACCTAATTTATCATCATCACATTTTTTATTTTCTAGAGTAAGGTTTATATATATATGTATTAGATAATATGCTAATTATAATACTATAATATATAAACTATCCATTTGAGACTGAATCTAATCCATTTATTTTGTATATAAAAAAAATTCCTAATTAATATATTTATTCCCATATTCCATAACTTTGCTAGAGACGTGCACATGATCCTCCTTGGATCCTATATGATCTCAGTAAACTCACCCAAGCAATGGAATTTGACACGTAAGGCATTGTCACTTGTCCAGAAGTGCTGCAAAGTAGGGAGAGTTTCCCAGTCGCTGGAGATGAAGTGGATTAGTTCCTGCTAACTCCCAGCAATCCCGAGTGGCTACACGCGAAGAGAACGCACAGCAGAGTTATGTCGTCAGCTCGAACTCCATCCAGAGTCATGGAGTGGAAGAGCTCGAGAGCGAATTTCCAGCAACCATCTGCCGAGTTTGAGGCAATTATCGTGTTCCAAGACTCCGCTCGGGAAGCTTGTCAAATAGCTTCTTTGCTTGCTGGAAATGCCCATTTTGAGCGTAGGCTGCCACCATAGCTTTCAAGGAGACGATGTCTTCTCGGACTTTGCAGTGGTATGGACGTCCCTACGGAAGATTGATCCACAACACCTTGTTCCTGAGCGCCATCTCCTCGAAAATCTCCCTCACCTCTCCGACAGATCCATTGGCGACGCATCTGGCGAGCATCACATTGAACGAACAGAGATTTATCTCAGGCATCGAGTCGAAGATCGCCCTCGCGGCCACGATTGGCGTGGAGAGTGAGCAAACTCGTCCATGAAACGATGTTCTTGCGGGGCATCGATTGGAAAAAAATCTACCGTGAGATCGTGGAGACCGGTGTTGGCGTAAGCCGCGAGCATCGCATCCCACGAGACGAGCGTGTGGTGTTCCATTTGATCGAAGAGCTGCTTGCATATCTCGAGAGCATTACATTCCACAACTGGACGTTCCTGCTAGGCCTCAGATCAAACGCTTTCGATACGAGTAGGCACGTAGGTGGAGATCACGACGCAACGTTTTTGTGAGGCATTTGTCAAAGATCTCTCGGGCTACTTCCAAGTTCCCGTTATGGGCAACTGTCAATAGCGTTGTCGACGAGACAACATCCGCTCCATCAAAAAATCCAACGACCATAACCGAAGTCCTTTCTGGCATCCTTCGGACTTTATCCATTTGCCCTTTCTGGGAAAATGGATATCTTGAGTCAATCGCAGTTCAAGAGACGCTACTGGGTTCTTGGATTGATCGTCTCGGGTATATGCAGTGATCATGACCGTTTTGACGAGGTTCTCCTGTTCTCTTTTTTAAAAGCATTAGAACGGTGACTTATTTTGTACAAATGTATTTTCCTCAACTATAACTTACTTGATGGCCAATTTCCCGAAGTTAGTATACCAGCTATACTTGTTCATGGTGAGCTTATCCACTGGGGAGCAAGCAGCAGCCTTGAATTGTATCACCACTAAAGTTTGGTTGTCTTTATTAAACTCACTTAACATACCACATTCTTTGGCAGCCCTTTGCAGATATTTTTTATTCTTGCTCATCAGCTCATCCTCCAACAACAGCTTTTCCATCTTCCACTGTGCACGAAACATATCCACGCCATCAGAAGCAAGCACAAGAAACCCACATCCTTGTGGTATCTCAAACTCCACAATGTCTGGAACTGGGCTCACAGCTTGTTCTTCAGCTCCAAACTTTTTGTTAGACTTGAAACATCGATCTCCCAGTGATCTTGTCATGGCAAGCTGCCATATGTGTACGCCCTGTTGAACGATAGACTTGTTAGCCGTGAGGGAACCTCCGGCTCTTCGAACCCGATCCATCTCCCCTGGGTAAGAGTGCTTGTGATCTTCCGTGAGTTTGATCCACGTTCCATCCTGTTGCAGCAGCATAGCAAATGAATCCCCGACGCTTGCAACAAAAACTTTGGTGGCGGTGATCAAAGCCACTGTTGCTGTTGTTCCACTGGTGCCCCTTCTGATTAACAAGCGCTCTAGCTCCATGAACACCTGGTGCAAGCTCTCTGCGTAGTTACCGCGATGGAAATCTCGGTTTGATGCCAAGAGGCTGCCAATCTTCTCTTTGACATAGATGGCAGCCGAGTTGCCACCATGTCCATCGTAAACGCCAATAAGCGACGCACCGCTACCAACGATACTCTCCATGGAACACGTATCTTCCATTGCCCGTCGCTGACCCTTCTCCATGAAGCCCAAAACTTTGACACGAACGTCTTCGAAGGATTCCATTGCTTTTCCCCACACCCTAAAAGCCACACTATTTAAAAGGGACTGGATGGATTAGGGCTTGTTGGCAATTTTATTTGGAGGTTTAGGGTTTTTTGGCGATGGCATTAGCGGGCTATGGCTCGGCGCTCGCGATTCCAGCGCCACGCTGCTGGAGAAGGCGCTGTGGCGGGATTGTCCACGCATCAGCGTCTCCACCACCTCCAGGTGATTCCCAGCGGCTGCGCATTCTCGAATCTCTCGGAGAAGTGAGCAGCTCTTTGATCGCATTGTCCGAGGCCATGGCGAAGGCGTCATCGGCGATACAGCAGCTAGCGCAAGCGATCCGGGACGATGCTGGCGTGGGAGTGGAATCTTACGTCTCGGATGTGGGGGATAATCGTCCCGGAATTGGTAGTGATAAGGAAACAACACTGCGATTGCCATCGCAAGATATACAAGATCGCAATACTCTTAGCCATGGCTTGGCATTCCGGCTCCAACAATCTTTCTTGCAGATGCGACTGGAAGGCCTTGGTAAGCCTTTCGAGGTATTTTTTTTTCTTTAGTTTATATTTTTTGGTTTTTTTCTCTCGAAACTAATTCATTGGCTTTTGTTTTGCAGCTTGCGGCTGAAGAATTCGTGAGTGCCTGTATTGAAGCACACCAGTCCTCGATCGCCATGGAGGAATTGCAACTGCAACTTATTCTTGCTGATGGCGCGCTCTCGGGTGTGTTTGCGATCCAAACCGATGATCCAAAGGCGAGCTATCTTATGAGCGAGGTAAATGGTAATAGTCTTTTTCTTTTTCTTGTCCGACGAGCTTTGTTGCTACAGGAAGCTCGACTTCGTGCAGCCTGGATCCGATATGTCTATGTCACAATCTCCGAAGTACCAGTACTTGTGTTAAGAAAAACCTCTTACGTGTTTTCTCTTTTTGTGTCTTGTCACAGGTTAATGCGAGACAAAATCAAACAACTGGACCGAGATCAAATGCAACAGACCCCGAAGATGACGAAACAACTGGACTGGGATCCAAATCAACAGTGAAAGATGACGATCCGTCCAACGTTTTTGTTAAGCAGGTAATCTGTTCTCTTCAAGAGCTCATCCAACGCTTTCTCTCCATTCAAGGTGATTAAGGGTGCAGTGGACGAAGGCTACAACCTTGCGAAGCTGAAGCTTGAACAGGTCGATCTCGTTCTTTTCTCTTGAGCACTAATTTTTTTACCGTGTGCTATGGATGTATGGTATCTAGGAATACTCCGGCCCGCCGCAGTCACCATCTGTTAGAACCCTGCGCCAAAGCAATTTTTTGATCCTGCTAGCTTTCGAGATCTTCTCTCGCAAGTGAGGTCTGTCTGACGACAGTGGAGTAGTAAGTAAAGAGAACTCCAATTTTTGTTTGTGCATACTAACTTGCCAGGAGCCCCATTGTCATAATCAGGGAATAGCAAAGACATCAACATCCAAGAAGGAGATATATTACCGAACAAAAGAAGTCCAAGCCTTCCAGGCAAGCTCTCTTTCGCTGGTCTAAAGGTAAACTCTGGACGATGCCCATTGCGATTCACAAAAATTTCTCTTTTAGGTGGCCATTCAGTCCATCCACAAACGTTGGCCGAATCTCTTACAGCATGGAACGCTTAGGCCAAGTTTGACAAAAAAATGGAACCTCGGTTTTCAAGGGTTTGGTGAGTTTTTTTTATCACAAGCACAAACACATGGCAAAAAGAAAGCCCGAGATTATGCCTGGGATTTTGGAGCTGTCACTGTTGGGGCTCAGACCAACCAGGGAAAAAAGGTCCAGGCCAGCCCAGAAAGCAAGAAAACAGTGTAGGCCTCTTTAAAGTCTGTGGGGGAAGCAATTTGACACTCACCCAGACACACACACACAAAAATGACAGACCCAGAAAGGGAAGGGGCATAAAAAAAATATCGAGAATATCGATTAATTTCAATGGTTTTAGAAAGCAAATTTGAAATGGATTTTCTTGTCAAGAATCAAGATGGACCCGCACAGCCTTTTTGCTGGAGCGCAATTCCGCCTCGTGCATTTTTGTTTCGTGTTGGGCGCGTCTGTATTTTGCCCCCGGCGACCCCACTCCACGCACCAGCGAGTCCTCTTTTGCGAAAAGCATGTCTCCGAGAAACCATCCCCCAATCATTTTTCCAGCCAAAATCACGTAAAAATTTCCCCCATTCCGCCTTGATCAATCAAAGGCTAACTCCACTCCTTTCTCAATCAATCCACATTTGTAAAACTTTTTACAAGGGATAGAGAGAGAGAGAGAGAGGGGGGGGGGGGCGCGTTTCTTCTATCACACTCTCTCTCTCTCTCTCTCTCTCTCCAAATTCCTATCTCTCCAATCTCCATCTCTCCATTGTTGTTGTCCTCTCATCCCCAGATTCCAGAAAACCACACTAGATCTGTACACTCACACTCCATAACCACATGAAGCAAGTACAGCATGTACACATTGCAATCCCTCCAATAAATCACAAGGAATGCAGCGCTTTGCGTTGCTGCGTACTAACGCAACAGGCAATCGCTGCCGAAAAGATGGCATCATAAATCTATGCCCATCTGGCTTGAACTGATCCACCCATGGTTCCAAAGTTCTTGTTGGTCGGACCTTGGATCTAGAGTTGCGATCTAGAGTGGACCAGCATGTCCAATCCCTGCGAAGTGGACGCCCCCTGTACGAAGAAGTGGGGCGGGATCTGGAGCAGCGAATCGAAGCTGGGCGATGCGCGCCTGGTGTAGTGATCGCTGCTGCTGCTGCTGCTGCTGCTGCTGGTGTTACCATTGGTGGTGGTGGTGGTGGCGGTGATTCCAAATCCAGGAGACGAAGAAGAAGCCACTACTGGCAGAGATGAAGATGATGCCGCGCTCGATGATCTCTGCCCGGCTGACAGAAGAGAGAGAGCACCGCCTTGCGAAGATGTGTTGCTGTTGCAAAGCGGTGGAGGAGGGGGGAGGGGAGGGAGGAGGAAGGAGGAAGAGGTGGAGGAGGACGGGGAGCAAGAGGAGGAGCTCTTGAGGAACTGGATGAGCTGCTGGTGCTGCTGGGTGATGTCGTAGAGGCTGGCGCCGTGGAGGGCCTGGTAGATCTGGGACGAGGACGAAGAGGGCGATAGGATCTTGGAGTCCTGGTGGTGGTGGTGCTGCTGCTGGTGTTGATCCGGCCAGCTGCTCAGGAACGATCCATCCAGGACGTGGCGCTGGTGGTGGTGGTCGTGTTGGATCTGGACAGTGGGCTTGTAATCCCCTGAGAGAAACACCCAAATCAGTGGGAATGGAAAAAACGATCACTCTCTCTCGTACCTGGAAAGATGCCCAGCTTCCCGGAAGAAACGATCGCCAGCCCCGACTCGATGATCTGCGTGGGCTTCCTCCGCCGCTCGTTGTGCCCCGCCAGCCTCTTCCGGCAGCTCCTCTTGCCATCGTCAAACTCCTCGAGGACATGAAACCTGGAAGAAGAAGAAGAAGAGATAGGCAACGATGAGAACAAGCGTTCTTGCCATAGCCACGCGACCTAAAACCTTGCTCTCACCGGCTACACTGCTGGCAGAACCGCTTCTCGATCCCGTCCACCACGCTCTTGGGCGTCTTGGAGTGGACCTCGCACACGCGATGCCGCCGGTGGTAGCCCTTGGATCCCCGCAAATCGGTGCCGCATCCCTCGACCTGGCACACGGGCGCTACCTGCGGCTGCGACGGCCCGCGCTGCTTCTTCCTCCCCACCATTGCCCCGCCGCCGCCGCCACGATCAGCCACGAACACCTCTCCTCCAGCTCCAGCGCCTGGAAATCCACGCTTCTCCGCGAAGCTCGGCTCCTGCCGCTGCATAATATCGCGATTCCAGCCCCCACGCGACGCGATTCGGCGATCGAGGCGCCAAGAGCACGCGCTAGAGCGCTAGATTCTGGGAGACAAGGAAGAAATCTCTCTCTTCGCGTGTCACTTCAGCCGATCAAACCCTGGATCGATGGAGTGCGCTGGGGTGGATCTCTGCGATTGGCGGAGCTCCAAGAATCCTCGCGTCCAGTGGACCGCGACGATCCATCCACCATCGCGCATTTTCTCTCTCTCCCACAGACACTCAATTATCCCGCCTCGAACAAAGGGCCGCCGCCTACACAGCTACTATATAGCCAGTCATCCTTTCAAACTTCCACAGGTCGGGGGGTCGATTCCTGTCAGCGAATGTGCCACGAGAATATTCCGCTCATTTTAAAATTTGAAGGTTCTCACACGGGTTCTCTTTTTCTGTGCGTTTGGTTCACCAAAACCGTGAGCAAAGTTTCAAGCTCGATCGCAAACTTCTTCCACTCCAGACCAGCCCGATCGCGATCGACCAAAACTGTAAAGTTTCAGGCTTGATCGCTAACTTCAGACCAGCCCAATCGCGATCGACAAAAAACTGTGACCAAAGTTTCAAGCTTGATCGCTAACTTCTTCCACTCCAGACCAGCCTGATCGTGATCGACCAAAAGTGCGACCAAAGTTCCAAGCTTGATCGCTAACTTCTTCCGCTCCAGACCAGGCCTATAGCGATCGACCGAAGCTGTGACCAATTCAAGCTTGATCGCTAACTTCTTCCGCTCCACACCAGGCCGATAGCGATCGACCAAAGCTGTGACCAAAGTTTCAAGCTTGACCGCTAACTTCTTCTGCCACTCCAGACCAGGCCGACCGCGATCGAAACCAAAAATCCAAGCTTTCGACCGTGATCAGCCACTGTAGATGCTGGAGAGGAGGAGATATGGAGCGGCATCGCCCGGCTCCGATCTTGCCAAGCTCTCGGCCACCGGCATGGCTCGCCGCTCGTCTCCCTGAGCCCGGCACGAATCCAGCAGCGCCGTCCAGACGATCGAGTCCGCCACAAACGGCATCGTCTTGCTCAGCTCCTCGGCCCGCCCGAGCTGCCCCGCGCGTCCCAGCACGCTCACCATGCACCGGAAGTGCGCCTGCTTTGGAGCCACTCCGTGATCGCCCTCCATCGCCAGGAACAATCCCCGGCCCCTCTCCACCAGCCCCTTGTGTATGCACGCCGAGAGCATGGCGATCGTCGTCACCGCGTCCGGCTTGAATCCCTCCAAGCTCATCGCCTTCCACAGCTCCACCGTCTCCTGCTGCTGCTCGCCACCATGGAGCGCGTACGCCGCGATCATGTAGTTCCACGCCACTGTATCCCACTCGGGGAGCTCCGCGAAGAGCTTCCGCGCCGCTGGGACGTCCCCGCTCTTGGCCAGCGTCGAAAGCAGCAGCGTCCACGACACGGCATTCCTCTCCGGCATGGAATCAAAGAGGAGCTTTGCCTGCTCCCAGTGCCCGTTCTGATCGTAGGCCGCCACCATCGCGTTCCAGGACACCACATTCCACTCGGGCATCCGGGCGAAGTAGTCCCAGGCCTGCGCGAGGTCGCCGTTCTGTCCATAGCCCGCCAACATCGTGTTCCAGGACACCACGTCGTGATGGGTCATGCTCTGGAACAAGCTCCGGGCTTGCTCCATATGCCCGGCTTGAGCATAGGCCGTGATCATCGCGGTTCTCGACACCAAGTTGGCCTCGGGCATCCGATCAAAAACCGATTTTGCGAGCTCCACCTCACCGCTCTGGACGTAGGCGTAGAGCAGCGACGTCCAGGAGACGATGTTCCTCCTCGGCATCCGCTCGAACACCCCCCTGGCCTCCTCGACATGCCCGTTCTGGGCATACACCGTGATCATGCTGCTCCACGAAACCACGTCCCTGTTGGGCATCGCGCGGAAGAGCTCCCGCGCCTCGTCCACCAGCCCGTACTGGCCCTTCGCCGCGATGATCACGTTCCAGGAGGTAGTTATCCTCTCGGGCATCCGGTCGAAGAGCGCCGAGGCCTCGTCGATCCGGCCGTGTGCTGCGTAGGCCTGGATCATCGTGTGCCAGGAGATGCAGTTCTTGTGCGGCATCCGATCGAAAACGTCCCTGGCCTCCTGGAGGTGGCCTCTCTGCGCGAAAGCCGAGATCATCAGGTTCCAGGACGTGGAGTTCTTGTCCGACATCGCGTCGAACAAGACTCTCGCTTGCTCCAGCTCGCCGTTTTGGATGTAGCCATTGATCATCGAGTTCCAGGACGTGGAGTTCTTCGCGGGCATCTCGTCAAACATGAGCCTGGCCTGGATCAAGCACCCGGCTTGAGCGTAGCCCGCCACCATCGCGTTCCAGGCGGCCACATCCGGCTGTGGCATCAGCTCGAAGAATCTCCTTGCCTCGTCCAGGAAGCCATTCTCGGCGAAGGCCGTGACCATCGTCGTCCAGGACACCACATCCTTCTCGGGCATCATCCTGAAGAAGACCCTCGCCTCGAGCAAATGCCCGTTCTGGGCATACGCCGCGAGAAGCGCGTTCCACGAGACAGTGTCGGGCTCCGGCATCGCCTTGAACATCACCCGCGCCTCCTGGAGATGCCCGATCTGGGCATACACCGTGATCATCGTGTTCCAGCTCACGGCATCCTTCTCGGGCATCCGATCGAAGACGTTCCTGGCGCCGTGGGGGTCGCCGTTGAGCGCGTGCGCGGAGATGAGGATGTTCCAGGAGAAGAGATTGGGTTCCGGGATGGCGTCGAAAACCCGGCGCGCATCCTCGAGGCTCCGGCACTTGCCATACATGCCGATGAGGAGATTGGCGAGGTGCTTGTTGTGGCTGTGCTCGCTGGCGCGAATGCGGGCGTGGACGCGCTTCCCGGCCTCGAGATCCTTGGAGCTGCTGCAAGATTTCACGAGCCGGACGAATTCCGCGTGCTGCGAGGCGGAATCGATCGATACCTGACCTGGCGATTTCTTCTTGGCGCCGGGATACCGCGGCCGGCGCTCAACTAGCTGCGAGGTCGCGGATCCGGTTGGGGCGGCGAGGAATCCATGGAGCATGCTGGCGCCCTCTCATGGCCGCGGCGACGAGACCCCAAGAACCCTAAAAAACAGAGGAAATAGAAAGAGATGGTTCCATGGTATGTGTTCTTGCCCAAAAGCCCTGTGTTCCTCTTGGCCAAGAACACGATGATCGCCACGATGAGGTCTCTATCCTCGCCAAGATCGTTCGGCAGTGTGGATCCAGCCACGATCTCGACGCAGGCAAGCGCATCCACGCCCGGATCCGGCGAAGCCGTCACTGCCGTGACAAGCTCCTCGCCAATCTCCTCGTGGAGATGTATGGCAAATGCGGGTGCCTGGATCACGCGAGGATGGTTTTCTCAGGGATTCGCCGCCCCAATTCCTTCTCCTGGAGCGCGATGATCGGCGCTTGCGGATCAAACGGCTGCGTGGACGAGGCCAAGAAGATCTTCGACAGCATTCCAGAGAAAGAGAGAACTGTGGCGTCGTGGAATTCGCTCGTTTTGGCCTACTGTGAGGAGGATGGGGATTTGAGCAGGGCGAAGGAGATCTGGGAAGAGATGCCCGAGAGGGATGAGAGATCATGGGGTATCATGCTTGCGGCGTATGCCCAGAGAGGGCATGTTTTGCAAGCGAAAGAGATGTTCTCGGATTTGCCACAAGATAACCTCGTCTATAAAACGATCATGATCACTGCTTATAGCCGAGCTGGGCGCGTTGATCGAGCGCTCGAGATCTTTGAATCGATTGAAGATCCCAGTAGCGTCTCTTGGACTGCTATTGTCGCTGCATTTGCCCAGAACGGGCAAATCGAACAAGCTAAAGATTTCTTCAAGAGGATGCCAGAAAAGACTCCAATCGCTTGGAACGCAATGATCTCTGGATTCTCCGATCAAGGAAACGTTGTTGAGGCGAAAGAGTTTTTTGATCGAATGCCTCGAGCGGATGTTGTCTCGTGGACAACGCTGGTGACAGCATTTGCCCATAACGGAGACTTGCTAGCAGCTCGAGAGATCTTCGGCAGAATGCCACATAAAAACGTTGCGTCGTGGAACGCGATGATCGGAGCCTACACGCAAGCCGGATCGCTCGAAAGCGCGAGAAATCTCTTCGATGGGATGCCGAAAAGGAACATCCAGTCGTGGAATGCAATGATCTCGGGGTATGCCCAACACGGGCATGTAGATCAAGCCAAGCAGCTCTTCGATCAAATGGAACGCCACACACTCGTCTCCTGGAACGCGATGCTCGCGGCTTATGCTCATGCCGGTCTCTACGAGCTCGCGGTCGAGTTCTTCCACTCGATGGCCCGCAAGAACATTGTTTCGTGGACGAGTTTGCTCAGTCTTCACGCCAACCGTGGCGACTTAAGCTCCGCGCGGGCGATCTTCGACTCGATGCCCGAGAGGAATCTCTGTTCGTGCAATGCGATGCTCGCCGGATGTGTCGCCAATGGATCTATCGGAGAGGCGAGGGAGATTTTCGAGGAGATGGCTCTCAGGAACGGGGTGTCGTGGAACACTATACTGGATGGCTACTCCAGAGCTGGAAATCTGGAAGAAACGAAGTGGATGTTTGATAGGAATCCTCGTGCTGGCGCTGCTTCGCTGGTGGCTCTGATCGAAACTTATGCTCGCCACGATCGACTCGACGACGCTCGCGACTTTGTCCAGCAGTTCATGCAAGCTGGAGAGAATTGCGTGGTGTGGACGGCCCTGGTCACGGCTTTCTCTCAGCACGGACGATTGATCCAAGCAAAAGAGCTCTTTGATCAAATCTCCGAGAAGACCATCATCTCCTGGAACGCGATGGTGGCAGCCTACGCTCAAAACGGGCATTTCCAGCGGGCAAAGAAGCTCTTTGACGAGCTTCCCGAGCGGAGTACCTCGTCCTGGAACTCGATAATCGCCGCAAACTCGACAGATGGTCGCTGGAAATTCGCTCTCGAGCTCTTCCACTCCATGACTCTGGATGGAGTCCGAGCCGACGACATAACTCTGCTGTGCGTTCTCTTCGCGTGCAGCCACTCGGGATTGCTGGGAGTTAGCAGGAACTTTTTCCACTGCATCTCTAAGGACTGGGATGCTCTCCCTACTTTGCAGCACTACCACGCCATGATAGATCTCCTTGCGCGGTCTGGTGAAGTTGGAAGATCGCAAGAGCTTGTGGAAACAATGCCTTACGTTTCGAGTTCTATTGCTTGGGCGAGTTTACTGGGATCATACAGAACTCAAGGAGGCGATCACAGGTCTCTAGCAAAGCTCGCAGCAGGGCATGTAACTAGAATAGAAGCCGGAAAGGCTGGAGCATACGTTTTACTCTCAAATACTATATTCTCTACATATAACTAAATTCACTTTTCAATTTTCCCATGGATTTCACGCATGATAGATTCTCAATACAATCAAATGCATAGTTCTAGTCCAGGTATATTCTATTCCACATTGCTGTAGCTCTAACCGCGAGGTTCAAGTCAACCGAAACTTCCCTGGTCTTGTCTCGCCGAAAAACAGATCTATAAAAACCTCACGCTTTGATATGATCGATAAACTCAAAGGGAATTTGAAACTCCACTCGAAGTTTTCTTCTCCGAGTTTTCTAGCTCCAGTCACTTTAAAGTTTTCTGCAGAAAATGGAGAGAGCAAGGATGGTTCATGTTGTGATCTTGGCCGTGCTTCTTCTGTTTCTCCATGGCGCTGCTGCTGCCAGGCCCTTCCAGTCGCCGTCAAAACCAGCATCATCTCCAGCCATTTCATTAGGATCACCAAGTAGAATCAATTGTAACGAGAGAGAAGGAAGAACACCAGCGGCAACAAAGGAAGGAAACCCAGCACATCACAACTAGAAACTATCTAGTCCTTGGAAGGCAATTCCCAAGGCCATGCTTCTCACTTCGAAAGCTAATATAACAAGTTTTTTACCTCGAGAATCAAGGTGAAGTTGCAAACAATTCCTGGCTACTATACACTTGCCAAAAGTGAGGTCTGATTTTGTTAATCCGGACGAAACTTCTTTTGCGACCGCGAACCGCAATTCTTTCGTGACATCTCATTGAGGCCCTCGAAGGAACTACAGAGAAATCAGCAGAGCCTCGTAATTGGATCCTAACCGACCAAAGACCCAAATTCATTGATCATAGACCATAGACATTATTATAATTGACCGCGGAACAACTGTAGATGCCGCAATCAAATCCGTGCCATTGACAAGCATTCAAAGTGGAGCGACATTTCCCCGCTATATAAGCCCCAAGTTTGCACAACAACCCGAAAGTGAGAGGAGAGATCAGGAATGGTTCATGCGATTGATGCTGCTACCAAGCCATTATTATCAAGGTAACATTCACTTGAAGTGTTTAGTATCGACTACTTGCTCCAGCCAATTTTTTCAGCATAACAAGGTAAGATCACACCCAGCTACAACGAAAGATAATCTGATAACAGCCTAAAGCGGTGCCAAACTTTCCATCTGATATAATCGAAATTTTCTTTGTCTCCACAAACCCGTGGATAGCTACGAGGAGGAATTTGATGGCGATGCCGCAGCGCCATGCAGCGATTTCGTGGACGAGGAGCTACGGCGCGAGATTCTCAGGTACGGCCATGTACAGGAAAGGGGACAGCTTTCTCTAGTAGATTTGTTTAGTATTAATTATTAGTGGAAATATATAATAAATTGTTATGAGTTAGGAATGTTTGGTTTGCTTAATGGTAGTTTATTATTACTTATCAATCTAATTGATCAAATAAAGTTTATAATTATAAGCATGTTTGTAATTTATAAACACAAGATTAATCTTTATTGATAGAATAAAAAAGAATATACTAAAAAGAGTTTTAAGAAATTTATAAATTATAAACATGTTTATAAATTATAAATACAAGATTAATCTAAATGAATAACAACTGTTAGATGGTAGAATATCCTAAAATATTCAAGCATATTCTAAATATATTCACTACCCTAAAGCAAACTAATTATATAATATTTAAATATATTTAAGTATATTTATTTTAGTATATCTTATCATTAATTGAGTTTATAAAATTATTTACATTCTTCTCCAAAAAGATTTAAAATTTATACTTTTTTTAAATAAAAATAACACTATTTATTTACTTACCATCAAAGGACTGAAGAACAACTGTTAACTTATTCAAGCATTTAGTGGCTTTTACTTGACGGAAGGATAAGTACACACACCATAGCCTGCAAGAACACAAGAAACCAAAGCCTCGTTCAAGCAAAACGAAGAAAAGGAGCGAGGATGGAAAACTCACTTGGATCCGAGAGGGTGAGCATCGCCGTGTTCCCAAAGTAGCAGTTCCACTTGTTCCCCCCGTGCTTGACGAAGTAGCTGTTGAACGCGTAGGAAGCATGCGATGGAAGATCATTCGGGTAGAAGCACTGCGCTCCAAACTGGATCGCAGTGCAATCCGCAAGACCCTCGCCGCAAGCGTAATTCAGCGCCACCAGCAGCGAGTTCGCATCGGCATTCGGCTTGGCGACGCACCACACCGGACCGGGACCTCCGGGTCCAATCCCGGGGTTGTTCGGGGGGCCGGGATCCGCCGCTGGAGAAGCCGGAGCCGGGGGACTCGACGCCGGAGTGGTGGTGGAGTTTGAGCTCGAGTTTGTCGCGGGAGAGCCTGTGCTTGGAGCTGCCGCTGTGGTTTTCATCAAGCCGATGTCGTAAGATAGCGTTCCATCCGGCCGGAAGATGCCGAAGTTCCTCTCGGACGTCGGCCCCGGCTTGAGGTCCTCGTTGAAGAGAGAGAAGATGTAGGCCTCGAGCGGGACGCGAGGCCGGGCCGGAGTTCCCACACCCGAGTTGACGAAGGATATGAGGTTCCTGTTGTAGTTCATGGCGTTTTGGACGCTGACACCCGGCTCGCTCACGTCCCCGACCGACGGCCACCCCGTCTCGGACACCGAGAGCTCCATGTTTGGGAAGCCGAGCTTCTCCATGGCGAAGTAGACAGCGTCCAGCTGTGCCGAGAGGAGGTTTGTGTAGACGAGGCCTGTTCGTGGATCCGCAAAGCCTCCGTTTGGAAGAAAGAGAGCGTATGGAAGCGAGATGTCGGACGGATTGTTCCTGTAGGCGAAGTAAGGATACGCGTTGATCATGAGCGGCGCTTTGGTGAGCGACAGGAACTGAAGCACGGACTTGAGCGCGGTGTCGACGACCTTGGACTTGAAAATTCCGCTGGATGGAGGAAACGAGACCGAGAGGATGCCGAGCGACTGTGGCGACGTGACTTTCACCTGGTCGTCAGCTTTGAAACCCACGAGCGCGTTGTGGAGGTTTTGCATTGCCGGGAGGAGCACGGACGCTAGCTGCTGCTCGCTCGTGGTGAGAACCTCGTTGCCGACGCTGATATACTTGATCTTCGTCTTTGGGAGGTGCTGGACGACGTTCTTGGACACCCAGGCGTTTGCGAAGCTCGGGCTTCCCAGCCTCGGGATCTCCTCGTTGGTCACACCGATCACCACCTCGACGCCGGTGTCCGAGAGCGCAGAGAGCATGGCCGAGTCTGCGTCGTAGAGCTTGAGTTTCCCAATGGACGACGACTTAAGAAGCTTGACAACTTCCCCTGGAGGAGAAAGGTTGTCAGCCAGGCTTCCATAGTTCACGCCTATGGCTGCCTCCGCTGATAGAACGAACAGGAGCGAACGATCTCAGGCTCGGCCAGGAGAAAGGAAAAAAAACAACATACCTGACGATATGCTACACGCAAACACCAGCCACAGAGCAACGAAGAGCATAGCCACCTTGTTCTTCTTCCCGATGGTTCCAATCACCATCTTCTTCTTCCTCCTCCTCGCCTTCTCGTTCTTCGCATTCACCTCGCAATGCCCCCCGAGGAGAAAAAAATGCCACCTTTGCAAAAGTAGTAGCAAAGGCTCACAACGTACGACACTGCCGCTGCCAACATCCCAGAGCCTCTTTTCTCGTCATTCTTTCTTTCCAGTAACCGGTATTAAAGTTCCAAGCTCCTCGTCTCTTGCAGCCCACAAATCTATGCTCCTTTTCGTCCAAATTTGATAGCGACACGTCGCTAAAGCTTCTCCCTCCTTTAAACCCAGAAGCTTTTCTTCCTCTTCCGCTTCGCTTTGGCAGAAAAAAGAGGAAGAAAGGCGACCGCGAAATCGACCCGACAGCGGCAGGCAGAGATCTGGCGCTTGTTCGCTGAGACACGCACCAAATTTCTGGGAAATCCGGTGACCTATCCATCGCCGAATTTATCTGTACCTGCGTTGCCGCTCACTCCATCGTCCCAGGGCATGAAAATCGTCGCCTACCAAATCGCCCAAGAGCTCGAGCCCTAGACTCAAAGGCGGGTAATTTAAACATATTTTTGGAGGGAAATTTAAAATCCACCCAACCTAAGTGGCGGGAATTTGAATGCTGTGGAGAAGCACGTAAGGCGCGGAGTTCTTGGCATCGAGGCTAAACGCTTGCCTGGCGGCGTGCTTGGCGAGATCCGGGTTTCCATGGATCTTGCAGGATCCCACCAACGTCGTCCATGAAATCCCATCTCCGGATTGCTGCTGGATCATCTCCCGGGCCCTGTGGAGCTGCCCAGATCGCCCCAGGATATCGACTAGGGCTCGTCGATGTTCCAGGGTCTCCTCGATGCTGTAGTCCGATCGCATCGATTCCAGGCAGCTGGAGCAGCGATCGATCATCCCGGCGTGGGCGCAGGCTGTGAGGACGCTGCTGAAGGTCACATCGCTGGGTTCCAATCCCTCCATTGCCATCGCCAGGAAGAGCTCCAGGCTCAAAGCATGGTGCCCATTTAGCGCGTAGACGGCGATCATCGCGTTCCACGATATGAGATCCCGCCACGGCATTTGATCGAAGAGAGCTCTCGCCGATTCGATCCGGCTGTTCTGCCCCAATCCGGCAATGAGCGCGTTCCAGGCGACGAGATCGCGGCACGGCATGGCGGCGAAGAGCGCGATCGCGGAATTGAAGTGGGCGAAATGGGCGTAGCCAGCAATCAGCGACGTCCACGACACCACATCCCAGTGTGGCATTCGATCGAAGAGCTCTTGCGCCTCGTGGAGCCTCCCGGCTTGCGCCAGCGCGGCCACCATCGCCGTGGAGAGGATCACGTCTCGGCTAGGAGAAGGGAACCCCTGATAGAGCTCGATCGATTCTTCCAAGAGTCCGATCTGGGCATACGCCGCCAGGAGCGCCGTGGTCGCCATCGCGTCGCGCTCGGGCATTCGATCCAGCAGGCTCCTCGATTCCTCCAGCTCCCCGTGCTGGGCATAGCCCGCAACGATGGTGTTCCAGGAGATTTGATCCCGCCGCGGCATCCTCTCGAACAGATCCCTCGCGCTCGCGAGATCCTGGCGCCGCGCGTAGCCGGAGATCATCGCGTTCCAGCTGACGAGATTGCGCTGTTCCATTGCATCGAAGAGAGCCCTGGCAGCAGCAAGATCACCGCTCTCGCACAACCCAGTGATCACTGCATTGCACGACACGACGCAGTGTCGTGGCATTCGATCAAACATCGCCATCGCCTCGCCGATTCGATCGTTCTGCGCATACGCCGACAGCATCGCCGTCCAGGAGATCAAATCACCATAGGGCATCTCGAAGAACACGCGCTTGGCATCTTCCAGATGCCCATTCTGGGCATATGCCGCAAGCATGGTGTTCCAGGAAACTATATTCCTCTCCGGCATCCACTCAAACACGTATCGCGCTTTCAGGATATTCCCGTAATGCCCGTGTGCCGCGACCATAGCCGTCCACGAAACGACGTCGCGAAAAACCATACGCTTGAATATGCCTAACACGGTTTCCAGATGCCCGGCATCGGCATTTGCTGCAAGGAGGGCATTCCACGCTACTAAGCTGTGCTCCGGCATCTTTTCCAAAAGAGAATCTCCCACTGCAAGATGCTTGTTCTCTACGCACCCGCAAATCATCGCGTTCCACGTGGCAACGTTCCACGCCGGCATGCCATCGAAGATTCTTCTAGCCTCGTCAAGATACCCGGCCTGGGCATATGCTCCGAGCATCGTGTTCCACGTCACCACGTCCCTCTCCTCCATCTGATCAAAGAGATCCCGGGCGTCCGCGAGCCGTCCATTTTGGATATACGCTGCCATGAGAGTGTTCCAGGAGACGAGGTTTCTCACTGGAGGAGGAATCTCTCTAAAGACACGCTCTGCGTTGCGGAGATCTCCATTTTGCGCGTAGCCGGACATCATGATGTTCCACGAGAAGGCATTGCGAGCTTGGATGCTGGAGAAGACCTCGAATGCTTGCTCCAAGCTCCCACACTTTGCGTACATTTCCACCAGGAGGTTCTTGAGCAAGAGATTGTTCGCGAGATCGCTGCGCTCCACCTGAGCGTGAACCTCTCTTCCGCCGGACAAATCCTTGCAATCCCGGCAGCGAGTTATGCGCTGCGCAAATTCCTGGAGCGCCATTGCTTTGATCACTTGGAACCAACTTTGGATCCATGACCCCTGTAACTTTCACAGGAAAAATCGTTAAGAAGCTCGCAAGTTTTAACTAACTCCTACTTCAAATAAAACTTAGAAAAAACGCTACAAACGAAGACAAAGAAGAGATAGAAACTTATCTATGAGAGTACGTAGTAAGAGATCATACTACTCGGCGTGAAAGACTGGCCCCTGTTCGATCAAGCAAAGTGAGCTGCGAAGAAAACGTAACGGAGGCAATACGTACCGAGAGGGTATATCGTTCGTATGTGTGAACTAGCTTGTCATACTTGAGCGTCCAAGCTTCCGTGAGCTTCTTCTCCTTCATCTCCGCGTCTCTCTCGAGATTGGACACCAGCTCGCTATAGTCCTGCTCCACCTTCTGTAAAAACTGCTTTTTCTCCTCCTTGAGAGCTTTCACTCTGGCGTCCACCTCCTGGATCTTCTGGCGCTGCTTCTCGGCCTTCTCACACTCCAGCTGCTGCTTGAGTTCCTTGAGCTTCGAGCTGATCCCCTTCTTCTGCTGAATCCAGTTCTCTCGCTGCTCTCTCAGCTCCTTGAAAAGCTCAAACATTGACAGATTCGAGCCTTCGTTGTTGTCGCTTGACTCGGAAGCTGGATCCAGGCAGTCGAGCCCCTCGTCGGCTGTCCGCGAAGAGGACAGAGACAGCGACGATTCAGTGAGCGTCGAGGCGATCTGGATCTCCAGCTTTTTCGGGATCCACTTTGGCATAGTCACGCCAGAAGTCGCCACCACCTCCATTGGGAACTGCTTCTGGAAGGTCGTAGACGGTCCCAGAGTGAGCAGCGTTTCATCCCCGGACAAAGCCTCGGTGGTGGTAACTCCAGACGCATTGTTTCCAAAGTGATCCTGGCATACTGTCGGCGGCCCGCATATGTCATTCGCATCTGGTGTCGACGTAGAAAACGCAGGAGCCCCGTTGACGCAGAGATCAGGCGTGCTCGAAAGGAAAGGCCTCGAGAAACCCGGAGCTAGAGCTTGAAGATGCATCGCTTCCATGACCATGCTGTCACAGTTTCCCGTCGCTGCATGGGTGCTCAGTAACTTCTTCTTGTCCTTGATCAAGCGTTCCTTGTAAACCTCCCACCACTTGCCTAGGCGTTTAGCTGTTCGTCCCGGAACTTCGGCCGCAATGCGCTTCCATTTGTTGCCGTACTTGGTCTGGAGCTTGATGACAAGCTGCTGTTCTTCGTCTGTGAGAGGCCCCTTCTTGATCCCAGGTTTGAGATAGTTCTTCCACCTTTCGTGGCACGACTTGGGATCTCGGTCGAGCGGTTCACCCATCCGCTCGGAGATGAGGTTCCAGTCGTCTGCCCCATACTGTGTCACGTAAGCGCATAGAATAGCGTCTTCCTCGGGCTGCCAGCGTTGTCTATCTTTCGTTGCGATTGACATTTTCACAAATCCTGAAAGAGTAAACAAATGCCACCATTTGTTTAGAAAAAAACATTGAGGCGTTACCTTCTCGTGCTGTCTTTTTGCAAAGGTTGACTACATCTTCAATGGAGAAAAGAACAGGAAAAAAAAAAGAGAGAAAAAAAACCTGGCCAGCAGAAAAAAGAAGAGGAAAAAAGAAACAAGGAAACTAACGTGAACTCCAGGGCACTAAGGAACAAGAACAATCAAAGTTTACAGCTATTTTACCGCGATCTTTGATACTAAGAAGAAGATGACGAAGAAACGCCATAAACGAGAAAATACTGGCCAGGTGAACTTCGATGCGGATCACATACTACTATGATCACCACTCACCGAGGAGAAAACGCAAGAAAACCACGACGAGTTTAGCTACCCGAGGACAAGACTATCGCACTTACTTCTACATCCATGGCTGGTCACGAACTTAGCGGACTGCCATAGCTCCAACTCAAGCCAAGTTCTAAGTATATACACCAACAACGCGACGCAACATTGTTACACAAAAAACGCGAGCGATTTAGCGCATAGCCGCCATGACTGAGCAAGCAAGCACAAAAAAATTTAACGACAGGCCCTGGTAAAAAAAACCCGAGGAAATTAGCGACTGAGAGACGCCATACTTTCGATTGTTTAAGGCAGGAAAAACACCATGGAAAGAAACATCAACTTTAACGAAAGGCAAGCATCTTTTCTGTTCTTTCTTCTCGACTTTAGCGAGTGAAACGAGCCATGGGAATTGAGCTCAAAAACTTAGCGACAAGCTGCCATGGATGGAGCGAAGACGCTGTGACTTAACGAAATCCAGCCATGGAACACGCCGACTTAACGAATGGAAATGTCAAATCCAGCCATGGAACGCACCGACTTAACGCGTGATAGACATGATCGGGGGGCAGGGTTAAGCAATTCTAGCGCAGCATGGCGAGATTTCACACACAGAGAGCTCTAGCGGCCGAGAGACGCCATAAGGAAATCCTTCCTCTAGCGGATTGCCACAGCCATAGAATGCAATGCAGATCCGGGGTTAGCGACACACAGACATGGCGAGCGCCGGATAATTGGAGAGATTTAGCGCAGTGGAGCCATCTCGCTACACAGATTCAGGAAGAAGAGCTTATCTGCGAAGAAGATGAATCGCCGCACCAAAAGAGACGCCACAGCCTCCAAACGCGCACAAGAACACGGTGAGTGAGGGGTAGGGTTCTCTATTTCTTTTCAGTGCGGGCAATTACCGTGGAAAATGTGGCGAATGGGCCAAGATTGTACGCGTTCGTACACTGACCACTGCTCTTGTATATTGGTGTATTCTGACCGGACGCGTGGCGGTGGCATCTAAAGGAAAGACAAGATCCATACGGAAAATCTGGTTACTTTTAAAACTTGAACTCGGTTTCCTTTGGTTAAGAACAAAGGCATTTGTTAACAGTCTCAGTTTGATTTAATATTTAAACGAAAAATCTAAAAATAAATAAGTGAATGATAATATTTAATAATAGCATCAAAAAATATAATCTTAATCTCTCTAAGAAAATAATTGAAAATTAGGTTATTAAAAATCATAGTAAAAGAGTAGCAAGCTATGGCAACAAATATGTAATTGCATATGGGTGCATTTTTTATTTACACATGTGCAGATATTTGTTTTTGGTTTTCAATTCCACACAATCCTAGTTTGATTGTTATACATCATTTCGCTACAATTATATATCACAATATGATTATGTGCATTATAACATTTGTATGCAAAATAGTATACCACATAAATAAACACTTCATGCCACATGTGCAGCCATGTCATCTCTTTTTTGATAGCAAGATTGTGCACTTAGGCTTATCTAATATGCTATACAGCACTACAATCTTTATCAATTCATTAATAACTTCATCCCATCACCTAGTGCTGGCATGGGATTTAATTCTTTTATGTCAAACCTTTGTTCTTAGTAAAGAGATTGAATGCCCTGTTGCAATATATGTAGCATTTGCAATTCTTTTTTGTTCTAGAGTAGATTAACACCTTTGCAAATGCATGTTTAATGTATTAGAAGCTCCAACATAATGATGGCATTGCCAAATTAGTGCAATTGGCGGTTGATAATAGCCAGTACATGGAGTCTCATGGCCAACATTTGATGGGTAGTACCTTTAATGCCTAATCAGCTTTGCTTCTAATTCAGTTGAATTTAGCCACACATTCTTGCCAACTTAAAAGACAAAGTAGAAGATGCTAACATGGCAATAAACTAATAAGGATTAAGAATTCGTACTTGGACATGCATGCCAATATATACATATGCATTGAATAAAAATATTTGTGAGAAACAGTTTAAGCACACATGTCTTTTAAATTTATATATTTTGCAAGCTAATACATTGTTTGACCAGGCCACCCACCCCAGGTACACCTCTCCTTAAAGAGGTGTAGTTTCCCTCAAAACATGCAAATCACAAATTATTTGCTATAATTATCCTTATCAAATATTAAAATCTTTAATTTTTATTGTTTTGATTGGTTCTAAACAAGAGAGAGAGAGAGAGAGTAAAGTCCTTTGGTATTTTTACTGTTAAAATTAAAATTAAGATTCTTTGGGATTGTAAAAGTGAACAATTGAAAATTAATATCTATATTTATAATTATATTGACTTGTATAAATGGAAAAAGAAAATATAAGTTAGATTTTCCATAAAGATCTTGTTGGAGATGCCCGTCCCAATACACAAGAGCAGTGGCCAGTGTACAATATTGGCCCATTCACCACATTTTCCACAGTAAATTGCCTGCTGACAAAAGAAAAAGAGAACCCTACTCTCTCACTGTGCTCTTGTGCACGTTTGGATCATCTCTTTTGGTGCAGCGATTCTTAAGCTTTTTCTGGTATTTTCCTGAATTGGTAGTAAATGAACGGAACATAAAAGCAAAAAGTATACAACCTGATTGTTGCCCCTCTAATTTCTTCTTGCTTGTTGGATTATTTCCCCTTCTTTCTTTCCGTCTTGTCTCTTGGATCCCTTGGAGGATGTATTTGGCTTTATAATTTCTTTGTGCAACCGGGTGCTTGCTTGATTTCGTCATCCCAGGACACTTTCATGGGCACAGCTTCCATGTGATTAAGCACTGATTTGATGGTGCTTTCCTTCCTTTTTCAACTTCAAATATAAATTCTATAATATTTATCCTTCTATTTAAGAACAAAGTGGGCCATGAAAGAAAACCTTGCAGCACATACTTTCGTATGCGACCATGACAGGATTCTCATACCAATTGATTGCACCAATTTCTAGAGAGAGAGATCACGCACTGACCTTCTGCACATTCTCATGAATTCATATATATTGTTTATACGGTCTTGTAGCACCCACCATGAAGCATGAGATTTTAAAGAAGATTGTTGTTGCATTGCTCCACGAATGAGAATTCGAGAATTTCTGAGAAGAGTGGCTAGAAGAAATTAACCACAATTTGGAACAATGATAAGAAAACTAATATGATTACAAAAAGTTTTTAAGAGCTTAAAATCTCAGCCGTTAGATTGCCAAATATCTTAGGTGCTTAATTCAATCCTTTAAAAACTATAAACAGAGTTTAAAGTAATCCAAATGGGAATCAACCTTTTTACAAGTTATAATATTCTACAAATGGTCATGAAATATTTGGAGGTGCTGGGTGATCTGTGCCTTCTCTCACTCTCTTTTTCTTTTCCTCAAGAGCTCTCTATGTGCTCACAGCTCACAGTGTTCTTAACTGTGCCGGGGAGCCTCATGTCAGTGGATGGCATCGGTGTGGTGAAGCTACCTTCTTCTTTCCAGAGGCCCGGACGAAGGCATCCACGGAGCAACACTCTGGAAATGGTGTCCAAATCCTCAAACTTTTGATCGTTCCTCGGAAGAGTTTACTTTGAGTGGAGCCCAACTTGCTCCGGGATGCCGGCGTAGAATTTCATTGCGTTGGCTTTGCCGAAGGCTTGGATCTGTGACCAGATTCCGGCCGCGATGGGCAGGCAGCTCACAGTGTCTTGTCGTTGAAAGGACCGGGCGGCAAAAACACACCATCCTGGAAAACAATTTCTAGAGTTCTTTACCCAAGCAAATGCTATATAGTGTGCGCAAAAGCGTGCCAAGGTTCCCAGGATCCTGTAGACAAACTCACCATTTGACAACTTTTAGACAAGGGCCTGGAATCTGCGCCTGGTCCCGGGCAGCGAAGACCAGGGCCTCTGACTCAGCGCGTCGGGGCTCGCAACATCCCACGGTTCCAATGCCCCGGACACAAGAGCGATCATAAGTTTCTTCACCAGGATTGGGACGAAACAAGTTTTGTCATCTCCTGCTCCCGGAAGCGGCAATGGCTCATGCGGCCGTTTGATGCGTGCCGATCATCGCTCTCCAAGGGAAGGAATTGGGGGGCGATTCCGATCGAAAAACCATCCTCGCGCGATCCAGGCTCCAAGCTGGCACGATGTCAGTAACAAGCTAAGAGTATCTCTTACTTACCAGAAGAAAGAAAAGATGAGCATGGATTCGCTGGTGTGGAACTGCTCCCTCCCAATTCCCAGTGCTCAATGCCGCACACACCAGAACGATGATTAATTGATTGTTAAGAAAACAATCAAAAAAGAAAAAGAATATGCTCAAAATGGATCAGATATTTAAACACTGGAAGGGGGACCAGAGTTGGAAAGTCTCACCGTACGACGAGAAGCAATTCCTCGAGGACTACGTAGCTACCCTGCCCCGTCCTGGGTGAGAGCTTACGATTAGAAGTCCATATCCTAGCATTTACTTCCACAGGGTCACGAATCGGCCACAGCGACCAGGGGAGTTGGTGTTTTTGGCTGCTGGCTCGGTGATGGACGCGTATCCCGTGCTAGACTCGAAGCTGGAGCAAGCGGCACGGAAGCCATGGGTTGTCTACTGCGTCTTGCTCTTCCACACGCACCTTGTGGCATTCCTCAAGTGGGAGCGCCACGCTGATGGTAGGGTGACGAGGGAAACGTGTGAGTCGGTGTATAGTTTCCACCGTAGAGATGCAAGGAAAGATATCGGGCCGGCGATTCATACCATGGTAAGCGAAGTGAATGCAACCAGATTGAAAGTTGAATCGGCTTACACCTGTATCTACTGGTATGACGAGAATAAATATCCGCCCTATGTCTGCTGAGTTTGCGGGCCCTGTACAGCCTCCCAATCGCAACGGACTGCAGAGGTTCTTGATCTCAAATCACTGGCTAGCAGCACGCTCTAGAGAAGTGGCTGAAAGTATCGAATTTTCAATCCAGTAACCATCTGAACCTGCATAAAAAAGCGCCAGTAAGCAGGAAAGAAATAGGTCGCTCTTCTTTTCGATCAAGAGAGCGGTGGATGGAACTCTCTCGTTGGCTATGCAGCGTTCCAACGCCGAGAATGGTAAGGGATACAACGGTTGCTTGTTTCGTGGAGAGCAGTCACCGTGGCCGCTTCGGTCGGGTACCATCAAGTGCTCCCCTTCTTCTATGGCTTTTTGTTCGCATGCCTCAAAACTTCATGGCATATTATTCTGTTGTATAGCTTCTGTTTTTTCATGTTTTTCGAAAACCGGTTTTTTTCTTTCCATTTGGATGCCTGCTTTCCAGTAAATTTGGGCACGAAAAAACACAATATTGCTCAAAAGGTGGTGGTTTTTGGTATGGTTGTTCTATGATGTCCGGTAGAAAGAAGAAAGAAAATGATTTTATGGTCTCCGTGGCGGCCTGTGGCGGACCGTGACTTCGTGTTGGAGAACTCGTATTTTGTCACGTCTACTGGTACCGGAACTCTGGATCAATGTCTTGTAGGAGTTGGCACCTCCGGTCTCCAAGATGTTGGAGAAAGTACGCCAGGGGGTACCGTCGGAGAGGAACCGAGCCACCGAGAGACTGTGAAAATCCAGCTCAGGGAAGTATATGGGAAGGCGCAAACATCACATGGTGTGGATCTTCTACCCCTCAGCAGCACAGCGGGCATTGGCATTCCTGCCATGGCCGAGCAAGCAAGTGCCTTGCGTGCAGCCCCAGAGAGTTGTAGACCTACCTTGTCGTGTTGACATTCTCCAGGTAGAAACTGAATTTCTTCTTCCTCGAGCTCACTTGGAATATGCTGGGCAGAGTGCCCTAGGTATAAGAGTGCCCTATCCCACATGCCCAAGCTCAAGTGCTTTCCTTTGATATATAACGGCTCGCGAAGATGATTATTGTAAGAGCGCGCCCGCTTCAAGGTGGGAGTCAGCACGGTGTTATCCCCGGAGGGGGATGATGACGTGGTTGATAATGCGGGGCACATCGCGTCAGGCGGGTAACCGAGCATCGCTATAGCTCTAGCTCTCGCCAGTGAAGGGATCACGCGCTTTTTTTTCTTATCTTTTCAACGCGCGATCCCGTTCATACTGAGGGCTAGAGTTTATGAGCAGGAGTAGGCTAATCAATGATCCAACAAAGGTAGCACAACTTTAGACATCCTAAATTTCTTCTTCAGAAAAATAGTCCAAACTTTCACCAGCGAAGACCTCTGGACTGACTCCAACTTCTGCCCCGAATGGCTCCAAGAGAAACTCGTGAGCTTGGAAGAACTCGCTTCAAAACAAGTCCATCCCCGCAAGTAAGTTTTATTGATCTAGTTTCGAGTTTGATACTAGCTCTACGATATCGAACAGGCTCTTAAACTCTACGATGAGAGAGATTGAGGGAATATTCGTGATTCCCTCTTAGGTGTCGTTTTTTATTAGTCAATAAGAGAGACGCCAAGCAGGTCCCGGGCGTAGCACCAGCAGCGGTTGGCATTCCAGAGTACATTCGTGATTTTCTATCCCGAATATGGTATTGGAGCAGGATCATGTCCCACTCTGAAAAAGAAAGATGGCACCCCCTCGATGGCAAAGATTTCCAGTCATGGAAAACTCAGATGCTATTTTACTGAATGGAAAAGGATCTCTAGAGCGTGATCTAGAGCAGCCTCAAGCCAGAGGACAATGCGGATGAGAAAAAGGAGTGGGACACCAAGAACAACAAAGCTTTAGTGGTCTTGGGACGAGGCCTCAGAAAGAAATATAGAAGCTACCTTGACATTGACAAGACGGCAAAGGAAAACTGGGATGCTGTGTGTGTGATCCTTGGTACAACAACCAGAGCAAGATTGTTGGAACTCAAAACAGCTGTAAACAAGGGGAGACAGAATCCATAAGTGATTTTGCCAGTGCTCTTGTTGACATCACCAAGCAAATCGATGCAGTTCAAATAAGGACTTTGATGAAAATGAGTTGATCACAATTTTCTTCAAGGCGCTTAAAGGACCAATGTAGGGTCGCATCATTTAAGTTCTAGTAACACTTTCAGCTAAATGGTAGCCGATCTCACAGTGTTAGAGGGTTTTCTCAAGTCAGGGCAAGTGAGCTTGAATGAGAAAGAATTGGCACTCTTCACAGGATAAAGGAATGATCTGTCACAAGGTGGGACAAACTAGGACCAACGAATGATCTGGGCAAGACCAGCAAACCAGAAAAGTTCAAGAAGAAAAAGAAGAATAATTGCTGTAACATTTGCAAGAAACCAGGGCACTGGGCACGAGATTGCACAGACGAAGAGGCCAAGAAAGCTAAGGAGGCATGAAAAGCTGAGGCAAAGAGAGTGGCAGCAAAAAAGAACAAGTCGGCCAACTTTGCTAAGACAGCAGAAAGTAATGAGGATGACAATTAGGAGGACATGGTTGACCATGGTAACTTATTCATCAAAGAACACTCTTGGTATAGAAGCAGAAGTGGTGTACCTTGATTCTGGGGCAAACAAACACATGACACACCTCAGGAAATTTTTCACCACGTTGAAGAAAGTTCCAGGAAATAAGCGAATTTTTCTTGGTGATAACTACTCATACAGTGTTGGGACAATTGACATCAAGCTGCCAATAGGACAGATTGCCAGTGTGAAAAATGCTTCAAGACACTCTTTTCAATGGGAAAGATTGTTAATTGTGATCTGGAGATCACATTCACAAAGAGGATGTGTGCAATCACAGATGTGAATGGAAAGAAGACAAGCTGATCTCTATCAACTTAATGCCAAGGTGGTGCAGCCAGTAAAAGCTCTCTTTGCTAAACCACCACAGTTTTCTCTCACGAAGTAGCTGCGGATGACTTGAAAGAAAGTGACAACGAATTTCCAGTTAGGGCACGCGCAATCACACGAGGCAGAGCTGAAGGAGCCGGTGAGGGGAATGGAAGCGGCGACCAGGATGATCCAGGAGGCAACGAGGATGGTGCAGAGAGCGTGGATGGTGCTGGAGGCGATCCAAATGGAGGTGAGGGCTTGCTCCCTGAAGCTGAGGGCTTGCTCCCTAAAGCTGAAGGCTTGCCACTCGACACAGCAGGCATTGGAACCAGTGGGAGCACTAGGATAGCAAACCCGAGGAAGACCACGGTGGTGAGCGCACTGTTGGCAAGACCAGGGCTAAAAATAGTGAGGGCAGTTTGAGACGTTCTGGCCGTGAGCGCGCACTCACAGAGGCTGGGCGTCAATACAGGGAGCAGCTGGACATAGCGGGCTTCTCGGCAAGAAACCAAGGCTGCTAGAGACCGATCAGTGACAGTGCCAATTCCTGAGACCTCTTACGATCCAGTCTTTTATTTTGCCAACTCTAGCATGGAGGAAGAAGGGGAGCAAGGCGAGAACCAGCTTCTCCTTCTCTTCAGCCGAAGACCATGGAAGAAGCTCTTGCCGGACCTGATGCGGATCAGTGGCACACTACTCATCAAGCTGAGTACAGCTCATTGAGACCTGGGATCTTGTGGAGCTGCCACCTGGGAGGAAGGTGATCAAGACCAAGTTCCTCTTGTGGCTCAAGACAAGACCTGATGGAGACACGTGCTACAAAGTCAGATTTGTTGCGAGAGGATTCTCACAAGTTGAAGGAGTCGACTTCTATGAGACCTTTTCACCAGTGGTGAAGCTCACATCAATTCATTCAACTTCTCTACGACTTAGCAGCTCACGGAGACATGCCCGTCGAGCACATGGATGTGACGACGGCGTTCCTGAATGGTGACTTGGAGGAGGAAGTCTACATTGAGCAACCAGCCGGATTTATTGCCAAAGGACGAGAGCACCTGGTGTCCAAGCTCAAGAAGGCCCTCTATGGCCTGAAGCAATTGCCTTGTGCCTGGTACGCAAAGATGAACTTGTTTCTTTTTGCCCTTGGCTTCTAGAGTCTCTCTGCAGACACTAATGTGTATATTAAGCAAGTGGTGCTGTTGGCTTTGTACGTGGACGGCTGCTTGCTCCTCAGCAAAAGCAAGAAGCTGATTCATCAACTGAAGAAAGATCTCAGCTCGAGATTCAAGATGGTGGACTTTGGGAGCATCAAGTACTGTCTTGGCATCCAAATCTTTAGTGACAGGAGGAAGAGAAATGTCTCAAAAGAAGTATATTGAGGAATTCTTCTAGAAATTCAAGCTTAGTGATGTCAACTCTGCATCAACGCCAATGGAAGTTGACATGCACCTCAGTAAGGACATGGCACCTTAGATGGAAGCAGCAAAAGCAGTGATGGAGAGGATCCCATACAGGCAGATGGTTGGCAATTTAGTCTACCTCATGGTTTGTACTAGGCCAAACATTGCCTATTCAGTGGGAGTGGTTTCGCAGTTCCTGGCAAATCCCACCCAGCTTCCAGCACTGGCAGGCAGTTAAGCATGTGTTTCATTACCTGAAGGGGACAGCCGATTATGTTTTGTGCTACACAAAACAAGAGCAGCCTCAACTCAAGCTGTGGGGATTCTCGAATGCAGACTGGGCAGGGGAAGTTGATCAGTGTAAATCAACTTCTGGCTATGTCTTCAGCCTGGGCAGCACAGCAGTTACATGGAGCAGCCAGCGACAGCCAATCGTGGCTCTCTCGAGCACAGAGGCTGAGTATATCGGGATGACCCAAGCAGCCAAGGAAATTCTTTGGCTCAGGACTCTGCTGAACGGTCTAAGCTACAAGCAAGGGGAGGCAACGGTTCTGCATTGCGACAATCAAGGAGCTATTGCCTTGACGAAGAATCCAAGATTTCATCACAGGACAACCACCAGCAGTGTTCGCGCGACACGTACAAGCTCTGGGCGTGAAGACAAGAAGTATCGCGAGCTCAACTTGAGTGGGAGTATTGAGGGAATATTCGTGATTCCCTCTTAGGTCAAGTTGACCCCGTCATGTCTGTTCAATAAGAGAGAACCCGGCAGGCCCCGGGTGTAGCGCCAGCAGCGGCTGGCATTCCAGAGTACACTTGTGATTTCCTATCCCGAATAGGTGTGAGACTCCATCACCTCCCCTCGCTGAGGTTTTGTACCAGCTTCAGAGAGCTCCAGGCACGGACCTTGTCTCGTCCGGGAGTGACTGATTCCAAAAACTTGCTGGTTTCCACCAACTCGGTAGTGTCAGATATATTAGATGACCTGGCGCTTCCTAAAGGTAAGAAAGAGTCTTGTCTTCCAAGTGACGCATTTTTTAGCTTCTGCCTTTCTTATATAAGGTCGGTTGGGGCTAGCGAAAGACAGGAGAGGGTGTCACCATGGGAGATAGAGCCATTTATTGCTCCCAATGTGACTCCCCCGGTTTCAACGAAGAGATTCACGATACTCTCTACATGCACTTTTAATTCACGGTTGGTCTAGTCAGTCGAAAGTCATACGACAATCATCTTCGTCAGATCCTACAGGCCAACCGTAATTTACATCTCACAAGTACGAGGCTGACGAGAGGGAAAACTTTCTCCTGAAGTTTCCTACAGCTCTCTATTCTGAGGGCTGAAGTAAATCCAAGATTGCCAAGCCCCGGAAAGGAGGGGCTACCATCTCATCATAAAGGCGATATGCACCAGCAGCATCTTAGGCTTCACTTATCAGCAAGCAGCATTAAGTTGCCCAGTCTACTTGTAGCCTCAACATATGATCTCTTCGAATGCTTCACGGCTTTTCGCCTTCACTAGCTTCACGGCATTTTCAGCTTCACGGCTTTTCGCATTCTCTATGGATGGGCCAGCACCGTCAAAGACAACGTCGACAAGGATCTCGAGTTGGAAGCTTCCGGCTTCAGGAAGTGTTTTCCTGGCCAGAACTGGAACCAGCAGCAGCAACAACAGCAACCAAGCAGGACGTGCACCAAAGTAAGATCTCATTCTCTATTTGAAGCGCCCGACTTTGAATCTCTTCTACTTTTCAAAGGTTCACAAACACGGTGCAATGGGACGAGCTTTGGACTTGTCCAAGTTTCGGCGATACACGCAACTCCTGGAAGAGCTGCAGCACCTGTTCGGCACTGACGAGAACCTGAACGTCCGAGTGGCAAGAAGAAAGAGTGCTAAGATGATATGCTCGATCAAACAACTCAAACAGGCTAAGTGCAAAACAACGGTCTAAGGAACTCTCAATGCGAAGGGAAACTTGTGAATAACAAAACTAACGATCTTTGAAAGTTGATGATACTTACATTCATGTTGTCAGGTTTGTGTGTCTTTCAATTTGTTCTAATTTCTTGTCAATTTTTTGAAAAACACAAGTGACGTGTTGGTGCTGCTCAACCACGATAAGAACGCTGTGTCCAAGAAGAAAAATGCTACGAGATTGGAGAGATTTTGTGTCAACGTTTTGGAGAAATTATCAGCACTTTGAGTTATGTTGTTGCTGGGCTCAATGCAAGACCTGGGAAACAACGTTTGGCACCTGCAATCTTCAGAACTTCAATCCAGCTGAAGGCGACAATGATCCAACCTCAATGAAATCAACGATCATGAAAACTCCGAAGGCAAAGGAATGTGCATAGCGTGAATTTACATGAGAGTCAACTCATATACTGTTTGTCTAACTAGGATGTTTGATGTTCAACGAAATGGAAGTTGAAGTTTAACAATGAGCTGTTTGTTCAACGAACTGGACAACACGCTTCAACCTTCCAGGTTTATGTTCTCTTTAGTGTTTCTCTAACTTCTTTTTGTTTTTGCAACGCCATGAAATTGCAACGGTGCCATAGAACAACGTTCCAGGGCCAGCTTAGATGGAAGTTTACGCTTTGGCAGTGGCAAAACCAGATGATCTATACAAAGCCCTGTGGTTTCCTTGAAAAGAAATGAATACATTTACAAAGTTGCAAACATATGTCGAGTAGTTATTGCAAAAAACACCAAAGTAGCTTGTGAGCTTCCCAGAGACGAGCGTCTGGGCGCTGTGGCAGCTACCTCTTGTAGCTGGAAGACCTCGGGCTCGTCACTTCCAAAACTTCCAAGCCGATCCCCTCTGGCGTGAGCACGAGCATCTTCGTGTCCTCCGTCCACGGCCGAGGAATTTCTTCCAGTCCAGTCGAGTGTTTTCATCCAGTCTTTGGTCCAGCCTTGCCACTAGCGTGCCTCTGGCTCCCTGGCCTTCGGGAGTAGACTCAAAAGCTCGAGCTCATCTCCGCTTTTCAGGTAATCGAGCTCGTGCCTTCAGGAGCATAACGTCTTCTGTTCGAAGTTGCAGTATCACGGGCAGTCTCGGTCTCCTTGGTGTACTGCTGGTTGGTTGTATCTCTCCACAAAACTCACAACCTTTTCCTGGATCGACTCAGGGACGTCGCCACCTTGGAGCCGAGACGCAAACGCGAGACTCTTTTCGCAGTCCCTAGAAAATGCTCCAGAACACCCGACGCCAGTTCGCCAGGATCCGGGATCGGACTGCTCCATCCAAAATGCTGGCTGCGACACGGTTAGCCTCTGGTTCTTCATAGCCGAGCTTGCTCAGGAACACTTCCAGCGGAGCCAGTAGAGACTTGTATTGAGCTCTCACGCAGTCGAGGATTGCCTCAGCCGACAATGGTGAGAGAGCTAGAGCAAACGCGGTTCAAGACGAGGAAAGGGAGGCAGTCGGCAGAGCTCCAGCACGTAGAAAACTGGCTGCAAAGTCGCAAAGCTGTTCCAGCCTGCGCGAGGAGTGTCTTGATCCTTATACCAAGCTTCCGGCGAAGTCGCAAGGTCGGAAGAAGGCCACTCGCACTGGCAGCGTTTGTCACCTCCGCTGTAGCGTCGTGGAGTGCTTTGTTAAAGACTCCTACGTAGTCTCCGGGCCTGGCTTTGGTTTCGTCCTGTGACGAGTTTAACGTAGACTAGAGCTTTTCTGCCACCAATCCATCTTTGACAAGAGACTCCATCTCCTGGAACGCGATCATCTCGGGGTATGTCCAGTGCGGCCATGGCGAGGAACCTCTGGAGCTCTTTGAGAGAATGCAGCGAGACGAGACGGTGGCACCGGCGGCTCAGACCTTCGTCGTGAAGATCAAGGCTTGCCGGGCCTTGGGCTGGCTCGAAAAGGGACAAGAGAACCACAAACAGGCTTCCAGGAGCAAGGTCGAGCTGGATCTCTTTGTGGCAAACAGCCTTTTGGACATGTACGCTAGCTTTGAACTCGAGATGTGGTCTCCTCGACGTGTGTGATCTCCGGCTACGCGCAGCTCGGCGATGGCGAGCGAGGCCTGCGCTGCTTCTTCCAAGTTCCCGAGCCTACGTTGCCGTTTTTTAAAAGCTTGCATCGCTCTCGCGATCCAGCAGAAGGGCCGGCTCGTCAAAGGCAAGGTGGCGAGGAGCGTCGCACTCGAGCGAGCGAAAGCCCGGACATCACCAGCTGGACGTGATCGCTTCCAACCTTGATCGACTTGTACGAAGCATGGCCGACCAGTGGGATCGGCATTCTAAGCTAGGTGTCTGGGTAACTTCGTGCGAGCGAAGCTAGGGCAAAATAACTACAAAGCGGCACTATAAAAAGAGAGAGAGAGAGAGAGTTATGTGGGTAGAAAATTTCCTTCTAAGGCTTACTGTTTCCAATCAGTCAATCGTCGCGACTAAGAGAAAAAGGGCAAACCTATGAACAGCGATCTTAATCGAGGGAGCCTACATTGTTCCAGGGAGCTCACAATTTCACGGCAGAGCAGGCTAGAGGGACGATTTGATCCAGGGTTTCAGGTTTTCGACAGGATGACCAACAGGAATGTGGTGTCTTGGACCGCGCTGATCCTCGGATACGCCCGAGGTGGCGATGGCGAGACAGCCCTCCAGCTCTTTCAAGTCGTGAAGAACAGTGGCATCGCTCCAAACGCTCTGATCACGTACAGCTCCGTGCTGAGAGCTTGCGGGAGCGTTGCGGCAGTGGATATCGGCAGGGCGATCATCCGAAAGGCGGGGCTGGAGCTTGAGCCAGCCTTCTCATCAGCCAGTCAAGTCCGGAAGCATGGGCGAGAGTGGTGTTTGACACAGCTCCGGTGAAAGATCTGGTAACTTGGCCGGGGGCGACGTCGGTCGAGTGCTGGAAACCTTCCACGCCATGCGCAAGGCTCGAGTTCCTCCACACCTTCCTCTTCATTCTCACGGCTTGCAGCCATGCGGGGCTCGTCGAGAAAGGAAGAACTTACTTTCAGCTCATGAAGTCTCCGGAGTTTGGGCTCTCTCCAGCGACGGAGCACTACACTTGCATGGTGGACTTGCTGGGACGAGCAAAGCGGCTGGACGACATGCCTTGCGAGCCCGACATGATGGCGTGGATGACGATCCTGGTGGCGTGAAAGCTGGAAGAGCAGCGTTTAAGGAGGTGTTGAGGTTCGATCGGGACGATGCGGCGGCGTGCGTTCTCATGGCGGGGATTTACTCCGCGGCAGGAATGCTGGCCGAGAGTTTGGAGGTGGAATCCATGAGAAGGCAGGCGAAAGCGTGCAAGAAACCCGGGCAGAGCTGCGAAGAAGTTCGTGGCCGTGGACTGAGCCACGACATCTCGGACGAGGAAAAGGTGGCGGCGATTGGATGCGCACGCCAGTTTGCAAGGACTATCACAGCGCCACGGTCGTGCTGGAAGAAGGTGGTGACGTGACGTGAGCCGGTCTCATGTCTTTGGGAATGGCCGGTGTTCCTGCGGTGATTTCTGAAGCTTTTGTATCTAGAATTCATGGAGTTCACGGATAGATCATCCCAATACACGCGTGGAAAACAGACTCGACCACTGCCAAACTTCCAAGAGCCAAGCGCTGCTTTGCCTCGATCCGCGTACCAAAACTCTCGAAAGATCCACGCCATCTCCAATAAAAATGGTAGAAGAAGCTCTGTGCAACCAAATCCCTCGTTTAGGCATGAACTGCAAAAACCATCTTTGATCCATGACACGATTAGGTTTTTAGAAAGGTGTGTCATGATCTCCTTGCATCTACTACCTTCTCTACCGTGGCCAGCTTGAGGACGTTGGCGAGCGTCTCGTAGCGCTGCTCGCGGATCATCCAGATCCGGAAGAGTGGAGGCGGCTGCTCGACAAAGCCGTCTTCGTCCACGTGATCACACGTCTCCCTCACGCTCTCTCTTGCCCAGAAGACTTGTGGCGCCTGCTCAACAAGGACGTCTTCATCCAGGTAATCTGTGTGTGTCTTGGCCGTCGAGTCTAACTCTTCAAGTGTGTGGTAGACAGTGCCAAGGAAAAGAGAGAAGCGAGCATCAACCTTCGGACGAGATCATCGACGCAGCCCGCGACTACGTGCTTGCTGATGACCGGCGCAAACGATCATACCTAGAAGATATGGGGCGAGGGCAGTATGCCTACAATAGCGTGGATGCTGCTGTGATGCCGAGGATGGCTGCCATCCTCGAGGACCCAGTCCAGTTCCGGGACTTCATCCGGAACGAGGAGGGGAAAATAGGAGGAGGAAACGGGTGGGCATTTCTGTGCCGGGACATCAAGTGCTACGAGCGACTTTGGTTTCGCTTGCTCGAGCTGGGCGTGTTTGTGTCGAATCAATATCCGGTGATGGAGCCGCCGCAGCACGATCTCTTCATGGAGTACATCTACATCGTCGACTTGGATTCCGGGACTTTCTCGGTCAGCGCCTGCCATGTTGTAAATTCGGGTACCTCCTGGAAGGTAAGCGTTTCTGGATTCCATGTCGGGAGCTTGTTCTTGTGTCTTTGTGTAGATGGGGAAGATCCCCAAGAACTGGTTTCGGCGCCTCCTAGTTCCAGTGCCCTGGATCGAGCTAGCCATTGCGTACTCGCCCGCTGTTAAGAGGATCGTCCTGGAGAGGCTCAACCGCAGTGAGAACTTTCTGTTTCGCATGGTGGTCGACAAGCTCAGCGCTCCATACCAGAGCTTCCACGAGTGTCTCAACATCCTGCAGCTCATCCAGAAGTTTTTGTTTGCCAAGAACAGTAATAATCTTTATGCCAAGGTTACTGTGAACCAGCTGGTGCGTTCACTGTCAGCAGTTGATCAGTCTCAGGCGGTAAGAAACTCTCCTCTTGAAAGTGTTTTACACAGATTCTTTGTTTTCTTACAGGTGCCACAAGAGGACAAGGATATTGAGGAAAATGATTTGGGGGAAGAGGGAAACCTTGCATTGCACACGGTCTTAGAGGTCCTGCTTTTTAGGTCGTGAAAAGTGTAATTTGATTCGTAAAATATTCTGTGATTTCTCTAATTTAGATTGCTTGGCATATATTCTAAAATAATTTGTTGTAAGTTGCTTGATTTGCTTAATTGTAGTGTTATTGAATAATCCAATTGATCAATCATATTTTGTGAGTGCTTGGAATATGGAAGAAAGGGAATATAGAAATGTGCATATTAATTAGCCCCAAAACCCTAGTTTATATACAGGAGCGAATGGTCCAGATTGAAACCAATCCAACGGTTACCAAAATCCCACTACGCTAATATTAATATACGACATCGTAATCATACACTTCGCCCTCACATCATCCCCTCCCCTCGGGATAATGGAAGACCATCAGGGTTCTCTTGAAGATGGGCCGGGATCCGGAGGAACGTTAGGAGGAGGCATCGGTGGATCTGTAGGTGGTAATAACTCCTTCTGATCCCTTTGTACGAAGTGTTTTAGCCGCTGCACATGCACAATCTTTGGAGGATTGGCCTGCTGAACGTCATGCCGAACCCCATAAACTTGTGGTCCAATTTGTCGCAACACTCGATACGGTCCTTTCCACTGCGCAAGAAACCCCTTAGATAAACCACATACCATAAGATGGGGAAAATGGACTAACACCAAATCATCCACTTTATACTCCGCAGGTGGACGATGATGGGAGTTGTAGCGCCGTTGTTGTCCCACTTGTACGCGGCCTAAGTGTTTGGCAGACTCTGCTCGGACAAGTGGAAGAATGCTCGTCAAATACTGATCCCATGATCTAGCATTGGCAGCACGTGGCAATCACGAAGGCAAACCCAGCTCCGTTGGTAATATTGGATCATGACCATATAGGAGTTTATATGGTGAAGCACCAACAGAATTCTACACCCCTGTAACATATGCATACCGAAGAGACGGCAAATAACCATCCCAATCCGAATGCTGAAAGTTCACATACTTCGCAATCATCCCTTTGAATGTCCGAATAAGCCGTTCCACCAGACCGTCTGATTGTGGATGATAAGCACTCGTGAAAGTGTGGCATATCCCTAACTGAGACATCAAAACATGAAATGCCTCAGCCATAAATGCAGAATCATTATCCGAAAGAATCCGCTCTGGACAAGAATGCTGGAACACCACTCGATTGAGGAGGAAGTATTCAACAGCAATTGCAAAGGCGCTAGCAAGAGCACCAACTTCCACCCAACGAGTCAAGTAGTCAGAAACAATAATAACATACTCATTGCCAGCAGTCGACCGTGGAAAAGGTCCCATAAGATCAAACACCACTAACTCAAACGGACAGGAAACCGTAATTGACTTCAACCATCCTTCCGCAGCATGAGGGGGAGTATTACGAGTTTGGCACCAAATGCAGCTACGCACATACCGAATAATATCACGTCGCATCTCCGGCCAATAGAAAGACCTGCGTAGCTTCTCGGTGACACGACGGTGTCCCATATGCCCATCTAGAACAGGAGAATCATGGTAGGCATGGAAAATTCGCAGAATAAACACCGAAGGCACCACCAGCTGTAAATGATCATTAGGATCCGTCCCCACAAAATAAAGAAGGCCATCGTCAAGGCGATATTGAGAATGTAAATGCCGGAAAGGCAAGTCATCATCAAGGGATGTAGGATTCTCAAACCCATCTTGAAGCCTTCGAATCCACAGCTCAATATTTTGAGCCTCACGAACCTCATCAAGAGAAGGTAGATCTTGCTCTGCACCTTGTGGACACTGAACGTCAAGGACAGCAACCGCTGACGGCACAGAATCCTCATCTAGAAAATCCACAGATGCTGGAACAACAGGTTCGTCAGAAACATGAGAAGTGAGTGGAGAAGGAAGAGGAGCTCGAGAAAGGGCATCAGCATCAGCCATAGAACTCCCTGGGCGATGAACAACATCGAAATCATATATCTGAAGCTTCAAAGCCCATCGAGCAGTACGACCAGCCAGGTTCTTCCGCTTCAATAATGAAGTAACAGCAGCATGGTCACCTTCAAGTAACGTCCGAGAACCATGTAGATAGGCATGAAGTTTCTCGAAACCCCAGACTGCTGCTAAACACTCTTTCTCCGTCGTGGAGTAGTTCATCTCCGCTAGTTGTAATGTACAGCTTATGTATGCAATGGGATGGCGCTGACCCGGCACACTCGAGCTCTCTTGCATCAACACACCTCCAAGACCAATGTCAGAAGCATCCACGCACAAAATAAAAGGTCGAGTGTAGTCAGGATATGCCAAAACCGGAGGAGTCGTCAATAGTTCTTTGAGATCCACAAACGCTCACTCACAATCCGGAGACCAGATGAAAGATGACGTTGATGACTTTAGCAACGCTCGCAATGGTGTAGTGCGATCGGAAAGATGATCCACAAAACGACCGAGATACTGCACCTTACCCAAAAAGCGCTGCACATCATTCACACACTTCGGAGTAGGGAACTTTAGAACAGCCACAAGTTTGTCAGGATCAACTTGCAAACCCTCACGAGAAATACGGTACCCAAGATAAGTTGTGTCCTTGGACCCAAACACGCACTTTGACCGCTTCAGCTTTAAACCAACGTCGTGTAGCCGATCCAACACCTTACAAACATCATGAACGTGCTCCTCCCACGTCCCCTTCGAGTGGATCAAGACATCATCAATGAAGTCAGCAGTCACCTCTGGCATATCGCAAAGAACCTCATCCATCATCCGCTGGAAAGTTGCTGGAGCATTGTTCAAACCAAACGGCATCACCAAGAACTCGTACAAACCAAATGGTGTACGAAAAGCAGTCTTAAGAATATCTTCTTCGGCCATCGGTACTTGCCAATACCCAGAAGCAAGATCTAGCTTGGTGAACCAACGACTTCGCCCCAGATGATCCAAGAGATCAGTAGTGTGAGGAAGAGGATACACATCTAAGATCGTCACTTCGTTTAATGGATGATAGTCAATGCAGAAACGAATACTCCCATCAGGCTTTGTCACAAGATGAGGTTCACATGCCCAAGGACTCTGCGACTTCTGAATAACACCCTTCTCCAGCATTTCCTTGACATTTGCTCGTAAAATCTTGATCTCCTTAGGTGACCAATGACGAACAGGAACCTTGATTGGACGAGCATCCCCGGTTGGAATCGGATGACGTGTGGCAATCTTGGCCCCAGACGATAAGTCAAATTCAAAGAGATCAGAATACTCCTTTATGAGCCGGTCAACTGCTGCAACACAAAGATCGTCGGAGAGATCGGAAAAGGGAAAAGCAGAACAAGATGGAAACACAAAAGGAAAGAGTGGGAAAACAAAAGTAATAGAAGCAGAGGTAGAAGTAGAGGGACGAAGAGGTATGGAAGTGAAAGGAATGGATGAAACATAAGGAAGTATGAGACAAGGGGGAGAAGCCTCAAAGTCACACTTGGCATGATTGCGTTGCAACCAATCCATACCAAGAATGAGGTCAAAAGCTTGACTCGGCACTACCCGCAACGACTGCAACTCAAGCTCGAGATCGCCCACATGCACAACCAGGTCCACCTCATCCTATGCACATGCATGTGTACGGCCCTTGCCATAAAGAATGAAAACTGGTTCCGCCGCACGACGCAAATGTAAACGACAACGTGTGGCAACAGGTCGAGCAATAGAAGATAAACTCAAACCTGTATCAACCAACACGGAGAGAATAATAGGAGACCTCTTGTTATAAAAACGAGCTTGGAAAGTAAACACTGGATGAACCGGTGCCGAGTGAACCCCTTGATGATACTCCCAAAAGAAAGATGGAGGGGTCACTAACTTATTCACGCAAGGTCCCTCCATTACTTGCGCGACTCCTCGTTTCCCGGATGCATCTCGGTGTCCAGACCTTCCACTGCAGCAGCACCCACGGGACGTTGCTGACGCCAAGGTCTCCACCCAGGAAATGGAGGTCGCCAATCCGGAAAACGACGGCAATGCCGATAAGTATGACCAACTTCATCACACGCCCAACAGCGAACATCACGGCCACGACCACGTCCTCGTGATTGTCCTTGGACTTGAGCAGAAGCAGCATCAACCTCCATTGGAACAAGACCATCACCCATATGATGACGTGCAGAAGGAAGTGGAAGAGGCAATGTCTCATAACGTTGTGCCAAGCGAAGAGCATCATCAAGGGTGGTAGGAGCAAGTGCATGCACAAGTCCGACAAAATCTTGACGAAGTGCTGGCCACAACATTCCTAGCTTGATCCGCTCCGACATATTTGGCTCCGCACGAAGCAAAAGACTTCGGAAACGAACGCCAAATTGCATCACCGACTCAGATGGCCCTTGGTGAAGACGATGCAATTGTTGGAAAGCATCATCACAATCATCGGCATGTCCGAAGGCGCGTTTGAAGACGTCCGGGAGAACACTCCAATCCCCACGAGTGGCTGCGCTCAAACCATTGTACCACTGCAATGCCGTCCCTTGAAGACACGTGGGAAACTCACGCAACCGTCGAGCATCATCTCAAGAATGATATGTGGCAATCACCGTGAAGTGATTAAACCAATGGTACACATCATCCCCAGGATTCCCATGAAAGAACTCCGACCGAACGCGAGGATTGGCACCAAGAGCAGGAGGAGTTGGACCACGTGCCGTGAATGTCGCCATCAATTGAGTTTGGTTGTTCAATTGCAAGCACATAGCATCAAGCAAGTGGACCAATTGCTGCTCGAGAGTCAAAGGAGGAGATTGCTGATTTGTCATGGAGACGAATGAAAAAGAAAGAGCAAAAGAAGAGAAATGACAAAAAGCTATAAGGAAATGGTAGATCTAGACAATGCAAAAAGCTAGATCTAAACCAAAATCCTAAAAGGAAAGAACAAAAAGAAGGAAATAGAAAAAGCTAAATCTAGATAATGCAAAAGCTAGATCTAAACCAAAATCCCAAATCCAAGCACTCCTCAAAGACAATCAAAAATGCCCTTGAACTCCACCAATGTGAGTGCTTGGAATATGGAAGAAAGGGAATACAGAAATGTGCATATTAATTAGCCTAAAAACCCTAGTTTATATACAGGAGTGAGTGGTCCAGATTGAAACCAATCTGACGGTTACCAAAATCCCAGTACGCTAATATTAGTATACGACATCATAACCGTACACTTGGCCCTCACAATTTATAATTTGTAAATCAAAATTAATATTATTGCTATTAGATGGTAGAATAAATAATTTGCTATGCGTCACTTGGTTTGCTTAATAGTAGTGTTATTTCTATTTATTAATCTAGTTGATCAAATAGAAGTTTATAATTATAGACATGTTTATAATTTATAAACATAAAATTAATCTTATTCCATTAGATGGTAGAATAAATTAGAATATACTAGGAAGTGTTTTAAATTTTTATAAATTATAAACATATTTATAAATTATAAATATAGGATTAATCTAAATGAATAACAACCATTAGATGGTAGAATATCCACAAGCATATTTTAGGTATATTCACTACCACCCCACTCCCTATAGAATTGCTTAAAAAAACCCAAAAGATTATACTAGAAAGTGTTTAGGAATAAAGACAAGATTAATCTAAATGAATAACAACCGTTAGATGGTAGAATATCCTAGAATATTTAAATATATTCTAGGCATATCCACTACCATCCCTAGAGAATAATATATTCCAACTTCTAAATTATTGAGCCTCTCAATCACACACTCTCTTTTATTTCTCTTTCTTTGCAAAATTCTCACTCTATCTAGAAAGGAATTCAAATTAGAATTTTTCTCAATCATAGAATATAGCTTCTAGTCAAGTTCTTGCATTTCCTTTTTCCATAATTATTCTGTTTCATCTTTGGTTTGGGGATTGTTATGATGTTTTCTAAAGTCTTAAGTATAACAAATTCAAAGATAAATATCCTAAGATTTTTAATTGATTGGAAAAAGGGTGCATTATTGTTTATGACCCTTTCTTTTTATAATTAAACCTTTATAAATAATCTTTTGAATCATTCTCTTTAATTTTGAGTAAAACCATTAACAAATATGTGGAATAGTGTTATTCCAATATGAGAGCTGCTAACAAGGTTTTCCAGAATTTAGCAATTATCAACCACATTCTCATGGAGAACTTAAGTCAATTTAATAGTTGCCAATGCCCAAAGTGGGCAAGCCACAACTCATTAAGAGGTGGTCAGTATAGCTACATTGTGGGCAAAAGCTAGTCTTCCTCCATGTCTAGTCCCTACCCATGCAAAAAGCTATTGCTTGGCATACAACTTGGAAAATATTCTATTCACCATAATATATTTGTAATTGGTTGGCAGCTAAGGATCACCAACTTTATAGAGCATCACAACATGGTTGAGTGTTAGGTGTTAGCTTTGACCACGTGGTCAGCATCAGTCAAAAGGAGCTTTTGAGGTAGTTCGGGGGTAGGTACTTTAAGAGAAGGTGTAGCATAGTTTAGGAAGACTAAATCTTTATCTTTTTTATGCCGGATCATAACATTAGTATCAAAGAGGTTGGTTGTGATGGCCAACCAAACTAAACATTAGAATTTTACTACCGATGATGGTGCGGATGGAACTGTAGAGGTTTGGACCATTCAAGATGTTGTTCATGAACTACAAACCCTTAATCAAAATTAGTAAAAGATGCAAAATGAGATGCATGACATAATGGATACCATGCATGAGTGTGTTAAGGCACTTGAGGCTAAACGTGGTGGTGTTCCAAGTAAGCTTTCCTTGGTAAATTGACTCAATATTCCAATCTTTTCTGGTGATGGTGGTGTGGACGAGTGGTTTGTTTGGCTAGCCAATATGAAAAAGTTTTTAACTGCTAGAGGAACTCAAGATGTAAAGGCTTTAGTGGCTATTCTAGTGGTTTTGCATGATGTGGGTCTTTGGAGGTGGAATTGATTTGAGGAGTCTTGTGTTGTGAATAAGAAACCACTAGTGTTTACCATGGATGAGTTTGAGGTTGCTTTTTGTTTATATTTTACCCCTCACTATGATGTGGAGAATGCTTATACAAAATTTTAACATTTTCAGCAAAGGAAAAAGATGCTTGGGGATTATATTGAGAAGCTTACTCTCTTGATTACAAGTGTTCTAGCGAATTATCCAAATCAAAATAAGTCCTACTTCATTGATGGCCTTCATAGTGAGAGCATACGGTAACACTTGCGTCATTCTTAACTTACAAAGAGTTTGGAGGAACTCTTTGATATGGCTCGTCAGCTTAACAATGACAAGCATAAATCTTGCAAGCATTTAAGGAGTCCTTTTGTCGAGAATCGTCACGATGATCACCGTGGACACAAAGATGGGAACAAACACCACAAATTAAAGTTTGTGGTGGCTACTTTAGATGCAAAGGGGTCAAAGAAGTAGAAGTTCTTTGTAAAGAATTATAAATAGGGTTGTCATTATTGTGGCAAATTTGAACATTACAAAGTTGATTGTCCACAATTGAAGAACAAAAAGGCAAACAAAAAGGCCAATCTTCTACTGATGGTAAGTTAGAAACTAAGAAGTTGCAAACTTTGCAATGTGAAAATAACAAGGATGACCATTTTGGTCAAAGGAAAAGGCTTTCGATCATTGTTCATTAACTCAACTGTGTGTGGAATAAGATGGAACTTGAGAAGCAACTTTAATGCTAGAGGGCATATTCTATGGCGGTCTAATGTGGATTTTATTGGATAATGGGAGCGATGACAATTTTATTTTTGCAAAGTTTATTGCGAAGCATAGTCTAGTGACACAAGGAGTTTTTCCATATATGGTGGAAGGTGCAATTACCTTTGCTCAACATTTCGATATTTGTGTAGAGGGGCTGGAAGTGACGGTTGGCAAAACCACACTTGTGGAGATTTTTTATTTCGCAAATATCCATTATATGGATTTCATTTTTGGGATGCCATAGTTAGTGAAAGTGGATCCGGAGATAAAGTGGAGTATTAAGCATGTCTCGTTAAAGTATAGTGGTGTTAAAGATGTATGGTTTGGAGAGAGAATTTAACTTTCTGTTGTTATGCTCTCCATTACATTTTTGAAGCAAACTTGTTGTAATAAAAAAGCACTTTCAAGTTATTTATTGTTTGTTCGTAACAAAGTATATATGGGAGAGAAGTAGTAGTATAGGATGTACTCGACGAATTTACAAGTGGATTTTTTAGAAATTATGCATATATAATAGTTGAAATGCTTCATACAAAGGGATTAAAAACAATTGAGACCACCTACAAATCCACTAATGCCTCCTTTTGATGTTCTTCCAGATCGAATCCTAGTTTGTTCACAAGAAAATTTTAATTGTTTTCCATAATACTAATGTAATAGGATTTTGGTAACCATTAAATTGGTTTTAATTTGAACCATTTGCTTCTGTATATAAATTAAAATTTTTAAGCTAAGTAATACACACATTTCTATATTCTATTTCCATATTCCATGCACTCACAATATGTTATTAAATATTTTAATTATTTAATTTTTTTATGTTGTAATTTAGTTTTATCTGGTTGTAATTCATCCATTCCCTTTCGGTATGGGTGTCTTGTGAAGACAGGTATATGTTAAACAGTTCAAAGCTGGAAGTTCAAAGCTAAAGAAATTACCAGATGCCTTTTATGATTCATAAGCTCAAATCCTATTCTATTTAAGAAGCTTGCTCTAAACTTCCATCATTTGCACCAACCTCGGCAAACTTTGCCTGGCATTTTCCAGAAGCTTGACAACTTGCGCCATTGCAGGTCTCTCGGCCGGCGATGGCTTTGTGCAGCACAGCGCGATCTTCACCACACGCATCATCTCCGCATCCACCTGAGGAGAGTGTCCCGCCGTGCTCACGTCCAGAATCTGGTCTCCAGCCTGCCAACCTTTCTCGACAATGCAGCGTTCGATCCAATCCGCGATTCTGCCGCCACTTTTGTTCTTGCTGGCTTGCTTCCCAGTGAGGAGCTCTAGAACAGTGATCCCAAATGCGTAGACGTCCGTCTTCTCGGTCAAGATCTTACTATGGCTCAGTTCTGCAAGTGACGAAACAAACATTTTAGTCCGAGAACGAAAAGAACTCTGGAAGTTCTTCTTTGTTACCTGGAGCTAAGTAGCAGCAGTGGCCTTCCAAGGTTGCAAATTCCACAAGAAGCTTTGGCCTTGAGCTGACGTCGAGGAACACCGAGTGAGGCGAGAGGCTCCCGTGGAGGATCCGCTCCGGCCTGCTGTGAAGAAATGCGAGCCCCCTCGCTGTTCCAAGGCAAATGTCATACCTCTCGTTCCATCCCAGAGCGCCAGCGTCTGGTTTCTCCCCGGGGAAGAGAACCGAAGCAAGGCTACCTTGCGGCAAATGCTGGAAGAGAACCATAGCCGACTCCTTCCCCGTGCAAATCCCCAGAACCTTTGCCACATTCTCGTGCCGGAGCCTCGACACCGCTTCCATCCGCCGCATCAGCTCGGAGTCCGAGCCCAGACCACTGCTCCTGAGAAACTTCTTCACGCTAAAAACGTTGCCACCTTGATCGCTGGCCACGAAGACGTCAGACGATGAAGAACTGGAGCTCGAAACTATCTCTTCGCCGTTCAATCGCAGCTTGTGGAACAGAACCAGATGCCAAGCCTTGAGATCTTCCTCGAGCTGGGGACGTACGTGACGCCTCCGGCGATTGAGAAAGAGGAGGACGAGGTAGGCCAGCGCGGCCGCCACGCACAGGCACAGCCCAACACCAAGGATCCAGCTCAGCGCGTACGTGGCACTCGTTAGCGACCGACAAGTCGGCAAGCCGAGCTGACGTGTCGTGCTGCATAGCTCGTTTCCCGCCAGGCTGCTCGAGTTGACGATGGCCGAGAGAGCTCCGGAGGAAGGAAACGCTCCAGAGAGCCTGTTCTCGGAGATGTTGAGGAACTCCAGCGATTGCATCGATGCCAGCGTCGCAGGGATCCCGCCCTCCAAGAGATTTCTCGAGAGATCCAGCGAGCTCAGCGTGGAGATATGTCCGAGCGAAGCCGGGATGGATCCAGTGAGCATGTTTTCGCTAAGATCGATGGACACAAGCCTGGAGCAATGCCCGATCTGCGATGGGATCCCGCCGGAGAGATAGTTGCCGCTGAGATCCAGCTCGGTGAGGAGCTGGGCTTCGCCGATCGTGGCCGGGATCTCTCCACGGAACTCGTTGGCGCCGAGCTGGAGCTCCACCAGCGCTGGAAGCTGGAAGATCGCGGCGGGGATCTCTCCCTCGATCGAGTTCTGCTGGAGCGAGAGGATTTGCAGCGATGGGCAGCTCCAATTCAGCCCGGCAATGCTCCCGGACAAGCGATTGTTGGACATGTCGAGGAAGTAGAGCTCCTCTAGCAGCGGTAGCGATCCGGGAACGTTCCCAGTGAGGCGGTTGTTCTGGATCCTCACCCTCTTGAGGCTGGCACAGCGCGCGATACCGTCGGGGATCGGCCCCTCAAACGCATTGTCGAAGAGGATGAGCTTGAAGAGGCCCCCATTGGCACAGAGCGCCGGAGGGATCAAGCCCGAGAGCGCATTGGTGGACAGGTCCACAGCCGTTAGATTCGAGGCTGTGCCCAGCCGCGGATCAACAGTCCCGGATAGCCCATTCCTCCACAGCGCTAGGGTGCGCAGCCTGGGCATGGCGGAGAAACTCACCGGCACTGGCCCCGAGAGGTTGTTCTGGAAGAGATTGACGATCTCCAGCGTTGGAATGTCGGCCAGCGATCCCGGGATGGCGCCGGAGAGCGTGTTGTTGCTGAGATCCAGCGAGATGAGGCGGCGGAGGCGGCCGAGCGACGCTGGGATCTCGCCCGAGAGGCGATTCGTGTAGAGGAAGAGGTACTCGAGCCTGGAGAGATTGGCGATGGAATCCCCTGGAATCGGCCCCGAGAGATCGTTGAAGACGAGATCGAGGTGGAGCAGCGAGTCGCGCAGCGATCCAATGCCGCGCGGGATGGATCCATTGAGCTGATTGTAGCCGAGATAGATCCATTCCAGGCGCTGGAGCCTGGAGATCTCCTCCGGGATGGAGCCGACGAGGGAATTGCCCGCTAGGGTAAGATAGCGCAGCGAGGAGAGGTTAAAGAGCTCCGCGGGAATCGAACCCTCGAGGTAGTTCCCGCCAAGATCAAGATGCTCCAGCCGCGGGGAATATCCCACCTCCCGGGGGATCGTTCCCGTGAGGGAATTTATCCAGAAATCGACGGTCTCCAGCTGTGTGAGGCCCGTAAAGAGGACGGCTGGGATCTTCTCCGAGAGCGCATTGTCACTGAGGTTGAGGTGCTTGAGCGACGAGCATTGCGCGAGCGATGGCGGGATTGGGCCCGTGAAATTGTTGTGGGCGAGATTGAGGCTCTGGAGCGCGCCCAGCGATCCAATCTCCGGGGAGATTGTGCCCGAGAGATTGCTGCTGCTGAGGTCGATGGCGATGATCACGCTGGTGCCGGGCGAGTTCGAGGAAGAGTTGCTGCGATCTTGGGCTTTTCTCCGCGGGTCGCAAGTGATCCCCAGCCAAGAGCACGGCGCCGCGGATGCCTGGGAGGACTCGATCTTCCAGCTCTCGAGCTTGTTGAGCGGGTCGAGGATGTAGCTCTTGATCCGGAGCAGCGTATCCACGTCTGGATTCGCCGCCGCGGCCGCCGCGGAGAATTGGACGAGAATCACGAGAGCAATCCCGGCAAGAACAATCGCTCTACTCTTTCGAAACTCCATCCTTTCCTCGAGAATGCAGGAAAGAAGAACCAACTGTAGAAGAGAAGCTTGTCAATCCATGAGAAAAAAACGTTTTTTTTCCCTTTTTTTTCTACGTACTCCTTTTTCTTTGCGATTGTACGAGGAAGAACGAGATCTCGCGCTGCTTCTCCTGGCCAAGACAGAGGAAGATACGCTCCCTTCGTAGCGGGCGTATAAAAGAAAAGCTCCAAAGCCCTGGCTCTTTGTAGTTCTTTGCGAAGTTCTCTCTATTTTTGTGGGTGGTCTGTCTGCGTGGAGCTCGATCCAGGCTGTTGCACGAAGGGCAAGAGAGATGGAGGAAAAAAATGAGGAAAAAAGACCCGAAAAAAGAAGAAATCGATGAGAGCAACAGCAAAAGGACGAGCGATTCCAGGACGAGATGTTGGTTCAATTCAAGAGGAAGCAAACGATAACGAAAACGAAAGGAAACTGGGTGTTTTGATGCTGGCTGGCGCTCTCCAAATTATTTCCGAGATGGAGGAGGAGAATTGACAAATGCCCAACTCGACGCGTTTCCGGGCATTTGTTTTGCGCTGTGCTGTGCTGGGATGGATGGGATGGATGCCTCAAAACCTGCAATACAAGAACACAATCGAGAAAGTCCTACACGGGACAAGGCTATAAATCGCGCTTGGATTTGGCAGAGGATCGAGCAAAAAGCCCGGCAGCGGAGATCGAATCGGATCTCGCGGTTCCCGCTGCCGATGCAGGGAACGAGGACGTGAGATTGCTCAGAGAGCGCAGCGGAGAAATGGGTTGCAGCAGTTTCCAGCAAATTATCGAGCCCACAAGGAGGAAATCGCTGGATCTTGTGGCTTGCAGCAGATGCCGCAGAGGGGCAAATGCTTTATAGCGTTGGACCTTTGTGGGCGTGGTGCTGGTCGGCGTGGCCCACGAAACATGAATGCGTAGGATTTGAAAACACCGATTCCTGTTTGTATGAGCTAAGCGAAAAAGAGGAAAGCGAGAAAAGGAAAAGCTTTGGACGCAAATGGAATTGATTGCTCACTGCAAGGCTAGCTCGACCGCTTTCACTCTCACTATTGCGCAGGGACCCCCTTGCTCTGATCATCACAATTTGACCTGCTAGAGCGATGGAGATCAAGAGAGAAGCCAGACAATGGAAGCGATAAAGCAATGATGGGATGACTCGATGATACTTCTTCTGCGATGCGCTCACAGAGCTCGAAAAAGAGCCAAGCGAGAGAGAGAGAGTGGAAAAAGCTATGATTTTTTTGAGACACGAAGATGCGGTGGAGGGGATGGATTTCTCAAAGGCTGCGCCGCTTGCTGCCGCTACGCAGTCGCACTCGCCGTTGCAGAGATTTTTGGGAAGAAAAGGAAAAAAATAAAGAAGAGGAGACCAAAACTATTGCCCGCATTCCGGAGAAATGCTCCGCTCCACTCATCTGGGTGATCCTGTGTGACCAATCATGATGATCCGGTCCAGTGGAACTTTCGCAGCCCAGAGAACTCGATCGAGAGAAAGAGATCGATCCAAAAACTCCGTTTGAAAGGCACACCACACTTGACAAAACCGATGAGAAACGATTCGCAGGAATATTCGCACGTCGGGTGGGCAAATCTGGGCCGCTGGAATTCGAACCAGGCGCGCCGTAGATAACGGTCCCAGCTGTCACGGCGGCGGGGCCGTACTGACCACACACTTGGGCGATAGGGCTCGCATCCGACGGTGGGCGTTGTCCGGCGGTGGAAAAGAGTCACCTCGGTAAAGAATCTACACTGACAGTACTGTGGTAAAAACTTCACATCGGTCATGTTATTTCGATGGCGACTAGTGGCGCGTTAAAACAAAATGCGTGCTGATAATGATAATAATGGTCGCCGCTACTTGTGGTTTTTTTTTTGGCCTGGCAGGAATCGAGCGTGCGACACCTGGCCGGCGGCTACAGAGCACAGGGTTTGAACATGGGACCGGATTCTAAAGCGGCGACTTTCCGCCATTTTGACCTCGAGACCAAAAATCTAGAAATGCCGTCAAGCAACGGAAGAAGAGGCAAATTATCTTTTCTTGTCATACATATCGCGACGAAAGTCACGGGCATCTAGAAGGTCAATCCAAGAGATCTTTTCTCTTTTGGAGTGGCATGGCGATAAGAACAAACCAACGAACAACGCTCGGAGCGAAAATGTATTAAAGTGACCAGTCAACGTAATTGACGAACCCTAGTAAACGAAATTGACTGGACTAAATCCTAGTCAGCGTCGTTGACTAGAACCAAAATCCACTCCCTCCTACTTATAGTGAGCTTATTACAGGTGGTGCGAAATAAAAGGACCGAGTCTACATACAAGCTTGGCTTGGATGGATTGATTTTTTACAGTCGCCACTCTCGGTTTTGGAAGATATCGCTCATCGGAGACATCCATCTCTTGGTGTGATAGACGCTCTCTCCGACCACCCAGCCGGGAACGTTGGCCATGATCCGGGCTTCCTCTTCCAGCTGCTTCTTACGAGCATTCGCATAGCTGCAAGAACCGAAGCTTGGAATTAGAATCGAAGTATAATTGTAGCTCGGAAAACCTTACCTTATGTCCTGCTCGGCGAGAATGTAGGGTGTGATTGCGAAGCGGCAGGCTTTCTTCTCGAGTTTGCAAAGACTGCGTAGCGAGACAGGAATTTGAGATCAGAACCAGAGAAGAAACGAAAAACTAAAGAGGAGAAAACGAGCTAGATTGCAAAGCTGCGTATTTCAGGTCAAAACCAGAGAAGAAACGAGAAACTAAGAGGAGAAAATTGCAAAAACTGCACAGCGAGTGATCAAACCCAAGAGGAGAAAAGGAGCTAGAGGAAAGAATGCGGGTAAGAATGCATACCTGCGATATCTGTTGAATTGCCCGACCTTGTACAGTCCCCAAAACGTCATGAATCCCACCACGGCCATCACGGTGAGGCCGCTGGGGCCTGTGTTAGGGATTCTAGCGCCATACCTCACGGGTGGGAGCTTGTGTGGGAGCCTGTCCTGGAGAACGGGCAGCTCCTTCACGGAGCTCATGCCCTTCTGGCCGCGCACCACCGTCTCCGCCATCGCGCTTGAACCTCGCCAAGAACCCTAAACGAAGAAGAACCCTAAATTGGGGCATGGCATTTGGGCGAGATATCAAAGAGATTTCTGGCCGCTCGCGCGCTGGCCGGGGAATCGCTCTGCACAGCTCCCGCGCCGAGGATCGTCGCCCACGCCACTGGATCGGGGCGGAATGGCATTCCCCTGAGGAGATTCTCGGCCTCCTGGAGCTGCCCGGATCGGCCCAGGATGTCGATCGCGCAGCTGAAGTGCTCGCGCGTCGGGGCGAGGTTGTGATCGCTGGCGAGGGACGCGAAGGAGCGGCAGCCCTGCTCGATCTTCCCCGTGTGGGCGAGCACGCTGAGCAACGGGATGAAGGAGAGTTCGTCCGGATTGGAACCCTCGAGCAGCATCGCGTGGAATGTGGCCAGGTCGTCGACGAGATTCCCAGACTGGGAATATGCCGCGAGCATGGAGTTCCATGTCACTGCTTGGACGAAGCACGAGCGTGGCATCTTCTCGAAGAAATTCCTTGCCTCACGAAGATTCCCTCCCCGTGACAATGCCACGAGGACCGCATTCCATGATACCTCGTTGCGGTCTGGCATATTCCCAAACAGGGCCATGGAATCCCATAGATGCCCTGCCTGGGCATATGCGACGCACAGTGATGTCCACGTCACCACGTCTTTGTGAGGCATCGAATCAAAGATATTCCTGGCATCTTGTAGATTTCCGTTGCTTGCAAACGCAGCTAGCATTGCGTTGTAGGCAGTGGTGTCCCACTCTGGCATGGAGTCGAATATGCATTTCGCATCTTCCAGATGCCCATTCTGGGCGTGCGCTACCAGAAGGCTTGTCCAAGTGATCACATCTCGCTCCATGGCGTTGTCGAATATGCTTTTTGACTGGTGGATATCCCCCTGGTTTCCATAGCCAGCAATGAGGACATTAGACGATACTACGTTCCACTCAGCCATCGAGTTGTGAAAGATTCCTTGGGCATCCTGGAGATTCCCAGCCTCTATATGTAAGTGGATCATGGCCGTGCATGCGACCACATTCCACTCCGGCATGCTGAGAAAGATTCTCTTCGATTCCTCAAGATGCCCAAGAGTAGCATTTGCCTGCATCATGACCGTCCAGCTCACAGCATTTCTTTCGGGCATTTCTTGAAAGATCCTCCAAGCACCTAGTATATCCCCAGCGCTTGTGAATGCTGCCAGCATCACAGTCCAGGATACCACAGTCGTTTCCGGCATATTCTCAAAAAGCTTTATAGCTTTGGAATGATTCCCGTCATCGGCATATGCTTGGAGCAGAGCAGTCCAGGTGAGAACGTTTCTGCAGGGAATGAAATCAAACAATTTCTTAGATTCCTCAAGATCTTTAGCGCTGACATAGGCTGCAAGGATAGTGTTCCACGACACGAGGTCTTTTTTCTCAGTGGAATCGAACACCCCTCGAGCGAGCTCCAGATGCCCATTCTCGGCATATGTCTTGATCATCATGTTGGCTGAGAAGACGTTGGGTTTATGGATCCCTTGGAAGATCGCTACCGCCTCTTTCACTCTGCCACACTTCCCATACATCTCGATCAAGAGATTCGAAAGGAATGTGGAGCAGCAGTCGGCAACTTGCGCGTGAATTGCCTGCCCTCTCGACAAATCTCTAAGCCTCCCACATTCCTTGATCGAAGTTGCGATCCCAATCTCTTCTTTGATTCGTGTGAGTTTTGCCCTAGAAAAACTCTCGAAAGATGTGGAGGGAGCAGATTCCATTAGTCCATTGGCCGTTCGATTGACCATACGTCTATAATCGTGCCAAGTCACCTGGAAAAAGCCGCCGGCCGACCACGTGTCATATGCCAACAGGCGAGATGAAAGCGACACTCGGCGTAAAGGCCGGATAGGGTTTTTGAAATTCTCGTTTTAGGGCAATGCGATGGCGCGTCGATGATCGTCACGATTTCGTGATATTCGCAGGGATCCAGGTGTGCTTCGCGATCTTCGCGATTTCTAGGTGCATGTAACCGGGCAGCGGGCATTTCGATCGATTCGTGTCGGGATCGAGCGGAGGACAGGATCGAGGGATTGTTGGCTCCTGAGATGCGAAATTCATGAGTTCTTCCGCTGGCCGCTGGGTTTTGGATCGGGCGCCATGGCATCGCATCATCACGGGGATTTCTTGGAGAAGCCCTTGGCGCCGATTGTGGTCACGGCATTGAACTCCAAGGAGCGAGCTGCGAGAGCTTCGATCGAGAAGGCCGAGGCCGAGAGGCGGTTGCGCGAGGCGGAGGCCCGGCTAAGAGAGGCGATCAAGGCGCTGAACAGGAGCCATGGGAAAGATCCGGAGGGGTCGCTGTACGATGGGAGGCATGCTCTTTGTCACCATGGAGACTCTTGCATCGCGAATGCGATTGGGAGCCTTTGCCAGAGCTTTCTTCTGGCGTATGGTGTGAGAGTTGGGATTGGCGTGCTGCTCAGGGCTTTCAAGCTTGCGAAGAGGAGACCCCATTACACATTTCTCGATTTACAAGTAAGTGACGTCTTCGTTTTCTTCCGTGTTGATGGAAATACGCAGTTGCTATTGTCCGAGAAAAATCTTATTGTGAGGGAGGAAGCATGCCGGACTGGTTTGCTCTTCGGTGGCTTCGCTGGAGCTTTCCATGGCATTCGATGCCTTCTACGGAGATTTCGAAACAAGGATACTCCGCTGAACGTGTAAGCGTCCGCCTTTTCTCTCTTGTGTTATCTAGCCTTACGTTCCCCACAGTTTTATAGCTGGAGCTTTTGCTGGGCTGTCTGTGCTCTCGCTGGATGATCCTGCCAAAAGGCGGACTTTTGCTCTGTATTTGCTCGCAAGAGTTGCACAGGTACTAGCAGGTTTCATGATTTGGTTCCTTCGAAGTTTTCCTGAGATAAGACGCTTGCAGTGCACATACAACTCGGCAAAGGCGAAGGACAAGTTCCATTTTTGGGGAAGCCACTGGAAGCATGGCGATACTCTGCTGTTCTCCCTGGCTACCGCGCAGGTATAAGTTCCAATCTCACGCTAGTTTCCAGTCTCATTTTGAAATCTTTCAGATCATGTACGCGTACGTGATGAGGCCAGAAACTTTACCGGAATCCTACCTCGAGTTTATCATAAAGACTGGCCCCATTGCTAGGCCAGTTCTAAAAGCCGTGCGCGAGAGTTGCCGAGGTGGTCCAATCGACATAGCGGCTCTTTCAGCCTTTGTGGAAAGACGCACAGGTCAAGCTATCACGGGTTTGCAGCCTAATGCTCCTATCATACCTTGCTCGTGCGTCCACCCGGAATCTCCTTTTTGCTTCCAGCACAACATGAGAGCAATGCGCGCGACATTCAAGAAGACTTTCCCGCTGTATCTCTCTCTCACGTTCGTGCCGTTCGTGGTCTTGAACGTCCAAAAGGTAACCTTTTTCTTTGCTTCTCTTTCCATCTCGTTTGTTCATTCCACTTGCTCTTGCAGTTCATGCAGGCACCAATGCACACATTCTGGAACGCGCTCAAGAGCGCAGTGCGATCTACTTACTTCTTGTCCGCATTTGTTGGCATCTACCAGGTATGCTGTCTCTGGCATTACAGGTGATAGTAACTTAGCTCTGGCTTTTGGTCCCAGGGAATCATTTGTCTACAGCGAAAAGCCGTGACCAAAGACTTTAGATTCATCTACTGGTTCGCGGGAGCCATCGCGTCTCTGTCGGCAATGCTGGAGAAGAAAGGCCGGCGCTCTGAGCTAGCGCTGTATGTTCTTCCCCGAGCGGCGGATTCGCTGTGGTATATTTTGATAAACAGGCACTTGCTGCCTAACATCAAACACGCCGAAGTAAGCCTCTCTTTCTCCTCTAGTGTTTCCTTGGATTCTCACAAACTTGACTTGTATTTCTCTCTCCTTGAAACAGGTAGCACTGTTTTGTTTGTGCATGGGCGGGCTCATGTACTACCATGAACACGAGCCGGACACCATGGCTCCATTTTTGCGGGGCTTGATACGGCGCTTCTTGAACAGGACTGGGGGGATGGACCAGCCTCCCGTGTTAAGCACCGCTTATCCTTATTTTCTTCCACTGGACGTTCCTTCCTCCGCCATCGCCATCGAGGACGGGCGCAACCATTTGCGTTTACATCTCAACCATCAGCATCAGCATCAGCAGCCGCCGTTGCGGGACGGGGTCGTCAACGGCGAAGATCCGCTCGAAAGGCTGCAAGCCGAGGCCTTCAAGGGACTGTAAGAGAGCTCTACTTTCTTCTTTTTGGTTCCTTCTCCTTGTCAAGCAAGGATCGTCGTTCCGAGCATTAGACAACTTCCCGAAAACTTAGGAGAGCGACTCATGGCGTCCCTGAGGCATTTTGGAATCTCAAGCTTGCGATTTATTAAGTATTTTGGGTTGAGGACAAACTATAGGATATAGTATTTCTCTCTGCATGTTGCATCCTACATCAACGGAGACATTCCCAGAAACGCCCACATCTCAAGATGGCTATTGCCGGAGCAGTGCCAGGACTCAAACGTCAAAGAGTGCGGAGGCCTAGGTGTTTAGTGACAAAGTCAACAACAGTCAATTAAGTCAATACGATGTTTACCAATATGAAAATCGAAGAGCTCAAAGGTTAGGCGAATGAGCAGGCGATCGAGGAGGTGCAGGGCAAGCACTTCGGAGAGGGTATGGCGCTCGCGTGAGAGAAGAAGAGAAGGAAGGAAAGCTCGCCTCGATGCAATAACGATGCAAGACATGGCACAAGCAAGCCGAAGGGAGGGAAGAACTACCGCTGTACAAGCCTATTGATCCAGCGGCAAGTAATGTGATTGTCAAGCCCAAGCGCCAAGGCTCAAACGTCTGCCGAGTCATGAGCAGGTTCCACGACTCGGAGTCCTTTGAAAAACACTTCGGTTTCGCTTCTCTTTTCCAGAGTTCTCCTTCACAACTTTTGTTTCTTTCTTCCTCGAAATCCGGTTGCAGCAAGCCTCCAATGCGGTACCGATACGTACGACTACAACTCACCGTCCAGCGAGGAAGACAGTCGCTAGCTCTTCTTCGTGACTTTAAATTTCATAGTCAACTGGAGCTCTGCGGGTAAAGTAGAGATTTGGAACTAAGACTTTCTTTTGGACGAATGGACCCCAAGAGGAAACATTCCATTGTTGCCACCATGGAATGAGAGAAACGAGGAAGAACTGTCCTTGATATGAGACGGAGAGGGTTTATAAAGAGGGATCTAGCACCTCTAGACTTTGCATGGCCTTTCTCATCCATCCATCGATACATTTGAAACTATCAACATTAACTTGGAAAAAGCAAAGATCTATCAGAAGGCTGCCTTACATGTAAATTGGTTCACTTCAAGAAGATTAGGAAGTGATTCTTCTTAGTTGTTGGCATTGGCAGTGAAGATGGAGCTCGACTCTATGGCGATCAGGCACTAAATGGAATAAAAAGCTTGGATTTGCTTGGGTGATAAAGATATGTATGCACTTGGCCTTCGAGTAAAATGACACAGCTCTCGGAACATTTGCCTCTAAAGGGCATTATGTGATTGGGAGATGACCAAGGAATCTAGAATTTTTTTATTTTTTGTTTTTTCGTTTTTCCTGGAAAGGATGGTTCTTGTCTGGAAAATAAAGAGGACGAAGTCAATCAGCAGCATCGCTTCTCGACGAAAACCGCGGTTGTTCGTTTGGGAATAGCGAAGGTTCCATTGTCGCAACTGGAGGCCTTGACGAGCTCGTCTTGGGAAGCGGCCTGTTTGGAGGAAGCCAGAGTTAGTTCCTTTCTTTCCAGGCGAAGAATATAGGCAGTGCGTTACCTGGACGGGGTGGAGTTCTAGTTTGAAGCCTCTCAAGAGGCCAACTTTGAGGATTCCCTCGTCCGGACGAGCATTGATTACGACGACGATGATCCGAAAGCTGCCAGAGAATAAGTTAGAGAGATCCCAAAGCTCCTTACAGAGAGAGAGAGAGAGAGCATACATGGAGTCGATCTGGAGGAGTCCAGGCTCTCCTTCATCGCCATCATGAATGCTCATGACTATAATCCCGGGAATTGCCGCAGGGCCGGTGTTGTGGAACTGCAGTCTAGCCTGGAAGAACCCCGATAGTAATTGAGTGTTTGTGTGAAACTGCAGCGTGCTTACCTGGATGGCGTTGACGGTTTTCAGTCGAAAGAGTGGGGACGAGAATCTGATCTTAAGCAGATCTTGGAAGTTTGCTACGGCCGCGAGAATGTGATCCTTGCTCGGTCTCAATGACTCGTTACCTAGAAGCTTTCTCATGCTGAGAAAGGAAGCTTGTGTCAGCCTATGAGAGACGAGTAAAGCAGCGAGGCGAGCTTACATTGGCCATTTTTCTCCGTTTTTGCTTTTCGGTGGCAATCCGACTCCCCAGTTGTTTGTTTCATACGAAAAATCAAGCCTGGAAATGCCAAATGAGAGCAGAACTTTGCTTCACTGCGCCAGACCTATTGAACCAGTCTCCCGAATTGTAAGAATCGCGATCAAGTGACTTCGAGCGAAGCATATCCTCTCCAGCATGGAAGAAAGGAATTGCCTGATTGACATGGTTAAGCGAAATAACATAAATCAAAAGCTATCTACCTGTGACAATGCAACTATGCTCGAAGCGAGATGATTGACACGACAGCGATCCTCCAAGCTCACACTTTCCGCCACCTATGAAAAAGACGATAAGTACAAAAGGAAGCCTTTACACAAACACAAACCTTCATCATGATGATGTCAAAGAGAGTTTCATTGTCATGAGCAGAGACATAGTTAATCTACAAAATGCAAAATCAGTAGGCAAACAGAAATACATTTATCAAGCATACTATTTCAGTTGGAGACGCAGCGTAGGCAACGGGTTTACCATCGTGCGTCAAAACCTCACACCCTTTAACCTGTGAAAGAGATCTTGGTTTCTTTTCCACGAGAGAGCCACAAAAATAGTTACCTCTCTACCCTCAAAATCCACGAAAACGTAGTCTCTTAAATTTCCGGCCAATCCAAGCTGTAAGAAAACATGAGCTCTTGAAGTCCATTTTGAGCAAGCTTACGATTATCCTATCTTTGCCGCGAGCCAAATTCTTGGCCATGTTCTCTTCATCGCCTTGAGGTAAACTGTTTGGCTAGAAAATGCAAATGCAGGTCAGAAAGAAACAAAAAAAAAAAAAAAGAAAACACAAGAGGCACCTGCAAAGAAAGGCCTGTGAATATTCCTTGCTCGAGAGGATCACCGAAAGGAGATCCACCAATAGCCGAATCTCGCATTCGATCGTTAAAACTGCCACTCTGATATTGTAAGAACACACTTCAAACAAAAAGACATTGCGTCACCTGCCGATTTGACTTCCTGGCAGGTTAAGTTGCGTTGCATTAACACCTCGTCCATTTCCGTAAACCTCTCCAAAATCCCAGCCTTCTCCGTATCTGAAAACGAACAGGGCTTACAATTATGCCAAAAGCAAAGGCACGAAACCGCACAAGTAAATTTTAGATCCATCCACACCGTCTTTCTCTTCAGTTAAACTCTGAACTGCAGTTTTAGCTCGCATCTGAAACAAGATATTAGTCCAACTTCCAAACTGGCACGAGATGCAAACCATAGTTCTTTTCATGATATGTCCCATAAGGTCGAACCTGAACCCGTCCACCTAGCATCGATCAAGGCGACGGTAAGAATAAACGAAAGACAGATTCCAGACCTTATACTGTGTCGCCCACATCAGCAGGTCATCAACTATCAACCGGTCGACCATGTAAAACTCGCTCGCAGTATTGTTCATGCATGTACTGTTTTCAATGACTCCGTCTTTGTTTCGACGAAGATAATATCCGGGAACAACCTACATTTGATTCAAAGAGTGAAAATTAGTGCCAGCAGATTTAAAAGCTTACTTTATCCAGAACAGAGAGATGATCCGAAGGACCATTTCCGTGCAAATGGTTGTACACAACGTCCAAGACAACTCGCAGGCCCAGGCGATTTATCGACTGATAGAAATATCCGTTAGTTCAGAAAAGTCACGAGCATTAACAATTACCTGGACCATTGACCGAAATTCAAATGTTCTGCAGGGTCCGTTTGGATCCGTGGAGTAGCTTCCGTCGGGAACACCCCAATTGACGGGGTCGTATCTGCACCATTTAAAAAGCAAACATTTACTTTCTAGTTCCTGGGAAAAGGTACCCCCAATTAAATCCATCTTCGTTTTGTATAGCTACAACAGCCTCCTGTTGTTCTTCGGAATCTGGTGGAAGTCCCTCCAGTCTGTCGTAATCTAGCAATAATGAAGTTGCTGTGCTTAGACCCCAAGGTAATTTTGATATGAAGCGTTTACCAAGCGTCTTCCATTTTTCCTTGACTTCATTAACACTTCCGAAGTCAAAACTAGGAAGAAGGTGTACATGAGTGAGACCTGCCTCAGCTAAACTCCTCAGGTGCCTCACTCCAGCAGATTCCTGCGACACGCCAGCCACATGAACAAAAGCAATACTTTGAATCTGTACAAACCATTTCAGAAAATGCTAGAAACGTTCCTCGTAGATTTTCAGGTACTGTTTGGTCTCTTGCACTGAAACGACAGAGAAAATAAATATAATGCCCACCTCTAAAAGGTACAGACAAAAAATTACCTGAAGTCCCGTATGTGAAGCTCGTAAATGGCCATGTCATTGAAACAATGAAGCATGGGCTTTTCAGATGAGAGACGATCCCAGTTTTCAGGATTATGGTCAGAAAGATCGATAACGAGAGATCGTTCTCCATTAGCAGACAAGCTGAGCAAACATCACAACTTAAGAAAAAAAACAAGTCTCTACGAGGACAGACTTACCCTCTCGAGTAGGGATCGTTTGCGAGGCAAATTTCAACTTGTAATGTGGACGGATGAAAGACAGTCACCTCATACAAATAATATTTGCCAACCCAGTCTTTCGGTCCCGATGCAGTCCAAACGTTATGTTTCTCGTCAAGCTGAATAACGGCCTCAGGTTCTCCTCCTGAGGGTTCTGTGTACAGAAAAAGACGGACATTCTGAAGGCAAAACTTCGTAAACTTGAACTTGAGAGAAACAAACCTGAGCAGTGGGAGCCCAAATACTGAAAGTACACTCTGTTTCGGAGAATGTCACTCCCAGTGGACCATCATAACGCAAGACATCATCGAGTACACTAGGAAGCTGTACTCCAGATGCATCAATAGGGGCTCCATAAGCTGTACTCATATATTGAACAAAGATATGATTCTTCATGTGCGCTTACCATTACTTGCCCCTACTGCCAATTGACATTTGATAAGTTTCTTCCAGTCCGCGTCACGAGGTAGCCGTAGAGCATGATAGCCAGAAATATGTGGGAGCCTTTCCAGCACCTGCAAAGGTCGAATTGGTAATTTCGCGCCACAAGCAATACGAGTTTACCTCGGCCGGAAGATCATGCGTGTCAACTTCCAGCTGAATTATAGTGTCGGCACCTAAAGCCAGCAAGCAATTCAGAACCGAATATCGGGACAATTACATTCCACCTTCTATGCCTCGCCCAGTAAGTTGTAGTTGTGCGTGTTGGCTTGCATGTAAGAAGAAGCTTCCATCTTGTGCATCCACATTCCAGGCCAGCAAGTCCTTATTTACCCAGAAAGCTCTTGCAAGATTCAAATTCCCCTGGAAGAACAGAAAAAACAGTAGCATCGAGCTCGAATAAAATCACTACTAATCGGACCTGAGGTAAGTTATCAAGGTCCGGTTCATCGTAAAACATTGTGGGCCGCTCCGACACAATCCACGCAGCCTTGTGTTGAGAATTCATCGAGCCAGTACCATCCTAATGGCAGCAGAAGAATGCCTGCATATCAGTATTAGGCAAAATGCCAGAAAAACTTCTACCACAGCCATCTACCTGTCTATCTCCACGATGAATGATGAAGTTGATGTTTTCGACTCCTTGGCCGATCAAATCCCAGTAGACTCCAAACTTGTCCGATCCCGATGGAGATAAAGGCTTCTCCCATTTTGTGGCAATCTCCGGACTTCCCCAGACATGAAGTCCCCATTCGTCATACTTTCCATCGTTCCTACACAACAGAGTAAAGATTAGCACGAAAGTTTTAAGACAATGCTACAGAGATGTGCCTGTGATAGTGAATCCTCCGCGATTGCGGCCCTGAATCCGCCACAGCTCTCGCCCGCCACAGCCTTGTTCTCCTCGCGGTGGCGAGGCAATGCATCCTCGTGGCGAAATATTGCGCGCGCAGCGATTTTCGCAGCGCTGATCCACGGCATTGCACAGGCGCCAGGGCGCGCGAGTCGCGAATCTCATCGGCGCAGCGTACCTGGAGAATGCCGCTCGCCGCCAGCGCCATCGATCGATCGATCGAAAGATGGGATGAAATGATAGGCGCAAGCCCTTGCCCGTGACAAGAAAAAAACAAAGAGCGCCACTTGGCAAGCTCACAGTAGGCCACGAAACAACATACTACCAACCAATACCTTTGCCTTTACAACAATCTTACAAGTATGATAAAACTTTGGCTAGAGCTTTCCAGTTCCTCCCTGTACACTCCTCCCGAAACAAAAAATCTTTCCTCCATAGCTCGATCATATCGTTGCGTTTGGAAGCAAAAACGCGTCTCTTATTTTCTCCTGGAATCGCATCCAAAAAATCGTTCTTTTAGCGAGTTTGTAGCTTCAAGCAACGTAAATCTTACCTCGATTCCACACAGTGGAACAATTCCCAGGTGCATTTTCTTGAAGTCCAGAGTGGAAGCATCGTCTGCCGCTCTCAAGGGACCGCGTCTCTTTAGCAATTCCACCTCGGCCACAAACATGGCAGTCACTGGCCTGTGGTCCGAGAAAGTGTATTCTGTCCGATAGTAATTGATTTGTCTAAGTCCTTTTCCCTTCCACAGTACTCGATCGCACCTATTCGTTAGAGAATTCTTAGCAAGCGTGTTGACTCACAAAACTTATATGCCTACCAGGCTGGTGTTCTTTGTTTCTCTCCGCCGTTCGAATACTCGGTGGAGTTTGCTTTGTACTTGTAAGTCGGAGCAAACTCGATTGCTCCTTCCTGCCATCCATGAAAAACTCCACCCACGCTTTGGGCAAGCTTGAGCTGGAGGGAAAAAATCAGTCCTTGATTGGAAGCATGTCTACTTCAGAGTAAAGTACCTGATCTTTTTGTAGAAGCGCACTCCAGTTTTCGCTGTCCAAAAGAGTTTTGGTCTCTCCGTTTGACAATGACAGCCGGTAGTTTAAGTCGCCCAGCCATAGAACTCGACTGCAGGATTACGAAGATCTTTGAGAAACGATTGAAGGCAAGAATGCGAACGTACTCGTGAGCGAGAATGCTTGCTGGAGAGCCGTCATCTGACTTCGAGAAAGTAGTTCGTCTTAAGATTTCAATGACATCTGAATGCCTGCGGAGTTCATCGCCTTCTCTCTCGCCAGATGTCAAGTGCGTGCACACAAAGCAAAAGCTTGTCTGATCAAAGTTCATGCTCACAGCAACAGACCCCTGTAAGAGACTTTAGTGCGACCAAAGAAAACATGCTGGAGACGCTACCTTGTTGCCGTAGTAGCCCATTAGGCCGCATCCAACACAGGAAACTTTAACATTGTGGATATACTGCCGCAAGTCTTTCCGAACCCAAACGGTGATGAAGATCCCGACCATTTGCTTGCTTATCATACGGACGTAGGATGTTTTACTCTGTGTCGAGCTTCCAAATTCCAGCTCTGAACTGCTGTGTGCCTTCTTGTGCTTGTTGAAGTTCTCAGGCTGTGATGTTTCCGTGTGATCAGGACTGGCTTCGGAGTTATCGTCAACACCTTCCCTCCAGGGCGACGAAGGAGCGCTTTTTGTTTGTCTCCGGTCTCCATTAAGTGTCCGCCGGATGATAGCTTCCCACTTGGTAGCGGGTCCTTCGTCTTCGGCGCCTAGGACATTTCCAGGATTCAGAGGGACGATCTCTTGAAACCTGCGAGCCAACTCCGTAAGAAAGCTCTTCATCGATAAGCAAAACACATACCCGACCACATAGATGTCAACTGCATCCTTAACAAGGAGCCATTCGCTTAAATCAATGTCGTCGGCAGGAGGCTTCCCAGCAACGTTCCAAGTTCCGGCAAAAACACTTTTGAAGCTTAAGAATGCAAGCAAGCACATAGAATCAATCAAAGGACTACCTAAAGTTCTGGTTGTAGGTGAAGTGCGTGTGAGATATCCCCGACTCAGAGTATCTTCGAAAGACCTTTCTGTTCCTCACTGCAATAACAGAGGAGCGTCAGAAAGATCTCGGCACAAAACCATCGCACCTGAATTGTCCTCGTCCTCGTCTGCACTGAACACGTTGGCGTCAGCTCCCAAGTTGAAGAGCTTCTTCACTGCCGATGTTGGCCAGAACGACTGCACAAAAACTAGCACCGTGTCACACACGAAAATTCACGGATTTGATAAGCACCTCAGACCGCCTGCTGCTACTCCTTTCCATTGCCGTTGGCATAGATGCCTGCAAAAAAACGCTACACTCGCTTAGAAACGCATCAGAGAAGTAGCGAGAGAGCCAGGACAAAAGCGTTTTAAGAACTCAAGAGGCACCAAACATACCAATTGATTCAATTGCCGGTGGAAGGATGATTCCTGTGAGATCTCACCAGAAGCAATCGAGGGACAGACTCAAAATGACGAGAGTGTAACGTTCAACAGTTGGAGTTTGAAGGCAAGCATTTGATTCTATAGCCAATGGAAGGAGCAGGAATGATGCTGGTTGGTTGGCCTGCTACACGAGAGAGAGGAAAGAAAAATGGGAATCTCGGCACCGGCCCGAGTAGCTTGCCTTGAAAGTTGCAAAAAAGGAAACGCGTATGGAGGAGAGCTAGCCGCGCCAAAAAATTATATTTTATCCCCAGGAGTACCTTAAGCAAATCTAAAGGAGCTCTCTGGATCCCTTACCAGTGAAGCAAAAAAGCGAAAACTCGCCAAAAGAAACACACTCCAAAGAGACCACCACCGCCTTCTAACGACAACATTTCCAAAAAGACTTGGAACAGTTCCAAGCTCCAGTCATAATGCTGTCTTAGAAAAAAAGATTTGTCGCGACTGACCGACGCACACTAATCCAGCGAGGACATCTCAACTTAAACACTCCACAATCCCAGCGGAAAAAAACAATCCCCAAAGGAAAAGGAATGATCTAGAAACCACAGCGCAATCGCTCGATGGATTTCTAGGAGAAGACCTACCCGCTGACGATCCGCGCTGTGCCACGGCTCCTCGCAGCGCCACACGCCCTCGCCTTCGTGGGGTCCTCCATGGGCCCCCAGTTCGAATGCCGCAAGAGACCTAGATCGGACGGCCCCGCGACGTCAGCGCTCCATAGCCGTTGGGGGCCCATCCAACGGTCGGATTCATCACGTGCACAAACACAATCTCTGGCCGTCCATGGGCGCCACGTCCTTCCACTCACCAAAGCGATTTAAACATATATATCCAAATGGAACATCGCTGTCCCAGGCTTGATTGTCTGCCCCCCTTTTAGCGGCTAGCCAGGGTTCGATTCCTGTGGCTGGATTGGACTCCATTGTCTTTACCTTTTGGGTCGCTATTGTGCTCCTCGCCAGCGTCATTGCGAGTGTACGTAACGCGAGAGAAAATTCCAGCGAACTTCGGGGGTTATCCGTACGCCCGCATTAGCGCTAACAATTCTTGCCCCTCTACTGTTTAATCTTACTTTAGCAAACTAAGCAAATCCTCGTTGTCCTTTGTGTGTACTAGAGCTGGCTACGTTCCACATTGAGAGTGGGTAACAGGATGGCAAAGCGTCTTGTGGATAGACTGGAATCATTGTATTTTTTGTTTCGGCTGGCATGTCATATCGTACGGCTCGTGGACGCCACTGGCTGTGATGACATGGCCAGCGGAAAAGCGCGGGAAACGGGTGCCCTAGAATGTTAGGGCTCGTGTCTCCTGCCAGTGCCCCTGTGCTCTTGGCCGCGGCGGCGAGGAGGATGGACGAAGGCGGGCTTGATTCCAATGGCAAGGTCTACGCGAGCAGGGAGGATATGTGGAAAGAGGAGGCGGGGAGTGGCATCGCCGAGAGTCCCAAGAGGAAGGAGTGGTACCAGAAGGGGATTTCTTACTGGGAGGTGAGCTCTAGGCTGAGATTTTTGTTGGTTTTTACGGTAGAATTCTTGTATCAGGGTGTAGATCCGACTGTGGACGGCGTGCTGGGTGGATTTGGCAAAGTGAGCAACAGGGATGTGATTGATAGCAATGCTTTTCTCACGGAGTTGCTTAAAGAACGCATTCTTCCGACTAAAGTCAATAGAAAACTCGTGGCTCTTGGTGAGAAAGACTTGGTTTTCTTCTTTTCCTGCCTTGTTCTCTAATCTAGATTGTACTTTTTTCAGATTGTGGGGCTGGTGTTGGAAGGATAACCGAGAATTTGCTCTTGCGGCATTTTCATGAGGTGATAGAGTGTTCCTTCTTTCATGTTTTCCCGTATGGATGATAAGTTTGTGAGATCAGCTGTTCAGGTGGATCTAGTCGAGCCGGTCAGGCATTTTTTAGATGCTGCCAAGAAACGATTGACCTCCGACGTTCCAGAAAATGTGCAGCACAAAGCCGTCAACTTCTTCTGCACGCCGCTCCAGGTGATTCGTGAATTCGTTTTGATCGTCCTCTTGCTTAAGGTGTCTACAGGAATTTACACCCGAGCCTCATCGATACGATGTGATTTGGGTCCAATGGTGCATTGGCCATCTCACGGACGATGACTTTGTTGCGTTTTTCCGACGCGCTGACGTGAGAGTTCGCTTTCGCATTGCCTTAGCTTTATCTCTGATGGCTTTCATGCGTGATTGTTTGCAGATTGGTTTGAAACCCGGTGGCTTTTTTGTGCTGAAAGAGAACATCGCAAGGCATGGTAAGTTCATATAGTTCTTTTGCTTGCTAAACAATTCTGTGCTCTTGCAGGTTTTGTGGTTGACAAACTTGATAGTAGCGTCACTCGCTCTGATGCTTATTTCCGAGACCTTTTTCTGCGCGCTGGTTTCCATCTATTAAAAACCAAGGTCAGTTCTTATATCTCGGCGCATACCAGTTATTCATTACTTTCTTTTTGGCTTCCTTCTCCAGTTGCAAAAGGGGTTCCCTCGTGAATTGTTCGGAGTGAGAATGTATGCATTGAGCAGTGTTTTGCAAGAAACTGCTGCGCCAAGCTCTGCTTCGAAAGATGCTCGGGCATCAAAGGGAGTCGCCAGGCTAAAACCACGAACTCCGAAGAGGTGTAATTGATGGAATGAGAATGACATCATGGAAGCTAATGTTTAGATAAAATGGAGGTGATCTTAGAATCATACAGACTTACAAGCTGGCCTGGTTCGATGGTGGTGTGGATTTGTGATGAACAGGAACGCCCGCATCGAGCTTGTCAAATCGTGCAAGTAGTTTCCGACGTCTACCAGCTGGTTTTTTATGCCCGGTCCGGCGAGCTGGGCGATGCCGCGTGATTGTTTGATGCAATGCCGGAGGTGGATCTGGCATCCTGGACTGCGATGCTGGGAGCATTTGCCCAGGTTGGTGATCTGGAGAATTCAAGTTTGATGCAATGCTGGAACACGATGTCGTGTCGTGACTCGTGCAAGAACATCTGCTCCAAGACCTAGCCGAATGAAGCGGTTAACAGGCCAGGGCAGCCAATTACCTAGTGAACCCTCAAGGTTTGAATCAATTTTGTGTTTGTGATTACCATTGGTACTCTTTTTCTGGACTTCACTCAATAAAATCTACTTTTTTTTCCTTTATTTTTCCTATGTTATGTTATGTTACAAAATACTTAAAACTGTACTTAAATACACCCATAGTCTCGTGGACCAAAATGAGTTCCTCCACATTCTCCTGGCATGGCAACATGCATGAGGCAAATGAGATCCCATCTGGGCTCCCAATCATGCCAAAAGATCTGGAAAGCATCACTGAACTCTATGCTATAGGCAAATGCTAGCCAACAAGAGCAAAGATCCTGCTCTGGGACAAAGACGAGCTTGGCATGATCCAAATGCCTGTGTTGGGCAAGCATTGTGATGAGGCTTGTCCAGGAGATGAGATCACGTTCTGGCATAGCAAAAAAAGCACAAAGGAATTCCTCTATATCAAGTTCCACATCACTATAAATTTGCTCACAACATTTTCAATTTGCCTGTATGGTGCAAGGAGAGAGTCTTATAACACTATTCTTATGTTTACAGATCTAAGACTAAGGAAACAACCATTCCTAGAAGAGCCTCCAAGGGAAAAATAAATAAAAAATAGTGCCACCCTCACAGAATCTAAGTAAAATATTGAGCTTTAGCAAAGAAGAAAACAAAAACAAAACAAAAAAACAAAAAAGCCTTCACACAAGCAAAGGCAAAAGAGTCCACAGCGGTTCAGTCTTAGAATTTATTTCCATAACATTGAAAATGCTCCAAAACTGAGCCATCAGCACCAAAAGGCATTGAATAAACAAGTTCCAAATCCCAGCTCTTCCCAACAAACTGATTAGGCAGCTATAGTAGCTTGGATGGAAAATCTGTTGAGGATGGCCAGCCTTCAATGCCATGTGATCTCTCTCGCTCACATCTTGCTTGGTAACACTACAAAGGAGAGAAGGCGAAGTGTGGAACTTTTGATCATTTAATTAGATCTAGATATGCATACAAAGAATCTCTGAAATCTTTCTTTCTAGGCCAAGTCTTAGATCTGTGTGGAGAAAGTCAGTTCATTCATTGTTCATAGAGAGCCATTTCCACTGAAATAAATAGATTAACTAATGCCATTGCCACCCATAGTAGTATATATGGTATATCCCATTGTGAACTTCTGTAACCTGATCTTTTGAAGGTAGTCCAAATGCAAACTAAATGTCCTTGGGAATATGATGTTAATGTATGAAGTTACTTAATGTCATGTGATGACCATGGCATAGTGGCATGTACATTTTCCCTCTTCAATTTTAAATTTTAAGACATTATGTTTATGCTAGTAATTTGCCCAGCTAATGTTGGTAGTTAGCAAACCCTCTCAAACTTGCCAACAAACTAGTCCATGACTTCACATACAACTCAATCATTTCACAATTGTCACTGATTGATCCCTAACTGCCTGAAGTAAAACAATTTAGATTTTGTATAATCCAAACAACATGAAAACACTTCACTCTTAAGTCACGACTTTTCTGATAGAGGATACTTCCAAGTTACAACTTGAGACCACATCTTGTGCAAAGATGTCAATCCCACCTTTGTGCGGAGAAAGAAGAAAAAACTTCTTAACCAGCTCTTGAACATATGTTCAAAGACAACCTTTATGTGCATGAATAAAATAAGGAAAACATATGTGTTTTTAGTTGTCAAACTCGAGAGAGCTGAGAGTTTAAATTTTTTTCCCAATCCTCCTGATTAGAATAAATATATCAAGTGTTGGTAAGGCATGACATCTACAATTGTCTTTTCTCTTTGTGAGGATTGGGCATAGGGAACATTTGATGCCCTGGAGCTGTGATGGCTTGGCATGATGCCAAGCTGTGTCTAAGATGATCTGCCCAAAAGAGAAATGAAAGAGGGCAAAAATAAATTTATAGTGGTCTCACAATGCAATTCCTATGTATGTAGCTCTAATTTTTGATTATTTTGGATCAGAATTCTGATCCTTGGCTCTTTAGGTGGGCAGGTTGGGTGGATATAATTATTGGAAAACTTTTATGGATGGCCAATGGGAGGCTAGCACATCTTGGCTGAGTGAGATAAGACAAGACTTTCACACATGTCTTGTGTTTATGAGAGAGAGAGAGAGAGAGAGAGAGAGAGAGAGAGAGAGAGAGAGAGAGAGAGAGAGAGAGAGAGAGAGAGAGAGAGAGAGAGAGAGAGAGAGAGAGAGAGCAATTGTTCATCTCTTGTCAACTAGAATTTCAGATGTTATATAACATGGATCTAATTCCACATTTCTTAGAGTTCTTGTTAAGGTAAATTGCTCTAGAGAGACTGCATTGCATATTGCATTATTATATTAAATATGTTGTACTATATTAATCTATGAATAGAGAGATCGACCCGTCATCCTGGTATCTAAA
>NW_003314262.1:6146449-6156583 GCF_000143415.4 Selaginella moellendorffii
TCACACTTATGGATAAAACTTGACTTGTACTGAGAATCAAATCTACATCAGTGAAAATTATCATTACTGATATCACATAACATTAAAGATTTGACAATATAATGATACTCACACATGCTGATAGTTAGATTGGATATTTTAGATCTACACACCATAGCAAAGTACTATTACTGACATCATCACTAACAATCAGACTTCATATGTTGAGAACCCTTCCTTAGATCTATGTGCATGCATGCATTAGACATCATAACATATGAAAATAACATTATAACTTATTGTAGTATTTATATTCATTTTATATGTTATTGATATTCTTTTTATTTTTTTTTAATTTTAATTTATGTTTCACTATAAATTTGTACAAGTAGCATAAAGAGAGAGATAAAGAACTCCAAACTATAAAAGATAAGAGGCTTCTTTTAAATTTTCAAGATCATCCACCACTTTCGTTCTCTTAAAGCCTTGTTTCTAAAAGCTTTTTTATGTTAATATTTTGATCTTTGTCTTTGTTTTATTTCATTACAAACTATAATTCACAAAGATACTGATGCATGGTCAGAGTTCTTTTTTTCAGTGTGTAATAATAGGATTTTCAAAATTCCAAATTTAAGGAGATTCAAGTTTCTAGATTTCAAGTCAAAGTATCAAAATGTGCTCTGGCCAAAATGAATATGAAACAAGAGTCAATAGTTATCCTCTCCTCTTCCAGTTCAAGTGGAAAAGTCATGCTAATGTTAGTTTAAATTTTGCCACTTCATCTTCATCAATATTCAAAGTTGTTAGCAATATTTTCCAATTTTCCCACTTTTTAATTGACATATGTTTGCTTTTGTATAAGGAAAAACTCTTAATTGGCATGTGTTTGTTTTTGTATAGGCCTATGATTAAGCTTCCATCTTCTTAATACAACATCTTCTTTGAGCTTCTACCTTTTATTAATAATTATGATTCCAAACAATAGGAAATGGAGATTAAATAGGATGTCTATAATTGATGCAAGATTAAGACCATATATTTTTAGCATTTCAAAGGTATATTATCTATAGTTCACTATGATAAGTATTTAGATTACATGGATGAAGTATACAATGAAGATTGCTATAGAAATTCTATATTTTTTAAAGGGTTTATAATCAATCCTTATACCCTTGACACCATTGTTATTGGATTTAAATATCGATTTTGCAAGAATGCTCTTGTCATGCCATATGCAAAGCTAGGATGTTTTACTTTCTTCCTTTAAGATAGAGTAATTAGAAGAGCCATAGTGCATATTAACATATATATGCATTCAATGTAGGAAAGGATACAAAGGAGTTTTATTAACTATTTCAAAAATGTTGTGTAATAAAAGACCATGAAAAATTTGTCTACAACTCTAAAGTATGTTTAAAAAACTTTACTCAAGATTTTTATCACAAGCACCCTACTCAATATAGCATGCTAAAAAACTCAACTAAATAAGGCTAGTTTATAGAACTTACTACGAAGTGTATAATCTACTATTAGCATGAGGAGGTATATATATTGTATTTCATATGTTACAATAATATATTTTTCAAAATAAAATCTTAGATGTGTGAGTCTTAAGAGTGGAAGTTGCAATCAAAATTAACTCCATCTTTGAATTGAAATAGACTTATCTATATAAATTTATCCATAAAAGTTTATTTCTAGATCAAATAGTCAATGAGCACAAGCACTCTTTTGTTTTCAAAATACTTACAATAGGCCTTGCCTTTAGTCTAGATCTTCTTTTGTAAATGAATATGTTTGGGTCTATGTAATGCAAGTGGTTTTTACTCTTTATTCTATGGTGATTTATCATAGAATAACCATGAAGTGGAACCTAAACCCTCCATATGCCATGAGTTATATGCCACGTATCCAAAGGATAGTAGAGCGGAGGGCCTTGGGCCACTGAATGAAAGAATAGAGCCTAAGCATGAAGCAAAAGAGTGAAGACATTAGAACATGGAATGATTCTTGAGCGTACAGCCTAAGGAGTGGAGGGACAAAAGTACAGAGCAATTTGGAATAGTTCTAGAGCATCCAATCAATGCCAGGAGTAGCATATAAAACAGAGCCAAATAAAATCTAGTGCTATTTTAGCATACTAGTGTAAGCAACCAAAGGGAACGACTCGAGAGACGGTCCATGGGGTTCAAATATAGAGGGAAAGGGCCCATGAACAAGAGTGCACCCCCTTTTCCAATCGGTTAAGGGTCTTGGGATAGTTGGAGTTAAGCGTCCTTGGGTTTGAATAGTACTGGGCTGGGTGACCTCCCGGGAAGTCCAAACTCAGGCGTTTACATTTGGTATCAGAGAGGTCTCGGGTCCGACTCTGTTGGTTGGCTAAGGGAATCACACCACAAGTTGATTGACATCTGGCTGGTCCAGTTTGCTCCCGCTGGGCTCGACCCGAGGGGTAGGGTGTCAAGAGAGCGGGGCTCTCGGGAGAGCTGCGGCTCTCAGCTTCCGTTCACGAGGGCGTGAACTTGCAGGGAAGCGTGGTGGATTGTAAGCAACCAAAGGGAACGACTCGAGAGACGGTCCATGGGGTTCAAATATAGAGGGAAAGGGCCCATGAACAAGAGTGCACCCCCTTTTCCAATCGGTTAAGGGTCTTGGGATAGTTGGAGTTAAGCGTCCTTGGGTTTGAATAGTACTGGGCTGGGTGACCTCCCGGGAAGTCCAAACTCAGGCGTTTACAACTAGTGGCATAATGTAAGGATATGGGTACTTCACTAATTAACATGGTGTGGAACTCACCCTTAGCCACCCTTAGTATCAGGAGGTAGTCTTTAGGATAAGCTTGAAACTTGTTAAATATGGAATGTCTCTAGATTGTGAATTTGGACATGAGATGAACACTATTGTGTTCAGGATAATTTCTACATTCCGTAAATATGCCAAATGAGCAAATCTAGGCACTTTTCATAAATAACATTTAAGATCAGAATGAGACTACCACAAAGGGTATAATATTGAGGGTGTTTGGCAAACACGGTAAGCTATTATTCAATGATATTAAGGGATTAGTCTCAATACATGACGGTTTTTATCACTAGCTAGTGCAAGACACAATGAAATGGAAACTCCTTACTGGGTTAAGTATGTTTAGTTAATAGCATGTAAGAATTCTATCCTTATGATCGTCCAGTTTAAGTACACTCGAAATGCCTAATTAACTCTATTAACACAAAAGGGACTAATAAAGGGTCCAGCAATATTGACTTCCTGCTGTTATAGTAGTAAAAAAGGAATATTTGAAAGAATTAGTTGATAGATAACTTTCGATACTCGCAATCACATTTGCGATAGTCTAGTGACTTTATAAATATATGGGTATATTTTAACTATAGAAGCAAGGTAAAATAAGCCGGCTCAAATGCTTAAGTGTGAGATTTTTTTCACAAAGTATATCACTACATGTGCAAAGGAGTATATTGTCAAAGCAGAGTATACAACTACCATTCAAGACTTTCTTTCTTTTACACATATCAAGACTTTATTAGTGCAAGGAATATAGGAAGGTATCTACTTCTTGCAAACATATGTATTACTAGCAAGGAATCCAGCTCCACTAGGATAAATAGGACATCTGTTACATTGGTGACATGACTCTTAGAGAATTTCTTTGTACACAATGTTTTTCGTATAGACATTATGGTTCTGGAGCACACCTTGTCCTTCACATTATTCAATAAACATTGTAATTTGTTTCTTTGATGTTCCTCTTGAAAGTGCAGCATAAAGTTGACCGTGGCCAAAAACTAGTCTTGGCAAGTAAATACCCACATTCTGTAATGTTTGTCCTTGAGATTTGCAAATTGTTATGGAGAATGCAAGCCTTATTGGGAATTGTCATTGTTTGAGGATAAATGGCATGTCTCTGTCAGTTGGTTTTAAAGAGATTTTTGGTAGGAGGACTTTTTTTCCTTGCATACCATTATGTAGAATCTTAGCTTCTATAACATTTGGTAGTGCCTTTTTTATAGTTAGTTTAGTGCCATTACAGAGGCCTTTTTTAGTGCATAACATCATTACGATACATCTAATTTTTATCTGTAGCTTGTGTGGAGGCATTCCAGATGGTGTTACTGAGTTTAAGAATTCTACAGGATAGTCCAATATCTCTTCTCCCGAATCTGTTTCTACAATGTCAATGCTTCTGTATGTTATTGTTCTATCAGCCATTCTCGAAAGAACTTAGTCGTTCATTTGTAGAGAGATCATTTAAAGTCGTGAGAATAGCTTTCTGTGATAGGTTTGGGTCATTTGGTTGTATATGCTTTCCAAACACATTATCTATCATTTGTTCTCTGGATGTCGATGTTAGAGGTAATTTTATAACTTCCTGGTTGAATCCTTGGAGGCTAGGTAGGTTACCATTTCCAAGCTTCACAAGCCATCTAGACCATTCCTTTTCTTCAGAGTTCACCCTCATGTCTGTTTGTAATGAGAACTTTACAAGTTTCCACCATATTGATGAAAATTTCATGCTGTTTTGGACAATTTGTGTGCAACAGGCTCTTTTTAGAATACGTAATGTATGTCTGAAAACTCCTCCTATTACTAATGTGATGCCACCGAATTATGTATCACAGTTTTTTATGTCACATAAGACCCTCTCGACAGCTTTAAATGGGTACCATATTTATTTCATCCCATATGAGCAGGTCGGCTTTTCTTATGACCTCGGCAGGTGCTGAATTCTCTCATAGATCCGAGGTGCATGTTTCTATGATTGGTACTGGAAGCTTAAATGTTGAATGAGCCGTTCAACCTCCTATAAGAAGAGTACTCGCTATTCCTGTCCATGTGACTACTAAGACTTTCATGCCATAAGCAGTGACATACTTTATCAGTGTGTTAAAAAGGTATGATTTCCCTGTGCCTCCCACACCATCAACAAAGAATAATCTACTTGTTTCTTTTTTGTTTTGTATTGCATTTAAAACATTGTTAAATATGTGAAGCTGTTCCATGTTCAATTTGGTTTTTAGTAATTCAACTTTGTCAGGTGTGCATGGCACACAGCTTGTTTCAGTTGTTGTTTCATTATCTCTTATAAACTCTAGATCTGGTAACTCATAGTCAGATAGTTTTTTGCTATGTTCCTGGAGTAATATTGACATTTCATGCAATCCATGTTGCATTGCTGCTTCATAGTTGTTGTGATTTCAGACCAAGTCTTCACACATGCCTTCCTTGAATTTATCCCATAGTTTTTTGGGATCAATGAGCTTGCAAAACAAACACATGACACTAAATAGATACCTTCTTCTAAACATTTCTCCCACTCATAATCATCCTGTAGAAGTCCCATTTCTTGTGCGGTAGAACAGTATGTGTCATATGCAACACTGTTTAATACCTTTAAATCACTAAAACTTGTAGCACCTTTTTTGTAGAGTAGGAGCAGATGTAGGTAGAAATGTTCAAAATCATGCGGTGATACAGTGTACATTCTACCAACCACCTTGAATGCACGTTGGTGTGGTGTCCACTTTCTGTTTCTTGAATTCCATGTATACCACTCAGGAATCTCGTGGTACAAGAGTGTCCTTGCGAATTCATCAATCTTGTTTAGTTCAAACCATTCTGTCAGTTTGGTTTTACGGCCTCTTTGTAATGCAATCTCTTCCTCTCTATCATTGAAATAAATATTTTGAAGGTTTTCTAGGTGGATGTCCAGTCTCCCAATAAAATGTGATCTCCCATTTAAGTCATATCCATAGATCCTCCATATTCCTTCTGATGTGAAGACATGGCAGGAGTTTCTAAAAGCCTCTATTTAGTCCCAGTCTTGTACTTGTTCAGGTGTTAGAGTTCTCATCCCTTTGAAGGCGTACCTCTGACAATCATGTCCCTTGTACATGTATTTGAATATATACTTGACGCTTTTTACAGTGGAACACACCTCGACATTTATGTGTGCTCTGTATTTACTCACTCCTTGAGAGGAATAATGAATCTTAGTTTCACAATTTGCATAGATTATCCAGTTTAGACTATCAAGAATCAAGAACAAACCTAAAGTATTTTCTCTTGCACAAGAGTGATTTTAGCGTATCATTTATGGATAAGGGAAATAGCTATATATGTTCCATTTGAGTGATAAAATAACAAACTCTGGTAAGTGCTTCTCTATCATTTTCTTTTGATTTTTTCTTTATTTTATCTATCTAAATTTAGCAGTGTGAGTTATAAAAGACACAATCTAAATCAGCTTGGTAGATGAGTTTCAAGAATTTTACTCTTAGCAAAGATGGTGCATTCTGTGTTGCAAAACTTTTATAGAAGAATCTGATACTACCTGTAGAAATTAAAAGAAAAGTTCATTGGCATTCATATAGATGCTAAGCCTTCTGCTGTGACAATGACCAAAGCATCTGAATTTGAATGTGAATTCGGTGAAAACCATTACTTCTATTTGCAGAAAAGATATCCTTCCTAATGCTAAGTTAGGTTTTATTTGATCAGTGCATATCTTTGTCTGATTACGCCATGATCCAATGCAGAGTGTATCATTGCCACAATACCTATAGAAACTGTTGGACCAATAACACTGCATTACTCAAAATTTAATTTAATTTTGAAATTTACTCTCATCCAACTTAACATCTTTGTGAAGTGTGTGTTTATCATTTTCTTCTTTAATCTCTCTTTTATAGATGGCCTTCATTGTCTTCAGTCTTATTACTTTATTTCCTTGTCATATTTGGTTATGCTAGATAATCAAATGTTTTCCAAATTCTGAAGATGTAACAATAATAAGTATAAATAAGATAAGAAAGAGATGAATAGAGTAAAAAATTACTGTTTCTTCAAGCTCCTAAGTTTGAAAAACCCCTACTTGTAACTGTGACTCCATTTTGAAAGGGATAGTTAGCAACCATTTTAAAAAAAAAAAACACAAACATTGAAAGTAAAACATTTGTCCTTTCCCCATGCTCCTTAATAGCTTTAGTATCATTTATTGTACAAGAGTTAATGATATAGAAAATAGACCTATTTTATTCCTTATATGGAATCTTGTTTTCTATTCTATGTCTTCTTCCACAACCGTACAACTGACCTCTTCCAGAATAAGAGTTCTATCTTTGGAAGCACGCAGGAATTGATTTCAGTTCTGATGAAAACTGGGTTCTCTTTGGTTCAAGAGAATATATATCTATAGTTCCTGGATTAACCACACTAATTTGTTTCTGATTGTGACATTTGAATAATATATCATATATGTTTCAAAAGTATTACATTCCAAGACTTTATTTGCTGCTAAATCAGTGTTTTAAGAAATAAGTCTGTTTTCATCATTATTTAGAGCATTTAATGAGTCATCGATGGTATCAACATCCTTCAATGTTCAAATATTATAGATGATGTGTGTTTTGACTGAGCTTCAGCTTGTTTAGATCTGAATTCTAGTTTTTAAATTAATCTACAACATAAATCTAGTTTTTCTTGTAAAACTTTTTTGTTTATTTGTAACTTGAACTTTTGAGAATTTCGTTGTTTTTTTTCATCATCCAGTAGTGATGATGTGTATCTTTCAGATATTTTATCTGAAATTTATAATTGCCTTTTTAGTGTAGAGATTGATAGTTATATCTTGGAGATCATCAAACTCCACAAATACTTTTATATGGGAATGGAACATTTTCTTTGTATATAGTCTTTCTTTTATTACTCATGTATTCATGTGTGCAAATGAAGATCAAAAGCTTGAAAATGAACGTTGTCTATTTATAGTATACTATATATCTAAAACTTATCTCATACCAGATTATGTCTACTACAAAACACTGGTTTAGTTTGTCACTTTAACCTGTGCTAAGCATCACATTCTATGAGATTTTTTATTGCATTGAAAACTGTTTGCTAAACATTCAATTAAGTTTACTGGAACACTGCTTGATTCTTATTATAAGGAGGCTTATAACATTAACTTTGGCCAATCTTACTAAACAATAGACTATGGCCGGTTATTAAAAGGGTGATAAAACATGTGTGGTTGTAAAACTCAGTTCTTATGAGATTCTTACAACTTCTGATTTTCTACGATGGTATCATGTGGAGCATGGTCACAAGTTTGAGTTTCTTTGTATTGTTTTGCCAAGATGAAACTTAACCTTCATTTCTTCTATTAGAATATGATGGGTCACTGCTGAGTAAGAGCTCGCAATGAGCTTACTTTTTACTAATCCTCTTAATTGATTCTTCAACTTTTCTCTTTCAGCTTGAGCTTCCAAACACATTCACTCTACCTAAAGTTCATTTTAAGAAGATGTAACATAAGGAACAGTTCTACCTCCTCCTTATTCTTCATGAGGGACAAAGTCATTACTCGTTGAGTTTCAAGTTGATTAGTAATTGACTCCAAATCTTGGAACAACTCGTTTTCCTTGTTTTTTTCTTCTCTCAACAAGTCTGCTGTAGCCACCTGTTGATTTGATGAAATTAATATATGAGGAGACTAAAACCAACCTTTAGTTCTTCTAAAAGATTTTGATGTTTTTCTGTCATTACCATGAGCTGAGAAAATTCAGATGACTTTTGAACTGCTTAAAGCCTACCTTTTACTCTCTTTTCTCCTCTTCAAAAAAGTTGCAGACATCTAATTTAACAGCTAAACCTGTCCTCGAGGTGTTGTTTTGCAGCACTGGTAGTGCTCACAGCATTTGTCAACCCTGTAGTTTGTTCACACATTCTTACATCTGAATCTCTTGCTGCCTGTGCAATTTCTGAAGCTCAATTTCACAGGCCTGTGCCTACACTTCCACATTGGAGCCACTTAGCATGCATGAAAATAAGTTGAGTTAAACCTTGTCAAAACTATTCCTAACAGCAGCTTCTATCTTAGCAAAAGCTTCCTCTAACCTATAGAAATCAACGAGTGGAATGATAAACAAAAGCAATAAAGAGAATACACCTGCTTCTAAAAGTTTTCATGTTTTGCCTTTGTGCTTTGCAAATCTTCTTCAGCTTGCTTGAGCTGTATAAATAAGAACAACGTCTGTCATATGTAATGTTAAAAACAACAACCTTCAAGTGATGTTCTTGTTAGGAATTGAAGGAGCAAAATCCTTGAGAATCAACGCATTAGTTTTGGCAGGGTTGGCAACCACCAATTCCAAATTCCAAATGCTGATATGTTTTCTAATTATATGTTACCTTCAAGTCCTTGGCAGCACACTTTTCAAGAGCAGAAGCTTGAGACTTATAGATGGAGATAGGCTATGATTGATGAGAGTAGCAAACCTCATGACATAGTGAAATGCTGAATTACATAAGCACTTCTGGAAAAATGCTTTGAAAAAACTAGTTTACCCTAAAAATAAAAATGTTCCACTCTCAACTGTTTTTTTTCCCACATGTCTTCATCTCCACCATTAAACTCAAAAAGAATCTCAATTGAATATGTCGCCCTTGCTCTTTTAAATATAGAAGGATGATATCTTCATCAACACCATTCACCAAAATCCTAAAATAAATATTCATATACACTAAGTAAACCTTACTTATATTGAGTTGTAGAAACTTTTTGGAGCTAATTAAATTTGCTAATATCATTGATTTTTTCTCTATCAATAATATAGATTTATAAAATTTAAATAATTAATAAAAATATATTTATATATTTATAAGTGTTCTTTTGTTTCTATTATTTCTATCTCAAAACTCTTTCACGATAGTCTTTTAGGGCAAAAGCATATAGATCATCTTACTAATCATCACTATTGTTTATAATAAAAGCCAGAAAATAGATAAAGCATTTTCTAATAGTCTTTAAATTAAGTTCTGTCATTATATTTATTTCTAACTCATAATCACTATCCTATTTTTTTTTATTTCTTGTAGGTTTGGTTGTGTTATGTAATATTGTACCTCTTAACCCTACTACCTTAAGAAGAAAGATTCTAAGAGTTGAAACTACCGACACTAAAAACAATATATATTTATATATATTTCCCTCTTTTTGAATAAAAGTACAAGTGAAATCCATAAATTTTAGACACTATAATATGGTAAACCCTTCAAGAATGTATTTTAGAGAAGAATTAAGTATCTCTTTTATATGCAACAAACTTATATTAATGGTTTTTTCTACTATTAAATGTATAT
>NW_003314262.1:6156683-6160984 GCF_000143415.4 Selaginella moellendorffii
AATTGTAGATAGTTCTTAAAATATAGTATAAAGCTATTTATCATTACATAAAAATATAAAATATAAAATTTATATTATTTAATTATAAAAAAATATAGATCCATTAATAGGTTATTATTATTAAATTTTGTTAGTCCATAATAATTTTCTAAAATTGAACAAATGAGAATTAATAGTAACTTCTTCTGTGTCTTCTAATTTTAAAATTACAATCTTTACACAATTTAAGCAATCAACCTTAGTTTCCCAAATAGTAAATCCTTTTTTGTCCTTAATGATTAGCTTTCCATTCGGCTCAAGATGAAACATACAGACTATACTAACTTTTCCAGTATTTGAAGACCATATGCTTTGTTTACTAATAATATCTTCAATTATTAAGTTACAGTTACTTATAGTTGCTCTATATTTATTATTATCTGAGATTAAAGAATTCTCATTTATGATATGAGAGCCAAATAGTTCTAGAGGACCATTCATTAATATTGATCTATATGGCCAACAATATGATGTATCAAAATCAACAAAATTTAAAATATTTGGTGGTGGATTTCTATCATCAGGCAAACCTTTTGGATATTCCAAATTAGGGTATTGTTCATCAGGATTTCCACAAAATCTATTGAAAAATATCTATATACTGTACCAATCATTCCTAAACCATAAAGACGAGTATGATATTCTACAAGTCGTAACATTTCAGAAAATGTATCTCTTACATATTGCCCTTGAAATACAAAATAAGGCTGAAGAGATGGGCAAGCAAAGTTTCGTATTCTAGTAGGAACTATATAAATTCTTAGCATCACTTGTTGAGCACCAACAAGAATGGTATCATAAATATAATATCCATTTGAACCAGGTACAATCAAACTACTACCATCAATAGTTTCAATCAAACGTCTTAAGTGATACATTATAGTGCTTATGTGACGCCTGCCAAAATGAGCAATATTGCCAAACCATCTAGTCTGTGGTCAAGAATCAAATTAACCTATTGATCATTTTTAGATGTAAAAGGATGATCAATGAAATTATATAGTATAAGGTAGCAGAAACTTACAAAATGGACAGCTGGCTTTGTTCGATGGTGAAATTCAACGGCAGCATCAAAATTGTCAAGTCAACAAAAATCCAAGCTAATTGTGGTATTGTAATTTTGCACTTTTACCTCCAGCACTTCACCAATTTTCAGCATTATTATCTTAACCATATCTGCAATCTCTCAGGATTTCTCAGGATGGCTACTCAAGATGAGTGGTACTCAAGAATAAACTGCCCAAGCTTACGATATCACTGTTAGCACAAGCTTGAACGAGATCAACAGCGTGGCTCGTTGCTCGTTTCTCAGGATGAAATTGAACAAATTTGGTAAAAATACATGTTACGAATAGTAACTGAAAAGATGGCCGCTTTTTAGGTCATGCGGAAAAACATATCAACAACCAAAAGACGAGGCCTAATTTAGGCCTGACGACAAGAACTTCGAGTCCTAATGGCCAACGTTATGCCACATGCAGTCTAGGTGCGCATGGCCACTCCACGATGTGAGCAACTCTCACTGATATGCTAGTGTCATTCTTTCTGAAATTTTGCCACAAAACCAAAAGAAATCCCTTGTTCGGGCTGGCAGTGTCTTGGAATCGCGTGGACCAGCACAAACCTTGAGCAACTAATCTGGCATGACTTAACACATGTTTGCAGCGGCATCCGTAAGTTAGTATCCATTTTTGTTTATTCATCAAATTGTGAGGATAACAAACCGAAGAGATTGAAAAGAAATTTGAAATGTGATGTCGACACTTCTAATACAAGCTTATGTTTCTTTATGATCAGGTTGAGGCTCTTGAAGAGATTGCAATCGCTGCACACGTAAGATGATGGGGAGGTCTTCCTTCTTAAGGTGTCTCTCTACAGGACACCCGAGCCGATGTGATTGATTGGTCATCTCATAGACGATGACTTTGTTGCGTTTTCCCGACGCGCTGACGTTCTCGCATTGCACTAGATTTCGCTATCTCTTACATGATTTTCTGCAGATCGGTTGAAACCTGGTGGCTTTTTGTGCTCAAAGAGAACATTAGACATGGTACAAGTAGTTTTTTTTGCTTGCTAAACAGTTTTGTGCTCTCCAGGTTTTGTTATTGACAAACTTGAAGTGTCACGCTCTGATCTATTGGAACCAAGGTCAGTTCTTATTTCTGATAGCATACAGTAATTGATGTTTTCTTCTCCAGTTGCAAAAGGGGTTCCCTCGTGAACTGTTCGCAGTGAGAATGTATGCGTGTTGCAAGAAAATACTGCGCCAAGCTCTGCTTCGAAAGATGCTCGGGCATCAAAGGGGGCTAAAATGGACGGTTCTTCTGATTTTCTACGCTCGATCCGGTGAGGTGGGCGATCCCGCGCGATTGTTTGATGCAATGCTGGAGGGGATCTGGCATCGTGGACTGCTATGTGCAGTTGCCCAGCTTGGTGATCTGGAGTAATCGAAGAAATTTTTAGATGCAATGCCGGAACGCGACGCCGCGATGCTGAACTCGTTCGGACAGAAGGGATATCTGGAAGAAGTGTGTGGGATTTACGAGAGAACGGAGGAGAGAAACCATGTTTCCAAGACGGCGCTTCTTACTGTATACTCCTACACTGCATTTAAGAGATGTTTGCGAAAATGGAGGAATTTGATGAACACAATGCTTTCGATGCATGCGAGATACGGCCAGATGGATGAAGCAAAGAATCTCTTTGATCGCATGCAAGAGAATGCTTACTGTATTTGCTCAGAACGGGAATCTTGAAGAAGCTAAGAATTTGTTTAGTGCCATGGAAGAAAGGGAAATAGGCTGCCTATGCAAACTTGGGGCTTGTATCATCTTGCGAGAAAATCGTCTACGAAATGATTCAAATTCACTCCTAACAGATTATACAGAGAACGGGCAATTTGAAAAGGCTGTGAGCATCTTTCCAGTGATGTATGAGCGGAATCTTCTCTCTTGGAACTCTGTTCCATTAGGAGGAACTAGTTCCAAGCAGCATTACAGCTTTTGTTGAGAAGAGCTGGACATCTGGATGATTATCAAGAACTTGTTTATTCAATGCGTTTTGTTGCTGATGCCTCAGTCCTCGTGCTAGTGCCAAGGAGATTTGTGTGTGAGAGTGACATGACCCATCTAGTATCCTATATTCTCCTCAAACATTCTCTGTGTTCTGAAAATAAGAACTGCTAAACTATTTTTATAAATGGCAATATTGTTTTTAAGTCAATATATTTGATACTAGATAATGTCTTGCAAAAGTGATACTGTGCCGGACCAATCTACTCGGGAGCAATCCTGTAGCAAGAAGAAGACGAAAAGGTCAGAAGTCAAGGCAGAGATATTGCAGCTTAGAAAACCATTGGTTAGTGTGTGCATGCGACAATGTGTAATCTTGGTCGTCTGTGGCTGTGCTTGTGCGAGCATAGTCGGTATTGGTGGGGTGTGTGGTGTGTGCAAGTATTCCACCATGCCAACCAAAATAAATTATGCCTCATGTTGTTATTTGGTATCAAAACATAGGTTAGATTAACCAAATTTAGTAGATAAATGAATACACAATTTTGTTTTAATTTTACTTGAGTGGTTTATTTGTCCATATTACTGTTTTAAAACTATGAAAATAAACTAACTAACGAGTTCTCCTGTGTCTTCTAATTTTAAAATAGCAACTTTTATACAATTCAAGCATTTAATATCAATTCCCCAAATAGTAAAACCTTTATTATCTAGTATAACTACTTTTCCATTCGGTTGAAGATGAAGTAGACAAGTTATACCAACTTTTTCAGTATTTGTAGACCATATACTTTGTTTTGAAATAATATCTTCAATTATTAAGTTACAATTGTTTATAGTTGCTCTATATTTATTGTTATTTGAAATTAATGAATTTCCAGTTCTGATATAAGAGCCTGAAAATTTCAGAGGACCATTTATTAATGATGATCTATATAGCCAGCAAAATGATTCATCAGAATCTATGATATTTAAAATATTTGGTGGTGGATTTGTATCATCAGGTAAACCTTTTGGATAATTAATAATAGGAAATGGTTTATTAGAATTCCTTATAGGATTTCCAAGTGCTATAAAATCTATTGAAAAGTACCTATAAACTGTAATAATTACTCCTAGACCATAAAGACTTGCAGGTGACTTGCTTCCGAATAAGTGGCACGGGGGTGATGGTGACTTCACTTCTATGGGTATAATACAGCTATCCAGGTATGAAGCTCAGAAGCGACGGGACTGGAACACCTTCGGCCA
>NW_003314262.1:6162884-6168225 GCF_000143415.4 Selaginella moellendorffii
ACCAAAATAAATTATGCCTCATGTTGTTATTTGGTATCAAAACATAGGTTAGATTAACCAAATTTAGTAGATAAATGAATACACAATTTTGTTTTAATTTTACTTGAGTGGTTTATTTGTCCATATTACTGTTTTAAAACTATGAAAATAAACTAACTAACGAGTTCTCCTGTGTCTTCTAATTTTAAAATAGCAACTTTTATACAATTCAAGCATTTAATATCAATTCCCCAAATAGTAAAACCTTTATTATCTAGTATAACTACTTTTCCATTCGGTTGAAGATGAAGTAGACAAGTTATACCAACTTTTTCAGTATTTGTAGACCATATACTTTGTTTTGAAATAATATCTTCAATTATTAAGTTACAATTGTTTATAGTTGCTCTATATTTATTGTTATTTGAAATTAATGAATTTCCAGTTCTGATATAAGAGCCTGAAAATTTCAGAGGACCATTTATTAATGATGATCTATATAGCCAGCAAAATGATTCATCAGAATCTATGATATTTAAAATATTTGGTGGTGGATTTGTATCATCAGGTAAACCTTTTGGATAATTAATAATAGGAAATGGTTTATTAGAATTCCTTATAGGATTTCCAAGTGCTATAAAATCTATTGAAAAGTACCTATAAACTGTAATAATTACTCCTAGACCATAAAGACTTGCAGGTGACTTGCTTCCGAATAAGTGGCACGGGGGTGATGGTGACTTCACTTCTATGGGTATAATACAGCTATCCAGGTATGAAGCTCAGAAGCGACGGGACTGGAACACCTTCGGCCAGTATCTGAGGAACCACAGGCCCCAAAACTTGCTTCTTACTATTTTCTATAGCTTGCTAGATTTAGACTTAGAACTAATCACATGATGACTTTACAAAAAATTGTTGCTTGTTGTGGTATTCTACAAGTCGCAATATTTGTGACAATATATCTATTAAATATTGTCCTTGAAATTGATAATTATAAGGAATAAATGGACAATTAAAATTTATGATTCCATGTGGAAATATATATATTCTTATCATAACATTTTGAGCACCAAAAACAATAGTATCAGAAATAAAATATCCATTTTGACCAGGTGTAATCAAACTATTAGCACCAATACTTTGAATCAAACGTCTTAAATTATCTATTATAGTAGTTATATGCTGCCTATCAAAATAACCAATACTACCAAAGAGTCCAATCTGTGGTGGTTGTGCAAAAAAAAAACAATAATAATAATAATAATAATAATAATAATCTAGAAGTTGTGAGTGCTTGGAATATGAAAAGGGAATACATAAAATGTGCATTCCAATTAGCCTAAAAACCCTAGCTTATATACAGGAGCGAGTGGTCCAGATTAAAATTAATCTGACGGCTATTAAAATCTTACTACACTATGGCCCTCACAAAGTCATATTTTAATGTACAAATATGAACAACCCATTTAAATACTAGACTTCAACTTAGAAAGTTCCCCGTAAAACTACAAATTGGATAGCTGGCATTTTTTTATGGTCATGAAATTGTGATCAATGAGCATGGTGACATTGAAGTTGTTAAATTGTCTAAGCATAGAGTAGAAAATTGCATTATAGTTTTGGTTTATAAAAACATATATGTATACATAAGATAAATATTTTAATTATATTAGTTTTGCATATGGATCATCCAATTGGGATTGAATCTTGTCCATTCTTGTATACAAACAAGTATAAAATATTTTAATTTTTTCTATCAAATGCCAAATTCAAAATATATGTCAATTTAGCAAAATGGTACTTGTAAATATTTGCATTTTATTAATAAACAAGTTATGAGATTAAAAGACACAAATGCATAAATCTAGTAGTGATATATAAGGTATTCTTGAATTTTCGGAACCCACAAGAGTTATAAAAAGGTAAAAATACAATGATTTTTAGTAGAATAAAAATTCCATCAACATCTTATAAAAAACAACACAAAATGAACACTCTATCTAGCAGACATCTAGCCAACATTTGGTGAGTGGTAGCACTATAGTGGGTGCTACTTCTAAACACCCACTATAGTGGGTACATTGATTGTGGAGGCTTCCCATATGTATTGCCATGCACCAAAATAAACAATATAAAATATACCTAAGCATCAAATCTAGGGTTTGCATGAAAAACAAACAAGAGCAGAGGTGGTGCCTGGCTAAACACACTCATAGCCTCTCAGCATCTCCCTGTGAGGTAGACAATAGCATCACTACTTGCTTAGCCCTACCAAGGGCCTTGGCAATTTGTTTAGAGCCACTTTATTTCATTTTCCAACCGCAAGCAAGGCCATCACCATAGCTAGCTTGCCTCCTCATCTTGGTGCTATTAGCTTCCTACACCAGTTAGTCCCTCCCGTTTTAGAAACAGTGACATCGATTTTAAAAGCATTCCAGGGTTTTCATGCTCTAACACCGATAACAATGGCTCATGTTCTTGACACCTAGCTTCCCAAGGATTTGATTTGCTAACGACGATGTTTTCTTTGGTGTGTTTTATTTCTAAATAATTTTTTTGTAACCTAATAAATAATATATTAAAACACTACAAAGAAATTATAAATGCCATGTTCTTGAGCTATCTTCTTTCTGCAAGAAAAGTAAAAGTGGAAACATGATTAAAAAAATGATGAAATTTTCTGCCTACAATATAAAAGTAGTCTGTCACAAAAGAACCTAAAAAAAACAAGAAAAAAGAACCACCGAGCTTATTTCAAAGATCCAGCGTCTAGGGGATGTGGCCATTTCAGCTGAGAGCGATCTAGCTTTGATCGACAGTTTCTTTATGCTCAAGTCCTGAGAACTGCCAATATTGCTCAAAGCCTATTGAAAACGATGTATATTAGTAAAGAACTATTGACGCATTTACCTTCAGCGGAAGTTTTTTCTCCTGCCCGAAGGGATACCAATGCCACAACTTCCACCTTGTCCAGTTGAATGTCCTCATCCCTTTGCTTGTTCTTGTGCCTAGATTTGGGTTGTGGAGCCAGGATCTAGAAGAAGAAAAGTAGTCATCAATGGACAGAACTCAAGCAAATGGTAATACACTAGTATGAAACACATGTTAACTTACATCACCTTATGCCTTGGAAGTTACAAGGCCTTTTTTCTTCACGGAGTGTTCTTCGGCTTGCTTGATGTTCTTGGACACTGAAGCACTGACCCATTTCTTGCTAGGCAGTGTAATCAGCATCCAACTGCTTGCATTCCTCAAGGCATGGATAGCTCCTGAAGATGGGTTGCCTTACTGCAAATGTGCCGCATGGCTGCAAGCCAAGGTTGCCAAATCTGCCACTTTCGTCTTCCTTGAAGCTTAGCAGCGCTTGGCCATGGTCGTCATACCTCTCGTGCTGTAGAAGCGCTTGGCCACAGTACCAAGATGGTGCTGCAGTGCCACTGCTAGGGGCATCAAGAAGCGCTAGCTGCCAAGGGCTGCAAGCAACAAGCGCCTCAAATTTTAAACCAATTTTGGATTTTTATACATATTAATAAGATAATTTTAAAAAAACAATATTTCAATATTTAATACACTTTAATAAAAAATAATAAGTTCTAAATTATGTAATTTAAAAAACTATTTACTTTTATATTTTTAAGTTATGTAATAGAGTTGACGAAGATGTTATTAATTTTTATCAGTTTTCCAATATATTAGAAACTATATAAGCAATTCAAAACTATATCATACAGATTTAAACTATAAAATTATCTTTTAAAAAATTATCTTATAAACTACAAAGGTACTAAATACTAAATCAAAAATGTTATAACAAATAACAAATTATATTACAACTATATAAACTACTATTGAATCTTTTCTTAGAAACCATCACATATATTTAAAAATGAAGTATACTCCTTTTTATTGTTGATATAAACTATATATTAATATAGTTGATATATACAGTATTTTCTTGGTGTTTCTTGTGTATATAAAGAAGTTTTATGAGAAGACTTATAATGACTGGAGGCTCGAAATTAATTTGTTTCACACCCTAATAAATACATGTTTTGGAAATGGACTACAAAGAGGAAGATATGGTGAAATAAAAGGATGGATTTGAAATCCTGACTGATTGCACACCTTAACTATAAGATCTTGATTTTCTCTTCTTGAAGAAGAAAGAAGTGGTGTATGCTATGAAGAAACTATATTACAACCAGTTTCAAGGGTTTAATTGCAAATAGTTTCATGGCATATTGCATATTTATGGTGAGGAACTTGTAGAGCACTTAGTTATATAAAATATCACTTTGCAAGGAATTTCTATGATGTTAGGGAGAATGTGGAACTCATATCTTTTATGTTGTCTCAAACAATGTGACATTCATTATAGCATCAATTCATGTTAGTCAGCATAATTATCTAGTAGTGAATGGGGCATGGTTAGAGTCTTTGGATGTGGCTACATCTGTTGTATCAAAGGTAAAAGATTAATCTCCAAGAGTTTGACTTGTAGTTATAGCTATTAAAGCAACAAACAAGTTGATTTCTCAAAATTTCTTGTGGTCAATTTTAAAAACTCCAACATGTTCACCTCATCAATTGAGTAAAAGCATTAGATAGCCTTTTGACACTTACAAACAAATAAAAGTAAGATTTAATCAATTTGAAATATTATTTTTTGCTTACTTTAAAATATCTTTGCAAGATGAAAATGGTGATAGAGAACTCTAAAAGGAAATCTTTTTTTTTATAAAGAAACCCTCAAATTTCAATGCAGTTTTAATGCTCAAAAACGAGTTTAATTACAACTTCTTTTAAAACATTGCTTTTCTGGGATAAATCCAAGTTGAAGCTGAAGAATGAAGTCATGTTTTCAAAGTATTGGTGGTTTAAAAGTGGAGTTGATTTTGTTAAGTTGGGTATGAATTTGCAATACTTGTGGGTATGTTTTGACCATATATATAGAATTCATATGACTATTACTATATATGACCCAAGGTAAATATACTCTTTTTTAGTTATTATATTAATAATAATTTTTTTATATAAAGTGCAATCCTCTATAAGCTCCTTGAATTTAGATTTCCTTGGAGATCATCCAACCTAATATTACTTAAACCTAACCCTAAGTATCCTAAAACATTTAATCGATTAAAAAAATGGTGCACTCTTATTCATGGGCATTTTCCCTCTATATTTGAACTTACAAGTTATCTCTCAAGTTATTATCTTTAATTGTTTCCAAATCTTTGATGGTGCTAGCTATTTGTGATATGAAAGAAGAAGATATACCAACTCAAGTTTTGTTTTAGATACTGCTGAATCAAATATACCAAGTTAGAATAGGATCTTTAACACTATCAATGTTTTA
>NW_003314262.1:6168325-6172133 GCF_000143415.4 Selaginella moellendorffii
TAAAATTATATATAATGATGATGTAATACATCTTATATCTCTCTCCTTATATCAATGAAAAGGGGGCATTGCTGGATAAGAGAACTCTTAGTGATTATTTTATCTTTAAGGTTTCAAAGATTGACAATGTATTCAAATTTTATTCTATGATCATATGCACTACAAGTAGTCTAAACAAGGTTTTAGTTGGCTGAGAAAGAAGTTATATTTTCTATCAGAAGTAAAGTCTTGAACATATGAAAAAATACATGTACCATGGTATTTAAATTTATTAGTTAATTAAAGGAATCACACCATATGCTAAAAGTGATATGTAGTAGTTCAATTTACTTTAGTTGGGCTCAATTTGAGGGGTAGGGTATCAAAAAAGCAAAACTCTTGGGAGATTTGTGACTTTTAGCTTTCATTCACGATAACATGAATTTGTAAAGAAGCACTATAAATTTTAAGCAATAAAAGAGAACAATTCAAGATATGATCTATTACACAAAAGTGTTTTTGATATTTTTCAACAAAGCTAGGAAAAAATCAAGTTTAGGGAGTGATTGAGGTGAGCAAAAGGGACAACACTAGTATTACGGATCCTTCAATAGCTTTACTGGAGTGGATATAATAAAGGCTAAACTCTTTTTTCTTCTTTTTGCTTCTATAGTCTGGTTTTCTCTTTTGTCTTGATTCAACTTCACGGTTGATATCTAGAGAATTGCAAGAAGCACTCCTAACAGTGGCACTTCAATCATATGAGATCTAGGAGATTTGGATAGCTTGTGCTATAAAATTAGGGTTTTTGGGCGATAGCTATTGCAAATGGCTACAACCTTAGGAGGCTCTTAAGTTATTACAAAGGTGGAAGAATAGTTGCAAAAGCTCTAGAAATAAAGTGTTTTACTAAGATTTATGTAACCTTGCTTGCCTTATTATGTGAAGGAAATAATAATAGTTAAACATCATGGCTACCTAGGAGAGTTGAACAATCACACTAAGGTGATTTTGAGTAATTTGGGATGTGAATTTTTTTTTAGTTTTTTTCTTCTTCAGAAGACCATGCATGGTGTTTTGCTTTGAGGATGATTGAGATGGGAGGATTTTTGGGTTTAATGGTAAAAATTATTACCACAATTGGGGCTAATAGTCAATAGAGGTGATTTTGTGTTATAAAGGATCTACATATTTCTTCTTCAATGTTAAATCTATAGGAGTTTTGCAATTATTTTAGTCCTAATGGCAGGGCTAGGACTTTTTTGAAGATGAACTAACATATTTATCCTATATGGGAGGCAAGGTAACATGTTCTGACTACGAGTTAAACAAAATTTACACCTTGTGTATGATTTATAAGTTGGAGTTATATTGCAATTGGACATCATTTTAGCATTTGAGTCATATTAGTGGTGGAGCACTTTATTGTGGGCTTCACACATTGTGGAGTAAAACAAGTGTCTTCAAATTTCACAATGGAGTCATCTAGAAGGCAAATGACCCAAGAGCTATCTTAGGCATTTATGTTCATAGCTGCACTTTGTAAGAGTGCACTCTTGACATTGTTTTAGTATATATAGGATATTGGGGAATATACATATATATTTCATTTAAACACATACCTTTATTTAAACTTTGTTAGAATGATTTGGTCATTTTTATCCTATAACAAGCTTTTATGCATGCTTATGTAAAAGGCCAACTTATAGGAAATGGATTGAATTTTAAAGATTTTGTGGCCTGTTGACATGACTTCACAAGCTCACAAAAGGGATGGGATTACTGTTGGAATTTGATCTATAACGAAACTAATTAAGAACCTTGAAACTGTCAAAAGAAAGTGACGAGTAACTAATAGATGCAGCTAATAAATTCACATTGTCCTAAGTATTAATATATCACTAGAGAACAAGGAGGACCACTACTACTGAGTAACCAAGAGTTTAAATGCTTCCAAGTCAAAGAAAAAAATATTCAAAAGATTAAAAGGGTTATATGTCAACTTAGAGCAAGATTTATAGTCAAGTGTTTAGAGGAAAATTATATAGTAAGTAAATTACTATAGAAACGTTATGCACTCCAACTTCTTATTTTTAAGGAAGACAATAATATAGCAATCCTCCAAAATACTACGATCAATTCATGTGGTTTTGTCTAATGGAAAGGGGTTAGCAAAAAGGGAGTCAAGTCAACAAGAAGTCAGAGGAGCCAAGACAGTTGACTAAAGAATATTCTGTTACAATATGCAAAGAATACTACCAAATTTTATTGCTGTTTTCAAATATGCTAAGAATATTATTTTGTAATAATTTAATATTAAAAATATTTCATCATTATAGCTATATATTAAATTATATAATTACTACAACTATAGTTTATGTTTGTATATGGATTTAAGATATAATTTATTGTAGTTATAATAATATTTGATATTACATAATAGTTTATAGTTACAAACCTCCTCTGGTTTACTATGAGTGGCAAATAAGCTGGTCCATAGTTATTCAGTATGGCATTAATGGATCCTTTTTAGGCATGATATAGAAGAACTAAATTACTTTCTTCTCACCTTTTTTGCTTTTCTCTCTTTTTCTCTTGTGCATAATCATTAATGAGCTTTGACATGAAAGCTAACTTTTCTTTAACATGCATGTTATAATGCTTTAGATACCTCTCCATAAACTCAACTACAACCTTTGTGTGGGATGGCATATCATCAGAAGCTTTCTTTATAATAATATGCTAAACCATTACACAATACTGGGATCACAATCTAGTCCAAAGGCATTGCAACCATTGCTTTGAGTAGCAATCAAGAAAGCCCTTATGCTATTGAAGAAGTCAAGGATACAACCCAAAAGCATCACATAACCATATTTACCAAAGCTTTTGACTTTTGCAAAAGAGGTCACTTGTAGAAAATATTAGAGGTATTTTTTTGTTTAAAAAGAAATAACTTACCATACTTTGCATTTAATGTCATCCATAGTAATATTGGCTAATTCATGTTGGAGGAGATTTGATGAAAAGTTCAAAGGCAAAGCCCCCTACTTCCATTCTCTTGTAGAACAATAGCATTGAAATAACTTTGATCTATATTGCAAAATCAATTACTAATCAGGAAATACAAGAATTTTAAACATATCTGCTTTTTGCCTCTAAAACCCTAGTGTATTCATAACTCTAGTATGTAGTCTTCAATTAAGACAAAGTGAGCTTGAGAAAACACTTCTACCATCTCAATTGTTTATGATGTCATCTTAAAAGCTAAACACCAGTTGAAAGTCCTACAAAATTCATTTGTAAAACTAACACCAGAATAGAGCTAAATTGGATAACTATCGTCATATTTCTTCATTAGAGTGGGAATACATAAACTTCTTCAGCTCCTCAAGAATTAACTTATGCTGCTTAAAAGCCTTGGTATTTAGACCTTTCTCATCACTAATCTTATGATCATCATCAGAATCCTTATTAACATATTTCTTATATGTCTCGTAACCCTCTTGAAAAACAATTTTAGCCAAGTCTTCCATAGCTTTACACTAGACAACAAGATGGCCAAATGCTTTTGCTGTCTCATCTAGATCATTAATATATAGCTTCCACCTAAGCTTGTGAGAAAGCTTTCTTTTTTTCTTCTTTGAAACTTGGATCTCTTCCACCTTTAGATTAGCTAGAAAAACACAATTAAATACAAAATAAATAAAAAACAATTGTAGGCTTACTAAATGTAGTAGAAATCACATGTGCTACACCACCGAAGTGAAAACACAACTCGTAAAGAAGTGGAGAAAGCGTGCTCACCAAGGTGGTACTCATCCCCGGG
>NW_003314262.1:6172334-6181961 GCF_000143415.4 Selaginella moellendorffii
AGAGGAACATATGCTTTGGGCTTTCACCCCAAGCCTCCCTTAGTACTAAGAGTTAGTCTGTGGGACAAACTCGAAACTTACTAAATATAGAATGTTCTTAGATTGCAAATTTCGACACGGGACGAACACCATTGTGCTCAGAACAATCTCTACATTCCGTAGATATGCCAAATGAGCAGATCTAGACACTTTCCATAATTAGCATTTAGGACCGAAATTAGACTAACACAAAGGGCATGATAGCGAGGGTGTTTGGCAGACATGGTAAGCTATCATTCAGCAATATTGAGGGACTAGTCTCAATACGCAAGGGTTTTTATCACTAGCAAGTGCAAGACATAACGAGACAAGAACTCCTTACTGGGCTAAGTATGCTTAACTAATAATACATAGGAATTCCATCCTTATGTTTGTCTGGTCTAAATACACTCGAAATGCCTAACCCCACTAGCATATGAAGGGCTGATAAAGGGTCTAGCAATACCGACTTTTTGTTGTTATGGCAATAAGGAAAGAATATATGAAAAGAATAGCCGATAGGTAACTTTCGATACCCGAAGTCACATTTGCGACAGGTGGGCTCATCAACATTGTCAAATTCCATCAAGAATTCCTCTTTAATAGTTGCAAGTTGCTTCTCCTTGAACTAGTCTTGTGCATGCAAGGTCTACATTTCTTGCTCCACCTTCAACACCATAACAACCCAATATTTAACCACCAAAGACAATTTTCCCATTTGTAATTTGTGACTCTAGTATATTTAGGCAACTTTTCATCCCCATACCTGTAGGTAGGCAAGGAAGGGGACAATCATAGCTTAACAATAGTTGGAATTGCTTTCTACACATATTTGAAGTATTTGAAAAATAAAAAAAAATAGAACTTGAAAAGTACAAAGTGATGAAAGTGTTAATTGTATATAAAATATTGCCTAACTTTCTTTATTATTGCATCATTTGTTTCATCCCCTTGGTTTTCATCATCATCCTCTTTTGTAGTGCACCTTATCTCTCTCCCCTTAGCTAATTGGAAAAGGGGCAATTGCTTGATGAGAGAGCCCTTAGTGGCTATTTTATCCCTATTTATCCCTTAAGGTTCCAAGGATCCACAGTGATAGTATATCTAAATCTCATCCCATGATCACATGCACTACACTCACCCTCTTTCAAATATATCATTGTCCTCATTGACTATTGACTACAACCCTTACTGAGCCATTGTATAAAATAGCTATTCCCATGGTGGATACTTTTGTCTGGGATGTTCCAGAAGAGGAAAGACATATGTATGGATGCCTAATACATACAATTTTTAAATTTAGGGTAGAAATATACCTTACTCAAGGGTATATTATATCTTAAGTAGCCACTAATCAATGAAAATCGAACCTATGCCATTTGTTCTAATACCACATGTAATGCACATTATTTCTCTCCCCTTAAGCCAACTAAAAAAAGGGCAATTACTTGATAAAAGAGCCCTTAGTGGCTATTTTATCCCCATATATCCTCCAAGGTTCCAAAGTTCCAAGGATCCATGATGACAGTATATCTAAATTTTATCCCATGATCATATACGCTACATCTTTGATCTCAACTTTATTGGACACTAACTGAAGTTACGGCTAAATTTGTAAAACACTAAATTTGAGTTTGCACTTGTTGTAATACTCCAATATTATTTTGTATTTTGATTGATTTGCTATAGAGAAGATTTCTTCACCCACCTTCTCAATATACCCAATCACTTTTTCCACCATCTTAATATTCATTACTTTTTCTTCCACTAAATTCGGAATGGATTATCAGTAGTTAGGACTAAAGAGTGGACAACCTTAGATGATCTACCAACTACTTATAACTCCTTGAAAGCTGCTAGCTTATATAAATTTGGAATTTGTGCCAAAGTTATCATATTTAACTTCTCAAATATGCATTATTTATATTGTGGATCCTTTATATTGAAGCTTATCATAACATCAAACCATTCCTCACCAAGATTTAAATATAAGATATTGATAAGCTTTGTCATCTTTGCTATATGTTTTTGCTTGATGTTGCATTCATTTTTAATAGCAACATCAATGTCAAGGCTCTTATTCTTTAATCTCTCCAAGTCCTTGTTGATGTTATATTGGAGAAGCAAAAATAAAACTCGAAATAAGTACTTTAGTAAATTTAAGTATCTCAAATAAGATATACCTATAGATATATCAAGGGAACTTGGCATAACTATCATGCTTTTTAGACTAGTTTTTCTTAGCTACTATCATGTTTAGTTGGACTTTTTCCTCATTTGTAAGCTTGTTTATAATCTTACTAACATCTACTTGAAGAATATTTTATATATCCATAATCATGTGTGGAAGAGCTGTTTTGACTATTGCATCTTCATGTTGCCTACATAAAAGAAATTATGTCAATAAAGAATCTAGAGAAGAAATGAGTATACCTATTCATTGAAATTAAGTGCCATATAATCTTTGTCCTAGAACTCTATCACCGCAACATTTGCCATACCATAGTATCTCAAAATCTCTTTGTTAGTCGAATTTGGATAATTGAAATCTATCTATGTCAACCATACCTTGAATTAGTGATTTCCCTCCCACACAAGTAGCATCTGATTGAAAAGAACCTCCTTACATTCAACATAATCTCATCCCTTAAAATGTCTTTGAATTCCATATCAAGTTGCTATTATATCTCATTCCAGGAAGCTCTTTTAAGAGCATTGAACCCTTCACCACAATAAACTTGGATTTTATTTGCACAAAGCCTCACTACTGAACAAACAACTTGAGTTAGTCCACAATATCTACCATTGATCACACAATTGGATTCAAGATAATGTGGTATAAAGGCACTCAAGGAGGTGGAACTTTCTTCTTGATTGTCAGTTATTGTAGTAAATATGAGACAACCTTTACTTTGAACTTCAAGGGATAATTAAATAAATTTGTATCCAGAATTTCTTCTTGTGCTTGTAGCTTTGCTTTATACTTTTTTCTTTCATTTAACCCCATCCTTGGCTCCACTTGGTTCCTTTATAGCATTTTTCTTTATGCGATTTAACTCTCTAAAATGTCAAAGCCATCATCTTCCTCTTTTTCATTTTGTTGTTACTCCTCTTCCTCCTCAGACTCATCTCCAGGCAATTTAGGATTCTTTGCCTACTTGGGATTCTCAATTTGCTCTCTTTTTTGAGGATTTCTTAATGAATCTTGAGAAAGGTTATTTCACTCCCACTGTGTTTGTATTCCTCGCAGCATGGATAATAATATTCTTGATAAATATTGCCCTTTTGCACATGTTCTAGCAACTCACTAAAGTCTAGAAAGAGTAGGCATAAACCTGAAAAAATAAATAAAAAAAACTAAGATCAATAATTGCATATCAAGGTGGCTAAATGCAAAAATCAACCATGAATCAAGCTACCATGTTCAAGCTATCAATTTCAAGCTGCCATAAGGGGAGCCATGGCATTGCTCCCCCTCATGTTAGGGTGTGGCCACCGAGAGAGTGAGAGAGAGAGAGGGAATATTTTGGTCCTCAAAATATTCTTTATCTTTCTTGTATAAAACCCTTGCGCCACAAGGGCAAGGGGGCGGGGGGGGGCATTTTGTAGAGAGTATTGAAGCATTTCTCATGTTTGAGTGAGCGTTGGGGAAGACACCACTCCTTCCCCAACAAATGGTGAACCTGGCATGACACGCAGCACTTTCGGAAGTGTCATTTCTCTCTTTTCTTTTGGCTGCAGACTTTGGGAAGGAATTCCTTGTTCGTCTTGTGGGTGGTTTTGTTTGATCTTGGGTGTGTTGGAAAGGTCGGGAGCTCCTCTTTCCAACAAGGTATAGCGCTCATCAAGCCATGCAGTATTTGAAGAGATACAATGTTTCTTGGCTTGGTTTGAGGAACAGTTTGGGGTTTTCACTTTTCTCGCCTAGATCCTCGGCCAAATTTCTCAAGGTAGTGCATTTGGGCTTGTAGATCTGGCCTATATCTATGAGTAGTGGTGATTCTTGACACTAGATTTGGGCGAATTGACGGCATGCAAAAGGATTTTCTTCTCTAGCAAAATTGAATCATCTTTGTAGCAGGAATTCGTGCTCCTCCGGGCTTTGTTTTGGACGCCGTTGTTTCTGGAGGTGCTCCTGGTCCTAGGCTTTCTGGAAATACCAACAGCGCCTCAATATCAATTTACATCACTGACATGCACATGTTTTTCCACAATGTTGGCATTCTGGGCTACCTCTTCATGGATTTTGGGGAATATTGAGGCGACTTTTTCACAAATTCCTGTGATAGAGGGTAGATGGGGCTAAGCCCTTTCCAACAAGCCCACCAACAGTTAGAATGGGGAAGGATCGAGACCAGAGGACTCATTTTTCTCTTTTGGGTTAAACTTTGTTGGGGTTTCCTTGGGAATGAAGCAATCTTCAGGGAACAGGTAACCATAGGAACAGGAACAGGAGGAGTAGGAACAAAAGTTGGTGTAGGAATAGGGACAGTAGGAACAGGCATAGGGATAGGAGTTGGTGTTGGAGCAAGCGCAGGAGTAAGAGCGGGAACAGAGGGTTACTGGTTACAAGTTATAGGTCCCCAATTACTGGTCACGAGTTACCGGTTACTGGCTACTCCAGCGGCTACTTTGGTGGTTACCCCACGGGTCAATAGTTACGTGTGCTTGAGGCATATATCTCCATTTTCACTCTTATTCCTCTTTGTCACAAGCATTTTGGGCAACTTTAAGCAACTTAAGCACTAGCCTATAGTCTTCTTGCTCCTGTCAACCCAATTGCCTTGACCTGGAATTTGTAGTGTTCAGGGTATTTGATGCCGGTACAAACTAGATGTGCGACAAATTGGCACCCTTTTACCATACCTCAAGGCCCTAAGGTACGGAGTAAACTTTTTAACATCCAAAGGTAGCTTAGGTACTACACAACACAACACCTTCTCGGGCCAAGTCCTCTTCATCCTCAGTAGATTCCAGTGACTTAGATCTACGAGCTATGGCATAGCCACCTTTAGCTCGACCTCAGCTCCATGTTCTGCAGAAGTGGACTGATTTGCTGACCTTCTCAGGTGTTGGAACAGTCTCTCCAACATCACATATTAGTCGCTTTGATTACTACTGCACCACAAATATGATCGTCGACGATGATTGTATGTGCCGTGACTTCTTGCAGTCTCTCGAAGGCAAAGCAGCAACTTGGGCAGATTTTCTCCTCCCAAAGGACTGGACAGACTTCCAGACACTACTTGCTTCTTTCAGAGAATGTTTTGTTGAAGAAAAACCCACAAATCGGCTACTTGTCGACCTCTTTTCATTCCAGTAGGGTGCCCACGAGTTTTTTCCTGACTACATCACATGGTTTTGAGCTTACTAGAAGCAATGTTGGGATCACAAAGTAATCCAAGATGAGCAATAAGGGATCACGGCATTCACAACGGGTCTGCGTGGGAACTTGCAAAGGAAACTTCTCAAGAAGACATTCCGGTCTTGCTGCAAGGCATTTTCATTTGCCACGAAGCTGGAAAGAGAGCTTCTGGTTGACCTAGGGATTGCTAGAGTTGATTTTGACCAAGCCATCACCCCGTCAGAGTCATCTTGTGCAGCTGTTCGCCCGTCCATAACAAAGCCCATCGCTATTGAGCATACACTTCCGGCTATTGAAAACATTGCCAACGAGATGTGGCAGTTGAAGGAGATCATTCTTCAGAAACAATCACACCATGACAAACTGCTCCAAGAGCTAGTGGAGTCCAGGAAAGAGGCCACTATAGCTCAGGAATGCAGATTTAAATCTCGTTGGTGCACTCACTGAGAGACGAACACACATAACACACAGCATTGCTTCAAGCTTCACCCAGAGCTTTGGCCTCCATCTTCTCAACGTGTCCAACAACATCCCTTCACTGATAACTCCACATTGTTTCGGGGTCCAAAGACATATCAGGAGCAGCTGGAGTGACAAGCGATTGAGGCAGCCCCTTCGTCAAGCAAAGGCAAGGCACCAGCCTCATCAGTCAACACAATTTTGTTAGCTGAGGAACTCTATAGGCAACAGCAGCAAACCGCAGCCACTCGAGCCCAAGCGAAGAAGAAGACACCCGCTCAACCTGCCACAAATCCCTCGGTGCCGGTTGAGAGTGAATCTCTGTCGGCACCAGATCTAGTGACACAGAGGATGGCTTGTAAGCTCCCCTTCAAGTCACTACTCTCTTCTCCTCCTGAGATCTCACCAACAGCTATTCCTGTTCTAGAGCCGGTTCTTCAACAACTGGTTGACACTCCCGTCACCTTTTCACTCCGAGACATGTTGTGTCTTGTCCCGGGATTTGGCCAGCGTTTAAAGGAGTTTGCACGGTCAGGAACATTAGAGATCACCCTCAAGAGGACTCCTCAAGATGTGCACATTATCGACATGACAAGATATGGTGGAGATCCTGGTTCGTTCTTCATCCCAGTGCAGATTGGTACTTCCTCTTGTAGGATGGATGCTTTGGTTGTCATCCTTGGCCACTCATGGCAAATCACAGCCCATTGCACCATTGACAGCGCACAAGGCAAGATGGAAATTAGCGATGGAACCCATAGCGCCACCTTTCTCAACAACCACGGCATAGCTCTTTCTCAGCAAGCCTAGAAGGCTCAGACTAAGATGGCTTCCACACCACACTTCCCTCCCAAGCTCACAAAGGTTTTTCCTGAGTTGGCGGAGGAGTCGACCATCTATATGACGGATGCTTTCTCATGTAATGCAATTGACATGGTTGGAGGTGAGTCAGATAGCCCAAGACATCTCTCAGCTTTACTCTCTTTATTTGAGAATAAGGCCGAGCCTCTAAACACACCCTCTTTATTTGATGGCAGGGCTTATAGAGTACGGGCTCCCATATCCAGCTTTTCGGAGTGTTTCTTGATAGAGGAAGGGCTCCTCGATTTGTTTCTTGTATGGGACCAACTCTCTCTTATGGAGCTTGATGACACAATCACTCCAGACCAGGTTCATCTTTCACAAGACACAGTCGAACTCAATCCTTCTTAGCAACTATCTAAGGTGTCACATAGCCAACATCTTCCTACTAAAATTGCAGTAGATGACGACTCCAAGCGTATTTTATCATGCCGTTTCTTGGGGACAGAGTATGACATCCAGATATAGAATTGGCAGAAAGAATCAAGCCAATTGGACGTGCTGCATGTGAGTTATACTTTTTTGAGTTCAGAATTTCCTACTGTGGAGCCCTCGGTATTCCAACCACCAGAACGACAACTTCCTTTCGAAATTTACATCATGACAGGCATGGAGGCCTTTGGAATACGCCTTTGCCAATGTTCACAGCTTGGCAAGCCACCACATGCGACATATTATGCCTCACATTCGTTCGAAGAAAATGGAAAGAAGTACGTGGATGCGGAAAAAGAAGCGGTGGCTGTTGTTTATACCTTGGAGCGATTTCACCACTTTCTTGCTGGAGCCTGTATCCATTCCCATGTCTGTTTTACTGTGTTGACCTTTCTTTTATAGTGATCGGTTCACAGTCCTCGTACTTTATCTTGGATTGTGACCATCCATGAGTTCCAGCCAACTTTTCACATGCGGCGGAAGTGTGTGATGCATCTTCTCCAACAGCTGCAGGTCAAGCACGTGAAAAGCAGCAGCTATTATCCTAAATGCAATGGCCAAGTGGAGTCCAGCAACAAGATATTGAAGACAGTCATCTCAAAGCTTGTGGAAGATCACCCAAGGTGTTGGCACGAGCACTTAGTTATGGCATTGTGGGCCTTTCAGACGTCCTTCAAGACATCCATCTCTATGACCCCATTCTCCCTTGTCTATGGGACAGAGGCCATACTTCCAGTGGAGATCCAGGTGCCATCACTCTCACTTTCACTTTGATACGTAGCAGCGATGTAGCTTAGCGATGAGGACAAGCTTCATGCACGTGACTTGGAGGTTCTTGCCTTGGAAGAACAGCGAAGATCCACATCAAAACATCTCCTTTGAGGCAAGTAGAAGATCAAATCAGTTATTGATCACCAGCGGTCAGCCGAACCATTTGAGGATAGCAATCTCAAGGAGTTTATGCCGCCTTCAAAGTTTTCCCCTCGCTGGACCGGCCCCTACTTTGTCCAGCGACACATTGGAGGTGGAGCGTATGTGCTAGTTGATGCTAATGGACGTGAGCTCCCACACGCTCACAACCACTCTCACCTCAAATGCTTCATCCGGTGAGGCATTCCTCTTCTCTTCTTTTTCTTTTTCTTCCTTTTTTTCACTTTACTTTCATGGCTACTTTTCTTACTTTCAGAGGGTGTTTCTCCATTGGACCATGGCCCATGCCTTGGATTTCATTCTCAAGCTACATTGCCATTTGTATGGAGGTTCCTCTCTTGGCTCAGTCTATGTTCCAGGTTCTTTGGCCCTTCTCTTACCATTACTACACCCACACATTCCCCTCACTCATTCCATATCATCTACACTCACAATTCCATCACCACTCACTTCCAACAGTGTTGCCTGCACTTATCTCTAGATGCCCGTCTTGCATCTTTCATTCTTTCACCATCATTCACATCCGTTTGAGGTCACATTTACACCATACCACAGACACACACATGTGCACTAGCAACAAATGACACCACCTCATTTGGACGTGCCATTTCCGAGATATCCTTACGACCAATTGCCGACAACGCACTAGCTTTTCTGGAGCAACTTTCTTCCAACTAGGTGAATCTATTCACTCAAGGCACCTAGGTGGATCTTTAGGCGAGGCTGCAAAAGTCGAAGCCACTTTCTTCTACTCCAGCACTTAGTGGACACATGCCACCTCCCTTTACCGGCAACCTAGTGACTCTGACATCTTTTTCAGCTACTGACTTCTTCAGTCTGACACATCAGACTGGCCACCTTCTTAGAGTGCCACCACCATCTCAACGCTCCACCATATCACTCCACCATATCGGTGCTAGAGCAGGTACAGGAGTAGGAGCGAGAGCAGGTGGTTACCGGTTATAGGTTACAAGTCCCCAGTTACTGGTTACTAGTTACTGGTTACCAGTTATCGGCTACTCCGAGTGGTCAGCACTTACTCTACGGGCCAACGGTTATCAATGGCCACCTTTTCAGAGTGCCACCACTATCTCGACACTCCACCGTATCACTCCATCTTTCATCACTTCCATACTTACCACCCTTGGGCAATGTGTCCCCTCTTCTATTTCTCTTTCTTTCTCAATTTTGGCCAATCCTTGGAGCATACCAGAAGTCATCAAGAGGCTATATTTGCATATTACACTTTCCTGAGCCAAAATCTAGGTACAGGTTAAGTTCTTTGGGTGCTCACTCTTTTTCCTCTATTTTCCTCCTCTTTTCACACTTTTTCTACACTTTTCTTCAGCTTTAGGGTCCAATTTGACTATAGGGTTTCCCACTGGGTTTTCCTCCCTATTTCTAAACTTCACACCTACCTCTTTTCTTTCTTTTTCACTTTGTTTCCTAGAGTTTCTACTATTTTAGCACTTGGCATCAGTAGCAAAGGTACACTCTACACTCTTCAGAGGGTTCTCACGCGTCTGGAGCCAGCGCAATCCACCATGGTCACATATTAGGGC
>NW_003314263.1:0-2138 GCF_000143415.4 Selaginella moellendorffii
CGAACACTAGATCTCTCCGCACATCGTCCCAGAAGGTTGCTGTTGCGCTGGATATTGCCAACTTCAAGCTCGCTTTTCGACTTAGCGCATCCGCCACGATGTTGCTCTTCCCAGGCTTGTACAGAATTTCGCAATCAAACTCGGCCAAGGCATTGGCCCACCGACCTTGTTTCCCTCTTAGGTCGGGCTGTGACAAGAAGTGTTTCGTTGCCACATTGTCCGTGTAAACCTTGAAGTGTCTCCCAAGGTAGTGTCGCCACTCCTTGAGTGCCTTGACCACCGCAAACAATTCCTTCTCATGGGCAGGCCACTTCCGTTGAGCCTTGTCCAGCTTCTTCGAGAAGAACGCTACCGGATGGTTGTCTTGCTTCAGAACTGCGCCCAACGCAAAGTCCGAAGCATCCGTTTCTACCTCAAAGTCCTTACCAAAGTCTGGCAATGCCAATACGGGAGCCTTCCTCAACTTCCCTTTGAGGTGGACGAATGCCGCCTCGCATTCTGCTGTCCATACCATCTTCCCTTTTCCTGTTTGGTCCGTTAAGGGCAGGGCTACTCTCGAATAGTGTCTGATAAACTTTCGATAGTAGTTGCATAGCCCCAGGAACGCCCTCAACTCATGTACATTCGATGGTCGCTCCCATTCCTGGATCGCTTGGACCTTCTCCGGGTCCACCTTGAGCCCGTCCTGGCCCACCACATGCCCGAGAAACTTTACCTCTTGTTGAGCAAAGTCACATTTGCTCTCTTTAGCATACAGCTTGTGTTCCCTTAGTTTCTCAAACACCTTCGCCAAGTGTTCGGCATGCTCTTCTAGCGTCTCGCTATAGATCAGGATGTCGTCGATATAGACGACCACGAAGTGATCTAGATAGGGTACAAAGACGTGGTTCATTAGCGCCGAAAACGTTGCCGGCGCATTACATAGCCCGAAGGGCATCACCAGAAACTCAAAGCTCCCATACCTCGTTCGACAGGTTGTCTTCTCGACATCTTCCTCGGCTACCCTGATCTGGTAGTATCCTGACCTTAGGTCAATCCTCGAGAAGTATGTTGCCTTTCCCAACCTATCGAACAGGTCCTCAATCCTTGGCAAAGGGTACTTGTTCTTCTTTGTATACTTGTTGAGCAAGCGGTAGTCTATGCACATGCGCATAGATCCATCTTTCTTTTTCACAAATAACACCGGCGCCCCATACGGCGACTTGCTCAACCTAACATACCCTTTGTCCACCAACTCCTCTAGTTGGCACTTGAGCTCCTTGAGTTCTTTTTCGTTCAAACGATAAGGGGGACGAACCACTGCCTCAGCACCTCGACCAGCTCAATCTTATGTTCTATCGGTCGTGCTGGGGGCAGCCCCGCCGGTAGCTCCTCCGGCATGGTATCCTGGAATTGGTCCAACACCCGCTGGATCACTAAAGGCACTTCTTCCGTTCTTGTCTTTTTGTCACTCTTCACCGAGAGTAAGCACAAAAAGGCTGCCTTAGTTCCTTTAGTGAGTTGTCCTCTCGTGGACACCAGGTTTAAGCAGGATTCTTTGGCCTTGCTTTGCCCTACCTTTAGATCCTGGGCTTCCACCCTAGATCTTCTTCCTTGGGCATTCGCCAGTACCACAAGGTTCCTACCTTGTCCATGGAGGGCTACCACGAACCGATTGAACCAATCCATTCCGAAGATCACGTCAAATCCCGCCATGTCCAACACGGTGAAATCCATGTCTACCTTCCATGTCCCTACTTCGACTTTCGCTTGTCGAAGTACCTCATCGGTGCTTTGGCTACCTTGAACAAACTCTATAGTCCTTGGTTCGCCTAGCCGCTGCACCGTTAGTCCGGCTTGCCGGACTATGTCTACAGCCACAAAATTATCCGAAGCACCCGTGTCAATAAGGATCTTAACAAAGCTACCTCCGAGCTTCCCTCGGAGGGCTAGTAGATGTCGCGAACGACTCTCTACCAAAGTTGCTCGTGTAATGAGTAACTTTGAGTTAGGGACTGGATCACATACCTCATTTTGGACTTCGCCCGACTTGATGGCCATATTGGCTCTAGCCTTCTTCGGGTAGGGACATTCCCTCGAAAAGTGTCCCGCTTCACCGCAGTTATAGCATACGTTGTTTCCCACGCTGCTATATGACT
>NW_003314263.1:2238-9732 GCF_000143415.4 Selaginella moellendorffii
TTCTTAGAGAAACTCTTCTTGAATTTCCCCCTGCTATATGTTCCCCTCGGTTTGGCCCCTTTGTGAAACGTGGATCCCGACCCCGTCGTGTTCCCCTTTCGCAGGTTATCGTTGAAATGCACCTTGATGGCCGCATCCAACGCTTCCTTGTAGTTGGTCGGGTTCCAGCGCATCACCTCACCGCGAGCCCAGGTTTGCAAACCTGATATAAAGGCATGGAACGCATCCATATCCCCCATGTCCGTGACAAGTATCCTCTTTGCCATGAACCCATTCACATATTCCTGGATGGTTCCAGTCTGCTTCAGCCTACTCAGCTCATCTCTCAGATGCAGAGTGGCATTCGGAGGAACGTATGTCGCGTGGATCCTCGCCTTCATCATGTCCCAGGTGGCCACCGGTCCTTCGTTGGCCTCCGTTGTTCTCCACCAAGACTTGGCATTATCTGCCAAGTATGGTTTTGCACATGGGACCTTCTCCGAGCTCGGTAACCGTAACGCTCGGAAGTAGTCCTCCATATCGTAAAACCAATCCTCCACAACCTTATAGTCGTTCACTCCCTTGAACACCGGTGGGGGCTTTGGTTTGTACTTGGGAACTGCCTGAGGGACTGATTCCACTTCGGTCTGTTCGACCTTGTCTGGTTTTGCCTCAGTCCCTGCCGAAGGGTCCGCACCTTCTACGCTGCCAGCATCCGCAGTCTTTCGCCTTTTCTTCCGTTTCTCGTCACGCTTTAGCTTGCGTACGAGAGTCTCCAGCAGGGCATTGGTCTGCGCCAATTGACCTTCTAGAACGTCCAATCGAGCCTTGGACGACCGAACCTCGCCACCGGACTCCTGTTTGGAAGTTTCCTCACTAGAGTCCTCCTCATGCAAGGATTCCTCATCCATAGCCTCTTGTTCGACCGGAGGCTCCAGCTCTGGCGGAGGTTCTGTCTCCGCCTGGGTTCGCTTACGCCCTGCCCTTGCCATCTCCCAGCAATCCACCTCTATCCTTCGCTAGAACTGAGGAGAAGGCTCCGATACCAAATTGTAAGCCACAAATTTTTCCTTTCCACTTTGCCAGCTTACCTCGCCTATCCGTCCAACACTGCCTTGGCTTTTGCTAAGTTCCCTCGCCAAGGTTCTCGCCTATGGTACCAGCTCCTACTTGGTTTCAGCTACTCACTGCACGAGCAACGGAGTGTTAGCCATCCTTCCATGGATTCCCAAATCACTCCCAATCCCCCTCCCCGGGTTAGACTGGACTTAAGGTTCGGCTACACTCCCCGCAAGCACAAGCAGCCAAGCACACCAAGCTTCCAGGTTCCTAACATCCCTTGGTACCACAAGACTTGATCATGGGACCCTCTAAATCCCAAGTCTTGAGTGCAACACTTGCTTCGGGACGCCGGGGCGAAACACCGTGGCCTAGCGGCCCGGTATGGGTACCTCTCGCCCCCCACTTCCATCCCGAAGGAAGGCCCAAGCCCCTAGGAAGGGCGAGGACCAATGAGCCGCATGGTACTCAAGTGGGGCACCACTCCACATGAGCCGGGAGCACCGCAATCGGTTTCCTTTTCGGGAGTGGGAGCTGCTCTTGAGCACTTCCTTGGATGGCCCCTCCGGCACCAGCCAAGTCCATGCTCACTCCCACCCAAGGCCCCTCGGTCCCAGTCCCAACCTCAAGTCGGTTTGGAAACCCAACTGGAGAGTCCCTTCAAAACTGGTTCCTGGACCTCACTATCCCTACTATACTTTTGGAACCCCCTGCAGCCCCCCCCCCCTGGGAGACGCACGCTTTGGGCTTTCACCCCTTGACCCGTATTAGTATTTGGACTTAGTCTCTGGCTCGATCTTGGACCCGATTTCGGATCCGACTTCGGATTCGGGTTCGGACTCGATCACGGACTCGATCTCGGACCCGATCTCGGACCCGACCTCGGACTCGACCTCAGACTCGGTCTTGGACCCGATTTCGGATCTCGGACTCCGTCTCGAACTCGGTTTCGAACTCGGACTCGAACTCGGTCCCCGAGTCGGTCTCGGACTCGATTCCGGACTCTATCTCGAACTCGGTCCTAGAGTCGGTCTTGGACTCGATCCTCGACTTGGTCCCATCCGATGAACTCTTTGTCACTTCGGTCAAGCTTTTGGGGATCCTTTAGCCTACGACATCTCGGGGAGTCGGTTCCTTACACTGTTGTCATGGCGGTGACAACTGGAACTCCTGCCACTCGTCTTCTTGTTCCTGATTGTTCTCCTGCTCGCTAACAGGACTGCTTGGATGAGGATTTGCACTCCTCGCTCTTGGACTCTCAGGCTCATGAACCAGTGGCAGATTTCTCGCAAGAATTCTCGCCTCTCTCTCACGTCTCTGCTTCGTTCGTCTTTCCTCTCGCTCTTGTGCTTCTACAAGTCTCGCCAAATACTCTTGTCTTCTTTGGCTCATACACCAAGAAGGAACGGCCTCGATTTGGTGAGGGCAGCCCGGCTTCTCCTAGCGCTCACCCTTCTACCACAATCTCCACGCTCACTTCGCTTCCCGGGCAGTGCACCAAAAGATGTCGCTCCTCGCGACAACACACCAGCGACGTGGAGAATCACTGCTGCCTAGCCTCATCTCTAGCCTCGTCAGCGACCTCTGCTAGAACCTCTGCCAACATCCTAACCCAGGGCTGCCCACAAGTCAGACTACTCACACAGATTGGTTGATCTTGAGCGATTCTCGCTGTGATACGCTCCTCGAACAACCGTAGTCGCCACTGCACTGCCAACCTCCGCTCCACGCGCTCCAAGGCTGTTGTACGAGGCATCCTTCCAAGACCTTCTCTTTATTTCACTCCCTCCCCCTCTACACACATCCTATGCCTGGAAATTGGCCATCCCCCCTATCGTCAACCTCTGGCACCAAGGGACACACCCTGTTTTCAGCAGAATATTCCCTTATTCCCCCCACTATAACCAAAAAGAAGGAAAAAACCCCGACTTGGACCAAGTCTTATTCTTGAGCTGGCTCTGGCCCTCGACACACACCACCTCTACATTTACACTTAGAATAAGTTGAAAGACAAGGGATGCACTTTACAAGTAGTCCTTATGCTTGTTGTTAGGGCCAGGGTTTTGATAGACAGCCAAAACCAGTAACTCTACAAATCAAGCTCATGGCCCTGGTGCCTAAATGAAAGTCCATCTCTTGCTAATAGTTTTATAGATACATAAATAGAACCATCTAAGAAAAGAACCTTACGACCTATACCATAAGCTAGTATACAGTTGTTAATAATGAATGTGAAAGATTGAGTAAAATGTATATTATTAGCTCTCCACCCGTGTTCTATCATGATAATTTCATTGTTATTCTTTTGTGTTTCATAACAAAAGAAACACAAACCTTATGTAAATACTGCTTGTTTAAAACTCGCCATATAAGTTCCTTTGAATAAAAAGAAAATTTAAGAATATGCTGTATGGTAGCGAACAACGCAGGAAGAGCTGTGTCGACGTGCACAGCTCCAAGGACATCTCAGCAAGAGGGAGGCTGATTATCGAAGAAAACGATTACGGACTTACACGGAGGTCATGCGTGATGAGAAGCTCAAGCGCAACAGACTCGAAGATCGAACTGGAAGGATTTGGCCGAGAAAAGGAAACTGGAGAAGGGAAACAACCAGCTGGTTCTAAACGAAAGAGAGAGCACTCGAACGTGGGGATGGGATGCCGGTCCGAATTGAGCCAGCTCCACAAACTTTAAGCCTGGAATGCATGTCACAGGCGAAGTAAAGCTTGCACAAATCATCTGGCATCTTTGCAACTGTCTCCCACTTGAGAGTATGTTCATCCATTTGCCATATAACAACTTCCGAGTATTCATCCAGTATCCTCGTCGGAAGATGGTGAGCCACTCACAACGGTATCCACCACAGCCTTGCACAGGTCACAGAAACAGATTGGGCTCCACAATGCGAATGCTTTCCGCGTACTCTTCCACACCATCCTACGCAGGAAACTCAGGCTGTGAATCTGTCAAGGCTTCAGCTTCCATGTCGTAGAACATGACCCTCAGGTACCCGTTTCTGCCACTTTTCGCCAAGAAGCAGAACATGTTGCCAACGATGACATTGCACGGATAGAACTCAAGGTACTGCAGCGGTTCCAACTCCAGGACCTCCTCCATACCTTCGTCCTGCTTTCGTATATATAAACACCCCTGACTTCACCGAATTCGGCCATTTCCACCACCCTGAACTCTTTTGAACTGCTCGCCTTGGGAACGATAGCTGCGGTGGACACGACGATCTTGGGTGGGATAGCCACCTGAAACGCCTCCGATTTGCAAGGATTGAAGACGTGCATCAAGGCCGAAAAAATCATCCGTGAGAAGGAACAGAGCAAACGAGACCATATCGCATGGAAAGAAATTTCAAGTACCTCGGTCCTCTGAAGGTACAAGCAAGGCCACCGTTGGCCAAGGCGTGATCGCTTCCACTTCCGCCGAGACGGCCTAAAACGCGACACAGGGTACAACGGCGTTGTGAACAGCCAGCGAATCCAGCACGCCGCTGTTGATCTTGTGCACAGCGAGCCAGCAATCGCATTCTTGGAGATGCTCCGGCCGCAGGAACGTCATCCAGTTTGGCTGCCGCCTGCGCCGATCTCGCCGAACAGCCAGAGCATCCGATCCCGTGGATAAACAAGAGCCGATGCTCCTCCTCTCCACCTGCATTTCTTTCGCAACGAAAGAACAACGCTATTTAGCTCGCCTCAAATGTTAATGAACTGGGTTTGAACATCGTCAGGATTGAAAGTGAAGTTCAATGGGTTTTATAGTTCTGGGGAATGTCATGCTTTTCATTTATACCAATGCTTCGGTATAGTGTGGCCATGGTCTGGTACAAGCCTTCTTTGGAATGGCTCTTGTAAGTTGTACCATGAATTTTTATTGCAAAAAATTACTAATTTGACATCAGTGAAGTGATAATAATAAAAATTAATGACATAAATTAATAATTTTTCATGAGTAACAAACAATGGAACAAGATGAACATTTATATTGCTAGTTATTTACTTTTCCCAAGCATGCAGTAAAAATTTCATTGGTTCATCTTTTAAAATTTATGAAATCACCAGTATAAGAGTATAATCAATAATGGTTATTTTCATTGCTTATGCAAAAACTGAATTAGTACAAGCAAAATAATAAAATGCAATATAATTCATATATTATTTTGGAAAGTAATAAAACTTTAAATAAAATATAATATATAATAAATTAAAAAATAAAATCACATTAAAAGGTAATTCTTATACAAAAATAATTTAATATAGTAGAATCTGAGTATAATTCATCAACATAAATCCATAAAGAGATATCATTTAATATAATGAAAATAAAAGTTATGCACTCTTATAATTATCAATTACTAGAATATTGAAAAATATAAACTGTAAGGGCCAAGTGTACGGTTATAATGCCGTATACTAATATTAGCGTAGTGGGATTTTGGTAACCGTCAGATTGGTTTCAATCTGGACCATTCGCTCTTGTATATAAATTAAGGTTTTTGGGTTAATTGACATGCACATTTTCTGTATTTCCTTTCTATATTTCAAGCACTCACATTGGTGGAGATGAGGGGCACCTTTGATTGTCCTTGAGGAGTGCTTGGATTTGGGATAATATTTTAGATCTAGCTTTTGCATCATCTAGATCTAGCTTTTTCCATTTCCTTTCTTTTGTTCTTTCTTTTCAAGGTTTTAATTTAGATCTAGCTTTTTGCATTGTCTAGATCTACCATTTCCTTCTAGCTTTTTGTCATTTCTCTTCTTTTGCTCTTTCTTTTTCATTCATCTTTATGGCAGATCAGTAATCTCCTCCTTTGACTCTAGAGCAACAGTTGGTACAATTGCTTGATGCTATGCGCTTGCAATTGAACAACCAAACTCAGTTGATGGCAACGTTCATGGCACATGGTACAACTCCTTCTACTGTTGGTGTCAATCCTCGCGTTCGGCCGGAGTTCTTTCGCGGGAATCCTGGGGATGATGTGTACCATTGGTTCGATCACTTCACGGTGATTGCCACATATCATTCTTGGGATGATGCTCGACGTTTGCGTGAGTTTCCCATCTGTCTCCAAGGGACAGCATTGCAGTGGTACAATGGTTTGAGCGCAGCCACTCTTGGGGATTAGAGTGTTCTCCCGGACATCTTCAAACGCGCCTTCGGACATGCCGATGATTGTGATGATGCTTTTCAACAATTGCATCGCCTTCGCCAAGGGCCATCTGAGTCGGTGATGCAATTTGGTGTTCGTTTTCGAAGTCTTTTGCTTCATGCGGAGCCAAATATGTCGGAGCAGATCAAGCTAGGAATGTTGTGGCCAGCACTTCTTCAAGATCTTGTCGGACTTGTGCATGCACTTGCTCCTTCCACCCTTGACGATGCTCTCGCTTGGCATAACGTTATGAGACATCGCCTCTTCCACTTCTCGCTACATGTCCTTCCGCTCCACTTCCTATGGGTGATGGTCCTGTTCCAATGGAGGTTGATGCTGCTGCTGCTCGAGTCCAAGGACAAGCGCGAGGATGTGGTCGTGGCCGTGATGGTCGCTGCTGGGTGTGTGATGAAGTTGGTCATACTTATCGGCGTTGCCGTCGTTTTCCGAATGGCGACCTCCATTTCCTGGGTGGAGACCTTGGTGTCAGCAACGTCCCGTGGGTGCTGCTGCAGTGGAAGGTCTGGACACCGAGATGCATCCGGGAAATGAGGAGTTGCGCGAGTAACGGAGGGACCTTGCGCGAATAAATCAGTGACCCCTCCATCTTTCTTTCGGGAGTATCATCAAGGGGTTCACTTGGCACCAGTTTATCCAGTGTTTACTTTCCAAGCTCGTTTTTATAACAAGAGGTCTTCTATTATTCTCTTTGTGTTGGTTGATACAGATTCGAGTTTATCTTCTATTGCTCGACCTGTTGCCACACGTTGTCGTCTACACTTGCGTCGTGCGGTGGAACCAGTTTTCATTTTTTATGGCAACGACCATACACATGCATGTGCACGGGATGAGGTGGACCTGGTTGTACGTGTGGGCGATCTCGAGCTTGAGTTGCAGTCGTTGCAGGTGGTGCCAAGTCAAGCTTTTGACCTCATTTTTGGTATGGATTGGTTGCAGCGCAATCATGCCAAGTGTGATTTTGAGGCTTCTCCCCCTTATCTCATACTTCCTTATGTTTCATCCATTCCTCTCACTTTCGTACCTCTTCGTCCCTCTACTTCTACCTCTGCTTCCATTACTTTTGTTCCCCCACTCTTTCCTTCTGTGTTTCCATCTTGTTCTGCTTTTCCCTTTTCCAATCCCTCCGACGATCTTTGTGTTGCAGCAGTTGACCGGCTCATGAAGGAGTATTCTGATCTCTTTGAATTTGACCTATCGTCTGGGGCCAAGATTGCCACACGTCATCCGATTCCAACCGGGGATGCTCGTCCAATCAAGGTTCCTATTCGTCATCAGTC
>NW_003314263.1:9832-41513 GCF_000143415.4 Selaginella moellendorffii
GAGCAAACGTCAAGGAAATGCTGGAGAAAGGTGTTATTCGGAAGTCGTGGAGTCCTTGGGCATGTGACCCTCATCTTGTGACGAAGCCTGATGGGAGTATTCGTTTCTGCATCGACTATCGTCCGTTAAACGAAGTGACGATCCCAGATGTGTATCCTCTTCTTCACACTGTTGATCTCTTAGATCGTCTGGGGCGAAGTCGTTGGTTCACCAAGCTAAATCTTGCTTCTGGGTATTGGCAAGTACCGATGGCCGAAGAAGATATTCCTAAGACTGCTTTTCGTACACTATTTGGTTTGTACGAGTTCTTGGTGATGCCGTTTGGTTTGAACAATGCTCCAGCAACTTTCCAGCGGATGATGGACGAGGTTCTTTGCGATATGCCGGAGGTGACTGCTGACTTCATTGATGATGTCTTGATCCACTCAGAGGGGATGTGGAAGGAGCACGTTTATGATGTTTGTAAAGTGTTGGATCGGTTATGCAACGTTGGTTTAAAGCTGAAACGGTCAAAGTGCGTGTTTGGGTCTAAGGACACAACTTATCTTGGGTATTGTATTTCTCGTGAAGGTTTGCAAGTTGATCCTGACAAACTTGTGGCTGTTCTAAAATTCCCTACTCCGAAGTGTGTGAATGATGTGTAGCGCTTCTTGGGTAAGGTGCAGTATCTCAGTCGTTTTGTGGATCATCTTTCCGATCGCACTACACCATTGCGAGCATTGCTAAAGTCATCAACGTCATCTTTCATTTGGTCTCCGGATTGTGAGTGGGCATTCGTGGATCTCAAAGAGCTATTGACGACTCCTCTAGTTTTGGCATATCCTGACTACACAACCTTTTATTTTGTGTGTGGATGCTTCTAACATTGGTCTTAGAGGTGTGTTGATGCAAGAGAGCTCGAGTGTGCTTGGTTAGTGCCATCCCATTGCATACATAAGCCGTACATTACAACTAGCAGAGATGAACTACTCCACAACGGAGAAAGAGTGTTTAGCAGCAGTTTGGAATTTCGAGAAACTTCATGCATATCTACATGGTTCTCGGACGTTACTTGAAGGTGACCATGCTGTTGTTACTTCATTATTGAAGCAGAAGAACCTAGTTGGTCATACGGCTCGATGGGCTTTGAAGCTTCAGATATATGATTTCGATGTTATTCATTGCCCAGGGAGTTCTATGGCTGATGCTGATGCCCTTTCTCAAGCTCCTCTTCCTTCTCCACTCACTTCTCATGTTTCTGACGAACCTATTATTCCAGCATCTGTGGATTTTTTAGATGAGGATTCACTGCCGTCGACGGTTGCTGTCCTTGACGTTCAGTGTCCACAAGGAGCAGAGCAAGATCTACCTTCTCTTGATAAGGTTCGCGAGGCTCAAAAGATTGAGCCGTGGATTCGAAGGCTTCGAGATGGGTTTGAGAATCCTGCATCACTTGCTGATGACTTGCCTTTTCGGCATTTACATTCTCAATATCGCCTTGAAGATGGCTTTCTTTATTTTGTGGGGACGGATCCTGATGATCATTTATGGCTGGTGGTGCCTTCGGTGTTTATTCCGCAGTTTCTCCATGCCTACCATGATTCTCCTGTTCTAGGTGGGCATATGGGACACCGTTGTGTCACCGAGAAGCTGCGCAGGTCTTTCTATTGGCCGGAGATGCAACGTGATATTATCCGGTATGTGCATAGCTGCTTTTGGTGCCAAACTCGTAATACTCCCCCTCGTGCTGTGGAAGGATGGTTGGAGTCAATTGCGGTTTCCCGTCCATTTGAGTTAGTGGCATTTGATCTTATGGGACCTTTTCCACGGTCAACTGCTGGCAATGAGTATGTTATTATTGCTTATGACTGCTTGACTCGTTGGGTGGAAGTTGGTGCTCTTGCTAGCGCCTCTGCAACTGCTGTTGGATACTTCCTCCTCAATCGAGTGGTGTTCCAGCATTCTTGTCCAGAGCGAATTCTTTCGGATAATGGTCCTGCATTTATGGCTGAGGTATTTCATGTTTTAACGTCTTGGTTGGGGATATGCCGCACTTTTACGAGTGCTTATCATCCACAATCAGACAGTCTGGTGGAATGTCTCGTTCGGACATTCAAAGGGATGATTGCGAAGTATGTGAACTTTCAGCATTCGGATTGGGATGGTTATTTGCCGTCTCTTCGGTATGCATATGTTACAGGGGTGCAAAGTTCTGTTGGTGCTTCACCATATAAACTCTTATATGGTTATGATCCAATGTTACCAACGGAGCTGGGTTTACCTTCGCGATTGCCACGAGCTATCGATGCTAGATCATGGGATCAATATTTGATGAGCATTCTTCCACTTGTCCGAGCAGAGTCTGCCGAACACTTAGGCCACGTACAAGTGGGACAAAAATGGCGCTACAACTCCCATCATCGTCCACCTGCGGAGTACAAAGTGGATGATTTGGTGTTAGTCCGTTTTCCCCATCTTACGGTACGTGGTTTATCTAAGGGGCTTCTTGCACAATAGAAAGGACCATATCGAGTGTTGCGGCAAGTTGGACCACAAGTTTATGAGGTTCGGCATGACGTTCAGCAGGCCGATCCTCCAGAGATTGTGCATGTGCAACGGTTGAAATGCTTTGAGTGGTTATGCACTGGAAGGAGTTCTCATGCAAGAAGGACAACCTATTGAATATGAGAGTCAAACTTTACATCCTATAAAGCAATGTTGTTCTACATATAAGCAAGAGTTATTCTCCATTATTCATGGTTTGTGGATATGGCATCACTAGCAATATTTATAGTGTTAACAGATCACAAACCTTTTGTGTATCTTTTCACAAAGAAGGAATTGAACACTAAGCAAACTCGTTGGATGGTCAAACTCATAAAGTTTAGGGAGTTTCTTATTAAGCATCATCTAGGAAAATTGAATGTGGTGGCAAATGCTTTATCTCATATTTGTTATATGATAGTGTTACAAACACAGTTTATCATCATTTAAATAAGGTGGTTAACGAATTTGGGTAGTTTGTTGAGTGTGCTCAGGCTCAAGATGCTAAGGTGGTTTCTTTGCAAACCCAAATGAAAGCATATTTCTCATTAGTGGATGGGATTCTTTACTATAATGGCAATGTATATTTGCCACAAGTGGATGTATTAATTACTCAAGTTTTATTCCATTATCATGATCATCCAGAGGCTGGTCATTTTGGGGGGAAAAAGACATATGAATTGATTACACGCACTTTTTATTGGAGGAATATAAAAACTAATACCCTTGAATATTGTAAATCATGTGAGCTCTATCAACAAGTTAAGGTGCCATAAGAAAAGCCGGGGGGACTTTTGCAATCTTTGTTTATTCCTTAGAGCCATTGATATAGTATCTTTATGGACTTCATCATTTGTTTGCTATGAACACAGAAGCAAAAAGAACAAATATAAAGCATTTGATGAAATATGTGTGGTTGTTAGCTCTTCAGAAGATTATCACTACCTCATGATTAACAACACCCTTCTGCCCACCACCATAGTGGTGCCACATGCCAATGATCACTCCCTCTCTAGAACCACTCTTGCCCAATAGTACGTATTGAATGCTTTTCTTGTACCATTGCCACTCACAAGGTTATGGTCTCACTCAAAAACCCTATTTGGCCAAAAATATCATATTATATCAAATCTTAGAAAAAATAAGAAATTTTGGCCATGGCACAATAAAAACTCCCTATTTTACTATTGCCATGAAATGGAAGATCTTACCTTTGGGTTGGGGAGCTTACAATTGCCATAGGGCACTTGAAAGAAGTTGTATAGGGAAAGAAAAGGCTTCTATAATAACTAATTTGGGAGGAGTTGCTACTCTCTCCTCTGTGGCCAGCATTAGTAGATGATTACATTGCACGGATTCTTTTTAGCAACAAATGTGGCAGCTCTAGTGGCAATAAGGTTTATGGATATTTAAACATTCTTTTAGCCATTCTCTTCCTTTATATGAATCTTTATTATCTCTCTAATCTCATCGTTCTATCAAGACCTAGCTTACACAACTCACAAATCAAAGTTTACACAAATGAACATTCTTGAGATCAATCACCATATTGTTTACAGAAAGAAATAGGTTACAACAAATTTATTCTATGTATTGTGGCAGCAGAAGGTTCGTGTCAAGTCTCTTCTCTGCTCTTGCAAATCTACTCAATCTTATGCTCAAGATATGCTAGAATTGTCTTCATAAAATTTCTTACTTTTTTTTTAACAATTGTTTGGAGTTTATATTTCCTTTTTTTTTTCTTCAAATTCACTGACTACACACTATTTGAAAGAATATGCAGATCATAAATATTTTTCATTCTTCACACAAAGGGAAGAAGTGTCCATTAACATGTCTTCTAGGAAATTGTAGATGCATTTCCGAACTGTATTGGCTGACAAAAGTCATATGAGTTGTTAGTGTCTAGTGTTGCATAAGTTTCACCATCATGACATTCCCATTTTCTTTTGGCAGGGACTATGGATGTGGAGGGACTGCAGGAATGGTCTTGCTCCTGAGCTCAACAAACAGTCTATAAAGACATTCTAGCCAAGGAGACAAGCAGCTAGTTGTAGAATATCTCAAGGCTCATTTTTCTGACAAGCGGGCTGGTAGGTCATTTGTTTCTATTATAAGAACAACAGTGTGTTAGGGATTTTCAAATGGCCACCTTATATATAAGAAGATATATATCAAATTGTTCTAATTTTTTATTGGTTTGCTTAAGCAAGGGGTAGTGGATATACTTGAATTTTTTACTGGTTTGAAGGTAGTGGATATATTCTTGGATATTCTATATTATTGTTATCTAGCAATCAATCTTGTGTTTATAATTTATAACATGTTAAGAATTTTTAAACTTTCCTAAACACATTTTAGCATATTTCTACACATATCTTGTGCTTATAATTATAATGGAATCTACTGGTTTTATGTAGTAGTAGTGTTTTCAATTTTCCTTCTTTATGACAGTTTTTTGTTTTTAACTAGAGCTGCTAGAGCAAATGCTATGTTGTGCTCTCCTAAAAATGTGTTGGGTACCTGCTGTAAAGTAATGAACGTTGCATCAGATTTTATCATTAGTTCAAAAGAATGCATCATGGACGTGGCATCTATTCACATGCACATGATCAATTAAGCATGAGACAAAACCAAAACTTAGAATCACATGGAACTCAATGCACCTGCCTGCCCTGAGCGAATTCGGTCACAACCACCAGATTCTTATGAGATCACAAGCTCTAATAGAAGCCCATGCATGAACTCTAATATGGAAAAAGAGAAAACAAGTTCTCTTTTATTTCATATGTGTGTTTTATAAAGATGGTTTAGATTAATCTTTGTGTTTATAAATATGAACTTTCTTTTGTTTTAAATTTAATATAAAAAGTTTGGTTTGACATTATCGTAGAGAACCATTGCATTGCATCTCTAAGGACAACCACATCTGCAATATTTCAGTGTTCCACTTTTCCATTCAACCCAGAAACGGAGCTGGATGGATTTGGGAACATGGATAAAAAGGGCTCAAGGACTTCCAAGGTTTTCCAGCCTCAATCTCACCCTTGATTCCGACTAGCCATCGAGCATATAGTTGGGCCAAAGTAATGTAAAAGCAGACACGGTACATGTTAAGAAGAACGCCATATACTATTAGTATGAAGGGCTGTGAATCTGGTACGCCGCATCCACGAGAGGATACACTCCTTACCAACAAGGAAAATCACACGACCTGGCCTCTTACCCTCCTCAAACGCACTCTAAGAGCCCCGAGTCCCGACACATCTTTAGAAACGCATCCAATCCGTCATAAACAGTGGAAATTCCTCGCCCTCCATTGTAAAGTCTGATCCGGCCACCATGTCCGTGTGCGCGTAGGCGAGCGTGTTGTCCAAGTCGAGCACCAACGCAGAAAAAGCCGGTATTAATCAGAAAACAAATGCAATATCCTTTCTTACAAACCTTTTTCTGATCAAAGACCATAGTCTGATTATCGTCGCCTTTTTCATCTTAAGAGCGTTGCTGCTAACACTCACACAAACATGTGAAGCTCAGGCCTAGTACTGTACACATTCCTCCCCACATCCTCAATAACAGGATAAGCAGCGACCAGACAATCCTGTGACCCAACATACAACCCATTGTAGATCCTCCAGTACACGTCCCTCACCTTCCTTGCCGGATGGAACATCCCCTGCAAGCAGTAGCTCAGTATAACCACAGGTCCCAACGCCACCCTCAGCGCCTCGATCGCCTCCATCACCGCACTCGCGACATGCAGCGACGTCTCAAACACATTCGGCCACAGGCAATTCAAGAGATGAAGCAGCGCGTCCTCGCAGCCCAAGTTCGCCACCCCGAGAGCCAAGTGCTTCACCACCGATGCCGCCGTCTGCCTGTGCACCAGATCCCTGTCCATGAGCGCGTCCTCGAGCAGCGGCGTCACGGCGTAGACGTAGTCCCTCCCCACCTCGCCGATGTACTCGAACAAGAACGAGAGCGCCTTGAGCACCCCGTTCTGGACGTTGAGCTCCGGGACACGGTACTCGTTCATGAGCGCCGGCAGCACCGTGAAAGGCTTGCAAGTCTCCGCGACGATGGCGATGGCCACTGCCGTGCACACCCGGTTCTGCCGCTCCTGGACTCGCAGGTTGTCAAGCAGCGCCGCGAGCACGTCTTGAGGACCAATGGCTTGAGCAACGTAGCCGAAAGTGTTCACTGCTGCTCGCCGGACCGACTTCTTGTGCGCCTTGAGCAGCTCCAGGAGCTGGAAACATATCCGCATCCATTCTCTCGCCGGGACGAAGGTGGCGCCACGGTCCGCGATCCGTCCCACCAGATCGATGCAGATCTCCTGGACTTTCTCGTGCCTGTTCTTGAGGATGGGAGCAAGGCGAGGCAGCAAGTCCTTGATGGGAGGCGTCATCCTCGTCATGCCGATGCCATTCACGACGGCTTTGAGAGCTCCGATGATGGAGGCGAGAACTTCCGGGTACTCCTCCCCGAGGGACTCGTAGAGGACCACTCCGAGGTGTGCCAGGAGCTGCTCCTCTTGGCACTCGAGCATGGCCGGCGCGATGCGAGCAATCAAGTCGGCTGCCTGCTGACGAACTCTGGCGGATTTGTTGCCGAGCCTCCACTTGATCATCCCGCAAACCTGTGGTAAGTAAGGGCTCGCTCGCGATCCCAGTGCGTGAACCAGTGCTCCAAAACCATTGAGTATGATCGTACCGTTGCTCGTCTCCGGCTGCTCCTGGAACGCGTATATCATCCCGTCAACCAGGAGCTGCTCCATTCGGCTGTCGACCCCGGAAGCTCCCAGCTGCGACAGGACTTTATCGATCGTCTCCACAGCCATCTTCCTGTACTCCTCGCTGCTGTCCTTCAAACCTTCCGCCATCTTTTCAGCTATATCAGCAGCTCCAACCTTGTTCGCGATCTCCACCGTGGCCTCCACAACCAGCCTGTAGTTCCTCCTGTCCAGCGCCATCTGTCGCGTCCAGAAATACTGGAAAAACTTGGGGAGGATTTCCTGCCGGACGTAGTCAGCCTCCACACCACCAGTGGCAACACACTGTTTCACCACCTTGAGAACAATCTTCTTCATCTCCTTGTCGGGTGACTCGAACTGTTTGATCGCGACAGGCATGACATTCTTGATGAAGAAACTTGCATGCTCGGCGCTCATCAGCGGGACTATAAGCCCCATAGCCTTGAGAAAAGCGGCCAAAACTTTCCCCTTGTGTTTCCTCAATCCTTGGAATAGAGGTATCATAACCGAGTCGAAGCTCTCGATCCCATAAGGCTCTGCAGCCTCGGCAAGAGCGGCCAGAGCCAAGGCCGTGATCACCTTCACCTTTCGGTTCTCATCGTCCAGGCCGTGCTTGACGATCTCCACGAGTGAAGTCAGGTGTGGAAGCACGGCACAGCCCATGAGAATGGCGATCTGCTGCACAGTCTTGATCCCCGTGTGCCGTGCCTGCCAAGACTTCTTACTCACGCACACCGCCTTTAGAAACGGGAGCAGCGACTGGATCCCGAGTGCCGATGCCACCACGCTGAACGCACGGGCCGTTGTGTTTCTCACGTACTCACAAGTGTTGTCGAGATCAGGCCTCAACGCCGTGATCATGGTTACAAGCCCGGCTGCCTTGCTCAAGTTGGAGATGATCTCTCGTCCCTCGACTCGAGCGTAGTAGTCCTCGTCGATGAGGAGCGGCTCGATCACGACAAGGAGCTTGTGAACATACGGCCTCACGAGCTCGTCCAGTTTGTACAAAACCCGGTCGATCACCTTGACGAGAAGGTGGCGCTCTTGATCTTCGAGTGCCGGAGACATGAGCAGCGGGAGTATCTGGTTGAAAAGCGGGCCAGCTCCAAACTCCCGAGCCCTGTCAGTCAGCTGTCTCATAGCCGACTTCCTCTGCGGAGGCGTGCCGTTCTTCACCTTGAGCAGCAGCTTCATGATCTTCCTCTCAGTGATCTCATCTGGAGACATATCTTCCTCTTTCTCCTTGCCCAGGAGCTTCCCAAAGTACTGGACATCCTCGGCCTTCATCGGCAAACCATCCGGAGTTTCCTTCAAAACACCATACTCCTGGCTGCGATCCTCCTCAGGGATAGCATACGCTGGAACTGGAGTTGGAGTTGCCACAAGCTTCCTCGCAGGAGTTCTGATAGGAACATAACTCGCGGGAGCTTCCAACACCTTGTATCCTTCACTTGGTAGCATCGTATCCAAGTCCTCGTCGCTCAAGAGTTCGTAAAGCCCCGAAGTCATCCGCGCTGCCATGATCTTCCCCTCGCTCGGAGTTTGCAAGCCCACTCCTCCCACCGGGGTCTGAGTGTAAATCACGGGGGTTTGATCAGCCACCTTTGTCACCGGAGTTCTATCGTCCCAACGAGAACGCTCTCTTCTCGGTGTTGCTATCGGAGTTTCATCCCATCTTGTTCTCCTCGGAGTCTCATCGAAGGCACTTGGAGCCGAGCTCGAGGGACCATCTGGATCATCCCATCCTTTGGCCTTCTTCACAACAGCACCCGAGTCCTCCTCTCTCTTTCGTTTAGAACCAGCTGGTTGTTTCCCCTTCTCCAGTTTCCTTTTCTCGGCCAGATCCTTTTCTTTCTCCAGTTCGATCTTCGCGATTTGCTGGAAAGTCTCTTGCGTATCCCGCTTGAGCTTCTCGTCACGCATGACCTCCGTGTAAGTCCTGGTGCTCGGGTGTGGAGTCTTGTCCCCCGAAAGAAAGGGATCATTTCGATCCGGCGACAAAAGCCGTGTCAATCGTTTTCTTCGGTAATCGTCCTCCCTCGCAGCAATAGGCTGCTCCTTCCTGAAGCCCAGATCCTCATCTTTCGGCTCCTCGCCCGGAATTTCTTCGAGTAAAGGCTTTGGAGCTGTGTATGGGGGCCTCGACACAGCTCTTCCTGGATCATCGTCTTCACTGTCTTCTTGCGTTGTTCCTATGAAACGAACGTAATGTACCCGATCGCCATAAAGATCTTTGTCAAAACTTACAGAGTTGAGTGCCACTCGCTCTCGCCCTTCCTCCATAGCTTGACCTAAAATACCCTCAAACCTCTTCCTTTATATAGGACTAATACAGCATATTCTTAAATTTTCCTGCACGCTATCTTTTATTAAAGTAAAAGGTGTTTAGAATTTAAAATAACCGTTAGTTTTGTTAACAATTTTGATTAACCCACTAAGCATTCGATCAGAGTGAATGAGAGAGTGATTTTCTCTCTTTGCAAGAAAAACAGCTAGCAAACAGAGCAATGGAAATCACATCAAGTAACTTATCCATGAGATGGGATTCTTTGTTAATTGCATTAGCATTATTGCCTCTACACAACAATCTGGCCGAGTAAAAATTATTTGAGGTTGGTGTCAGGTTTCTATGGACGTTGTTGCTAAAATTGTTAAACTTGTCTCAATTAGACTCATTTTTAATTGGAGCCAAATGAAGAATTATTTCATCATGGATGAGACTATCATCACCTGACTATCACCCTTACATTCTTCTCTTCTTTTTTTTTCTTGTGGTCTCATGCCTCTAGTTGGACCATCAAAAACATGTATTATTATTATATCATCATGGATATGGATAAGACTGTGATTCGGGAAAGAATTGGCATGGTCTAAGGATAACGAGGTAAATATTACTAGCTTTTCAGATTTTCTGAGTTAAGGGCAACTACATGCTTTGTTATATTTTTTTTTAATTCATGAGTTCTAAATTAATAAATTTAATGATATAATTTGTATAACAAAGATATTTTTTTTAATATTAGTTTAAATTTTATATCAAGTATATATTTTTCAATATTCTTAATAATTGATAATTATAGGAGTGCATAACTTTAATTTTCATTATCTTATATGATATCCCATGATGATGAATTATACTCAGCTTCTACTATATTAATTTTTTTTGTATAAAAATTACCTTTTAATGTGATTTTCTTTAGTTTTATTTATTATATATAATTTCTATTTTATTTAAAGCTTTATTACTTGCCAAAATCATATATAAATTATATTTCATTTTATTATTTTGCTTGTACTAATTCAATTTTTGCATAAGAAATGAAAATAACCATTATTGATTACTCTTTTAGTGGTGATTTCATAAATTTTAAAAGATGAACCAATGAAATTTTTACTGCATGCTTGGGAAAAATAAATAACTAGCAATATAAATTTTCATCTTGTTCTATTTTTTTTTACTCATGAAAAATTATTATTTTATGTCATTAATGTTTATTATTATCACTTCACTGATGTCAAATTGGTAAATTTTTTGCAATAAAAATTCATGGTACAACTTACATGTACCACACCAAGCCCAGTCTTCAGGAAATCTTATTGGCCACACTATACCGAAGCATTGGTATAAATGAAAAGCATGACATGTCCCCAGAACTATAAAACCCATAACTTTAAAATGAACTTCACTTTCAAAGGAATGGGCTCTCCTGACGATGTTCAAACCCAGTTCATTAACATTTGAGGCGAGCTAAATAGCGTTGTTCTTTCGTTGCGAAAGAAATGCAGGTGGAGAGGGGGAGGAGCATCGGCTCTTGTTCATCCACGGGATCGGATGCCCTGGCTTTTCGGCGAGATCGGCGCAGGCGGCAGCCAAGCTGGATGAAGTTCCTGCGGCCGGAGCACCTCCAAGAACGCGATTGCTGGTTACAAGATCAACAGCGGCGGGCTGGATTCGCTGATGATTTTTTCGGCCATGATGCACGTCTTCAATCCTTTCAAATCGGAGGCGTTTCAGGTGGCTATCCCGCCCAAGATCGTCGTGTCCACCGCAGCTATCGTTCCCAAGGCGAGCAGTTCAAAAGAGTTCAGGGTGGTGGAAATGGCCGAATTCGGTGAAGTCAGGGGTGTTTATATATACGAAAGCAGGAGGAAGGTCCTGGAGTTGGAACCGCTGCAGTACCTTGAGTTCTATCCGTGCAATGTCATCGTTGGCAACATGTTCTGCTTCTTGGCGAAAAGTGGCAGAAACGGGTACCTGAGGATCATGTTCTACGACATGGAAGCTGAAGCCTTGACAGATTCACAGCGTGAGTTTCCTGCGTAGGATGGTGTGGAAGAGTACGCAGAAAGCATTCGCATTGTGGAGCCCAATCTGTTTCTGTGACCTATGCAAGGCTGTGGTGGATACCGTTGTGAGTGGCTCACCATCTTCTGGTTGCGACGAGGATACTGGATGAATACTCGGAAGTTGTTATATGGCAAATGGATGAACATACTCTCAAGTGGGAGACAGTTGCAAAGATGCCAGATGATTTGTGCAAGCTTCACTTCGCCTGTGACATGCATTCCAGGCTCAAAGTTTGTGGAGCCGGCGAGTTTGTCTTCAATTCGGACCGTCCAGAGCATCCCATCCCCACGTTCGAGTGCTCTCTCTTTCGTTTAGAACCAGCTGGTTGTTTTCCCTTCTCCAGTTTCCTTTTCTCGGCCAAATCCTTCTTCGAGTCTGTTGCGCTTGAGCTTCTCATCACGCATGACCTCCGTGTAAGTCCTTGTGCTCCGGCGACAAGAGCCGTATTCGTTTTCTTCGGTAATCATCCTCCCTCTCGCTGAGATGTCCTTGGAGCTGTGCACATCGACACAGCTCTTCCTGCGTTGTTCGCTACCAATACAGCATATTCTTAAATTTTCTTTTTATTCAAAGGAACTTATATGGCGAGTTTTAAACAAGCAGTATTTACCTACTTCTTGTGTCCAATACATGATCACACATTGCATCTAGTTGATCACCTAGTAACTACATATGTTGATATAGGATTGCATGTTACTTGACCACAAGATTTAACATTGTGTAATACATCGCTTTTAACTAGAAAAATAAAAGAAATAAAAAGAAACAATAAAGGGAAAGGTAAAATCTAAACATAGAGAAAAAAGAAAGAAAAGTTAGATTAAACAAGAAAGGTCACAGAGAGAGAGAGAGAGAGAGAGAGAGAGATGAATTTTGGAACTTATAAGAGATTATAGGATTAAATGGTGTCACTAACATTTTCTTCATTTAGCGTTAAGTGTCTTTTATCAAGGACCCAGGGCATGTATTTGGTGTAGCTTATCAATAATAACTACCAAAATTTATTATATCAAAATTAGCAAGCGATTGTAATAGACACTAACACATCACATCACCTTATATTAATATTTTTATTCAAAAACAAAACAATGTAATTTAATGACTAAAATCAAATAAGGTTCTATTAAAATCTAAGTGTAGTTTTAAAATTAACATTCTATGACTGTAGTTTTATAGTAAGTTAAATCTGATTTATTATAATAATCAAAGGAAAATTTCAACAGCATATTTCAAATGAAATTCTTAATCAGTATTATAATCTTATTTAATTTGAGTATTCTACAATGTCTCAGTTATTCAAGTCGAGCTAATAAAAGATGTTTCAATTATGACCCACGAAGACGAGTCTCAATGAGTTTTTTATATCGTTCTATAGATTATGTCCTCTTACAATGGAAAAATTCACCTTATGATCACGTTTATGAAACACAAAAGAATAACAATGAAATTATCATGATAGTACACGGGTGGAGAGCTAATAATATACATTTTACTCAACAGGATATAGTTCAATCTTTCAGATTCATTATTAACAACTGTATACTAGCTTATGGTATAGGTGGTAAGGTTCTTTTCTTAGATGGTTCTATTTATGTATCTATAAAACTATTAGCAAGAGATGGACTTTAATATCTTATATAACTAGACCTAACTAGTTGGTCCATGTGGTTTAGGGCACATTCATTATAATTTTCCATGAGCTTTAGAGAGAGAAATTAAGCGTTTTCTTTAGTGATTTTCATAGGATTTTGAGTGCAACGTTGCAAGATTCCCATGCAACAGTGCATTGATTTCCTTGGGATCAAAATCTTGTAATTACTATGATTAAGTATATATCATAAAAAGCTTAGATCTAGATATCTTATGTTTAACTTTAAATTTAGCTATATCAAATGCCATTGCATACTGAGATATTTAATTTCAAACCTATGTCAATTAGCACCTCATCGCAGTAGAGGACTAGCAACCCAACTCCTGGCTTTGGCAGCCATAGTAACAGCCATATAATGGCGAATGGCTGCCTAGGCCAACCTGCTAGTGCAACAGTTGTGTTTATATTTTTTTCCATTTAACCTTATAGGCTGGATTGATTTCATGTTTTCATTTTTGACATGGTTTTCATACTAGATATTGAGTACTTGAAGCTGCACTAACTCAGCTCCAGTTCCGAAATTAAACTTTTACCAACTTTCAAAGCAAAGCATCACATTTTTTTGTTTTTGGAAATTAAATGATATCTATTATGCATGCTAGCAAGAAGAAAAAATTAAGCATTGCCATAGCAATATTTAATGTATTGTGAAGCAATTGTTTATTAACAATGTAACAATAATAATTCACATGTGGAAGAAGGTGGCCATAACCATTTGGGATGGGCTGTGGTTATGGCCATTAAAATTGCCACTATAGTTATGAACTAATAAAATACAAAAACTTAAGTGTAAAAAAATTATATAAATTAGATAAAATTTTACAAAATTGATTGTCAGTTTAGTTATTTGTTTGTATATATAAAAACACATGGAAAAGAAAAAGGAAAGAAAAATTAACAAGTATTAAAATAATAGAAATCTAGATAAAGCAAAAGGGAAAAAAGTTAGATTGAAGAAAACAAGAAAAAAAAATTTCTATGAAGGTGTAAACTTTTAGATAAATGTCATTATAGATCTCAAAATTTTTAAGGATGATGGAAAAAATTCATCATGTGGATATTCAGTTATCAATAAAAAACTTCTCAATAACAAAGCCCTATCCTTGGAGGATTGATATTTGTGTAATATCATTGGCCTGTGTACTCAAAATTTATATCGACTAATAGGACTTTGGCATGAAATCCTTTTCTATCCTTTTACACCATAACAATTGCATTAACAAATTGCATGCTATAGCTTGTGATTAGGTTGGGTGGAAGAGAGGATTTGACAAAGTGTCCTTGTTAAAAGATTAGAGTGTGTTTGTGTCTTTTGTTTTAGACTAAATATGATTAATTAGTAGAGGATTAACAATAATTCTAGGGCTATGACCTTAATTGTGGGAGACAAAATACAAAAGAAGGTTTAGTGGAAAATAAAAAACAAATGGTAGTGTGATGGAGAGCAACAATAGTGAAGGCCAGTGCTAAAGAGGGTGAACCTCTAAATCATTGTGGTGACAATTAGCATTAGAGTATGAGAAGGCTTAAGTCCCTAAGCAATAATGGTTTTTCTGTATCTTGGTGTTTATGGAATTTCCTTCCTCATTTTTGGTACATTGCATGGGAATGAAGAATGAGTATAAAGAGTGGGAGAAGAGTGAGTGCCAAGTATGTTGGGGTACTTTTCCCAAGTCAAAAGCCATCTTGTTTCAATGTGAAAAATGTTGCATAATGGAAAGAGAGGAAGTGCTAAAGAAAGAATTAGGCTACTTATATTATGAAGTTAATAAAAAGAAAAGGGAGGTGAAAATCTAAAGACATCAAGTGTAATGGTTTATTTAAGAGGTTCTGAAGCAAGAGGTGCTCTAGGAAGGAGCACAATCATTGCTGAGATGATGTCAAGAGGCTAAAATGTGCTTATGATCGAGACAAAGTCAAGATTATGGGTTTCTCTTTGTTTTAGACTAAGTGTGATTAATTAATGAAGGATTGGCAATAATCCTAAAATGGTGGTGTGATAGAAAGTAACAATAGCATTGCCGAAAAAGCCAGTGCCAAGGAGGATGAACTTTTGGATGGCTATGGTGACAATTAATATTAGAGTGTAAAAAAGTTGAAGTTCTTAGGCAACAGTTATTTCTCAGTGCTTACTCATCTTGGTATTCATAAAGTTTCCCTTCACAATCCTATATATATCCTCTTTCTAAATGCATTTTGTAGCAATGGGGTGGCTAGTGGTAACAACTTGAATAGGAGGCTATGCATTCCCGTAGTCTTTGGTATATGTGGGGTTGAGCAATCAACAAGTTTAAGTACATGTTTTTAAGCTACTTTGCAATTATGGTTTTTAATCTGATCAATTATTATTGATGCTTAATCAGTTTATGCTGGGCCTCATAGATCCATCTGCATCCCCAGTCCAATTTGTCAGCCCTGTTCATCCTGGGAGACAGGAGCAGAGACGCTAGAACCAACACACATGTAAACTCTTAAGAAGCCTGGCCAGCGTTTCTCCATACAGCGAGACGTTCTGGCCACACTGCTGAAGGTAGTGCTTAGCTTTGCTTGCTGCTTTGATCACATTCGAGCCACGTTTGACTGCTTGGAGAGCTTGGCCTAGGAGACCCTGCCATTGCAACTCACGGGAATTCAGCTGGTTGTTCTCTTGCGATATTCTTTGCCTTGATTGCGATATCTCGAGCTTCTGGTACGTGTTCTTGTATCTTCTTATGGCACTCCATTGGATGGAACTTGAAGTCGATGCGTGCTGTGGAGCTGGTCCTTTCACACGACTGAGTCTTGCGCTGATTCGTACACAGACGTCTCAGTACCAGAAATTTCTGTGTCCAAACCTGGTAACTTACATTTTTTCTCGACTGCAAGGCCGCCTACTTGATCATGTAAACTTTTGGCATTTCTGTGCCCAAATCCGACAACTTGTTTGCAGGCAACACTGTCCTCTGACACCAAGATTTAGTTGGTAAGTCTAAACAGGTCAACACAACACGAAAAGAGAGTACCTTGTTTTCTTACCTTCTTGTCAAGTCAAAATTTGCTAGATTGAAGGTTCTTTTCTTCAGATTCTCTGGGATCATAACGTGACAAGAAAGGCTACTGCAGTATCTATCAGTATCTCGGTGTAGCCATGTTGAAAAGATGGTTTTTTAGGACTGTTGGCACGGAGACCAGAGGCTGGCCGCAGTTCAACGCCCCATCTACCACCCAGATTTAGTCAATTCAAGTCAAAACGTTTTTATAGTTTCTTGTTTAGAACGAGACTTAGTGCTTTACGTCTTGGTTGAAAAATGTTTGGCAAGATATTTCTATCGAGATACTGATTGTTCCTCTGTAGCTTATCTTGTCACGACATGATTGCACGTTGGAAGGTCTCTCTGCATTGCATTCGAAGAAGCTATGGTGAGTTTTCTATCATTCCCTCTGTCTTTCTGAGTGGCAGCTCGAAATATGTCTCATCAAACAACGCAGGAAATGGAGAGCAATGCACAAACCCACCTGTATGCTCAAAACGGAACTCTGGATTTCAAGGGCCAGCCCGCTCTCAAGAAGAAAACTGGAAAATGGGCCGGCGCGATCCCTATGATCTGTAAAGTTTCTCCAACGCTTTGCAAAGCTTTCAGTGTCTTGACTTTGCGAGTGTGTTGCAGTCATCCAAGTAGCTGCGACGGTCATCTTCTTCGGCATAATCTCCAACCTGCTGACATACTTGACGGGTGTTATGCATCGAGATGTTTCTCAATCCGCAAGTGACGCTAACAATTTGCAAGGCACTTACTTTCTCTCCTCAGTTCTTGGGGCTTTTCTCTCCGACACATACTGGGGCCGCTACAGGACGCTGCTGTACTCTTTCGTGCTCTACGGCGTGGTGAGTACTTCAAATTCTATCTGCAAAAGTAGCTTTACCAACACCAATCCAACAAAAAAAAAACTGAAAAACTGAAAAACTTACCAGGGATTGACATGCCTCACCATCTCCGCATCCCTCAAGAACTTGCGGCCTCCAAGCTGCCCGGCTCAAAGCCCCACTTGCCAGCACGCATCGCCCGGACAGAATGCTTTCCTCTTCCTCTCGCTCTACGCAATCGCCTTCGCAGGTGGAAGCGCTACCACCTCATTCGTGTCCTTCGGAGCCGACCAGTTTGACGAGTCTGACAACGTCGAGCGGCTGCAAAAGTTCTCCTTTTTCAACTTCATCGTCTGGGGCATCCACATCGGAGGCTTGGTATCCGTCACCATGCTCGTCTACATTGAAGATCACGTCGGTTTCTCGTGGGGATTCGGCCTTCTCGGCATTATCCTTGCGGTGTCCATAGCTCTGTTCCTCATCCAGACCCCAAGATACCGGTACCGTAGGCCCGAAGGAAGCCCCCTTACGAAAATGGTGCAAGTCATAGTGGCAGCTTTCCGCAAGCGTAACGTCGTCGCACCATCCCTGGAGCTCCACGAAGAACAGTCGATTGCCAAAGGCAAAAGACACATTCCACACACCAACCAGTTCCGGTGAGTGACTGTAGCTCTCGACTTTTCCCTGTTCTTAGCTTCGTTCGTCCAGGTTTCTTGACAAGGCAACGCTAAAGCTCGATACCGACATGGAGATGGAGTCTTCCACGACGAAAACCAGCCCCTGGAAGCTTTCCACCGTGACCCGAGTCGAGGAAGTCAAGCTCGTCATACGAATGCTCCCAATCTGGTTGGCAACGCTCTGGTTTAGCATTGCTCCATCTCAGTCCGGCACCTTCTTCCTCCGCCAAGGAATGGCTATGGACAACCGGCTTGGAAGCACCACCTTTAAAATCCCGCCAGCATCAATGCTTCTCTTCAGCAACCTCACCGTGGTCCTCTTCCTCCCACTCTACGACCGTATCATCGTCCCAACCATAAGAAAGTTCTCCGGGAACGAGCGCGGCATCACCTTGCTCCAGAGAAGCGGGCTGGGAATCTTCATCGCCGCCATCGGCCTGGGCATCGCAGCGCTGATGGAAATCAAGAGAAAAGCCTGGATGAATCCCACCACCAGCGTCACGATCTTCTGGCTGGTGCCGCAGTACGTGGTGCTGGGCATAGCGGAGGGCCTCACAAACTCAAGCCTGCTGGAATTCTTCCACGAGCAATCGCCCGACACCTTCCACAGCCTGGGCACGTCCCTGGCGCTCGCGAATCTGGGCGTGGGGAGCTTCTTGAGCAGCGTCCTCGTTACCTGCGTCAATCGCGGGGCGCCGTCGTGGCTCCAGAACGATGTGAATGCCGGGCATCTGGAGCGCTACTACTGGCTGATCGCGGGGCTGAGCCTCGTGAATCTGGGGATCTATGTGCCGGTCGCGCGCTGGTACTCGTACAAGAGCCCTGATCCCTACGCCGAGACATTCTAAGAACCCTAAACTGCCGGTGATCCTAATTTCTTTTTACCTTTAAATCTCTTACGACTCACAGATAACTGTAATCATTTCAAATAGAATGGAGAGTAAATCATTTTAATATAATTTTAATAGTGGTTTTAATTTTAATTTAACATTATATTTAACCTAAATCATTTTTAATTACGTGGATTCTTTTAAATTTCCTTAAGTGAACCTGTAAAGTCTAATGATAGTAAATATGTTTAGAATATACAAAGATGTTCAAGGATATTCTACCATCTAACGGTTATTATCCATTTAGATTAATTTTGTAATTACAATTTATAAACATATTTATCATTTATAAACTTTCCAAAACACATTTTAGTATATTCTAGTTTATTCTACCATCTAATAGTTGATATTCAATAGTATATTCTAGTGTATTTTAACAGTCTAATAGTTGATATTCAATAAGATTAATCTTCTGTTTATAAATTATAGATATGTTTATAATTATAAACTTCCATTTTATCAATTAGAATAATAAATAGAAATAACACTACTATTAAGCAAACCAAATACTAATGCATGCATATTTATTTTCATATATAGCTACAATCATTATAAAAGAATAAGTAATTTTTATATAAACTTATAAAATAACATTTACTATATTAATTTTTAAAAAAAACTTACTTTATAAAAACAATTTCAAGATTCCTCAATACTTATATATTTCTAATAGAGTAAAGCTAAAAAATTTATAATCAATGTCGAAATATTCATAATATTATTCTAAACAATTTTTATTTTTGTTAAAAGAACTCTGTTCTTATAATTTAGAATAAAATTGATTGTAAATTTTCATTGAAAGTATCATGAATTATATCACCATTAAGTATTACTTTATTATATAATTGTACAAAAGAAAATATGAGTAACAATGTTAAATTCAGTATTGATTGTTTATAGTATTTGTGAAAAAATTAAATGTTAACAATAAAAGAGAATTCAATAGTTTTAATTATGCACAAAATAATAACTAAATAGACATAGATTTTATTAATATATATTTGGAAATAGGATTAAAAAGAAAACAATTTGTATTTTACAAAATAAAATATAACTCGTGAAAGTTCGAAATCAAGAACGATCTAACATGTGAATGAGAAACTGAACAATAATGCCACCAAAATTGAATTTATTTTATTTGATTATTTTCATGTTATTTTTTTATGTTTTTTATTTATTCCTTCTTTTTTGGTGGCCACTATGCATTTTCATTAACAATCACAAATATTTTTGTGGTACTTTTGGCATTGTTTCTAACCACCTTGGGTACTTTTGCAGTTCGAGGGGCTGAAGTTATTTGAATAACCTTGGGCAAACCATTTATTTTTAAGTTTTTAGTTATTTTTGTTAATAATTATTTGAATTTATTTAAATAAATAAAAATTATAAAAATTATAGATTTAAAGTTATATTATTTAAATGCATTATAAAAGTTCTAAGTAATAAAATTTCATAAAATATATATACTTGTTAAATAATTTTTTAGATTTTTTTTTGAAATATAGGGTAATAAATCATGTGAATATTATTTATAACATATTGTTTTATATTCTTACTTTAATTATTATTATAAATTTTTATTTTTCATTAACTCTAACTCACTAGTGATAGAAGTGATGTGAAAAAAATATTTTTATACAAGAAATAAAGATGATCTTTGCACATAATTTGAAAGCATATAGCAAATGACATCTTGTGAGACACAAAATCCCTAGGCCCCAAAGTGGAGCCGGAAGGGTGCCATGTGGTAGTAGCCGAAGCGAAAGCCAAACGAGTGTAACACGTTTGGGCCAAAAGCTCCGACTGGAAAGGTCGAGAGCGGGAGTGGAACTCCTAACAAAGTGCTCGAGAAATGAGCACGAAGTGAGCAATAAGCGAGGCTCCAAAAAGGGACCCAAAAGGACCCGAGATGGAGTCCGAGATGGAGTCCGAGATGGACCCGAGATGGAGCCCAAGATGGACCCGAGATGGAGTCCGAGATGGAGTCCGAGACTGAGACCGAGACCGAGGCCGAAGCCGAGACCGAGACCGAGTCCGAGTCTGAAACCGGGACCGAGACCGAGTCCGAGTCCGAGTTCGAGTCCGAGTCCGAATACTAATACAGGCAGTTGGGTGAAAGCCCAAAGCAATCGTCCCCCAGGGGGGGGAGGCTGTGGGGGGTTCCAAAAGTATAGTAGGGAGAGTGTGGGGGTTGGAGCCCAGTGGAGCCAGTTTGGCCAGGAAAGGCCAGTTTGGCCCAGGAAGGCCAGACCCAGTGTTGGGTGATGAGCTGACCACTGGGAAGTCCAAGACTAGAGTGAACACGGACCGATAAGCGGGGTAGCTTGGTGAAGTGTTCAAGAGCCGGCTCTAGTTCCCCCGGGAGATCGACTGGCCGATGCTCCCAGTCCAAGTGTGGGTGGCACTACCTACTTGGATACCAGGCGTGGCTCAACGGAACCTCGCTCTAAGCCCATGGCTAAAGCACCCAAGGGAGGAAGGCGGGGAGAGTACCCAGGTGGCTCGCGTAAGGCCACGGTGTTCCAAAATGTTGTCCCAAAGGCCCAGACTGTGGAAAGGAAGAGGAGCAGTCCTCTGGGGTAGTGACCAAGGACTCAGTCGTGTGGTGAGGAAGTCCCAGAGGACTTAGTGGTCGGGCCTGTGGGCCTCAATCCAGTGGCAGTGTTGGCAAACACGGTCAGGGGCAGAAAGGGACTTAGTGGAGACTGACAGAGGGATATTGGGGAAGGCTATTCCCCTTGTCGGTGGGCATCCTAAGGATGCTAAGGAGTGGATCTGAGATGACCACTCACGGATGGATTGCCTAGTCTTGGAGAGCCAAGACTGCAATGCAAGTAGTATTGGACTACCAGTGTGGCAAAGGTGATTGGGCATGGCCTTAGCATAACAGGCTGCCATGTCGGTGGTACCTTTGAGTGCCGGTCATGGGATTGGACACGTGGAGCACCTGGACCAAGTGCAAATGTTGAGTGGCATAGATGCCATTCTCGGGGCTAGCAAGTCCTAAGTCCTGAATTGGACTTATGGAGGCGGTGAATGAGACTCCTCCAAGTGGTCAGAGGTGTGGTTAAGTGACTAAAGTAAAATGGAAAAATTAGTCGCTTACAATTTGGTATCGGAGCTGTTCCTTAGTCTGACTTTTATTGGTGCTCAAGTATATCACCATTGATATTGGCATCGGAAGGTCCTAGGAGTGGGCCTATCGTTGAGGAGTAGCACGTCGAGAGGACATGGCTCTCCACTTGAGTTCATGCATAAACTTGGGCGCGATGTGGTGGATAGAAAAGGGGCCAGTAAGGGAACGACTTTGGGATCTTGGGAACAGTATATGGTTTTCCTCAGAGAGTTGAGGATGTGATCCAGATGAGCGTTTGACTTAGCAAACTGGCTAATGTAGTTGTGGTAAACAACTATAGTTGGGATCACGGGAAAGATAAAGACTCCAAAGCAATAAAGGAGTCACAAGATTATCCTCATATAGTTGAGGTTGGTGCTCATGAATGTGAGACTAGAAGTAATGACCGTGGGAGGTCAAATACGGAAGAGGACTCAAGTCCTTGAAATGGTAGCCAGGGCTACCTTTAATAAATGCTGGAATAACCCAAGGAGTTGGGGGGTGTACTTAGAGATGAGTGGTATTCTCATCACATGGACAAGTAGTCCTAAGGGGCAAAGGTTGCCCCAGAGAACAAAATCAAGTGTCAGAGTAACACTTGTGAAAGTAGTCCTTCTGAGTAGGACAGGAATGCAAGAAGTGTATTTCAGTGAGCTAGTGCCTCACAAGTGGGACCTTACGGGTCTGTGGATTAACCAAGTCCAAAACTGCTGGATGACTCAAGTAGAGTCAAGGAATGGTCCTAAAAGGACTGATGGAAGCATTTGGACTGAGGTGTGTTGTACCCCACGAAGGATGGGGGGGGGGGGGATCATAGAATCCAAGGATGAGAACAGAAGGTATCTCATCGATGGTAAAATGTGCCATGCTAAAGTTATGGGAAAGGTGTTCCCAGAAGAAAACAACTTTGACACAAAGTTGTGTGTGACCTCTATGGTGCAATGCTAATAGATGGTTGGCATGAGAAATAGCGGTGTTGGTCTTGGCAAAGACTTAGACACAAAGGGGAAGTGTCATAGAGGTAGGCTCGTGGAGCCGATGGTGTGGAGACACCAAATGTGCCAAGGTGTGATACCTTGAGGCTATGTTCGGGGGTTCATGAGAACCCCTTGCCAAAGGAATCCCAATAGAAATGGGAATGGCATAGCCTAAGTTGCAAAGCATGCAGTTGGAGTGTGGTGACCCAGATAATGATGGAGGTGTGGAAGCACCAGCAATGAGTTGTAGGACTTGACAACTGTAAGGCAACTAAGCAAGAGGTGCAGAATAATTGGTTAAACGGGTAGAAGGTAACTACCCAAGACTTCTTAATAGCATAGGGAAGTTGGATATACCCTTACGGGGGATAAGTTGCTTGTGTTGCGATATAGTAAGTCAATGTCATAAAAGGAAATACTCATTGTCAAGAAAGCCATCATTGGGACACCCGAACACTCTAGAACACCAGAAGGTGGTGTTTGATGTCGCGAGGGCAATGGATAAGGCCCAAGGGACTAAGTCCCTAGCGAATGATGGATAGAAGGTGCTATCCAAATGTCCAAGGTTGCGGAGACAGGAGAAGACTGTTTACCCGAGTTGGACAAAGCCAAAAATGGAACTTTGGCAAGGCTAGTAATGGGCATGTAAAGGCCCATAAGCAACAATGTAATCCCAATGTGTGGGATTATAAGGTGAGCATACCCGGATTGAGGAACCACCCCCTGGGCTATTGGGTAGGTTCATCCCTAGGAATAATTGCTAAGGCATGATAGAAAGTGCAAAGCTATCCTCCTGGTCTAGAGGAGAATGACCGAAGGAAAGGTGCGAAGCCAAAAGCAAGAAGTAAAGGGATAGAACCGAACCATAGGAATCGAAGGGCATAACCAAGGTTGGTTATGCCAGCTGGGAGTGGAGAATCAAGTGGGGGCTCGAGGGTTATTGCCGCTAGCAACCGTGAGGCCATGGAGAGTCTAAAATATGGAATTGTCCATGTTAGACTATGTGGCAATTGGAAAGCTTGCAAAAAGGGAGGCCTTAGCAAGCTAAGGGACAGAGTTCCTTCAAGGTTCCCAAAGACAATTCTAGGTAGCTTAGTACCTAGAAAGGCCAAGCGTAAATGGTTCATAGAACGCGCGAAATCGGAGTGGCGCAGCAGAAGCGTGGTCTTGAAGCTTGCCATGAGGCAAGGCTATCAAGGTTAGAGAAGTAGTTCCTGAGTGTTCAAAAAGAGGGCTTTGAACGAAAGTCGATGGTCAAGGACTTTCACGCTTGTGCAAGAACCATATTACAGTGGTCAGAGGACTTGCCAAGCGAGATTGGCAAGTCAGGGGAACAAATACCCTAGTTGAAGGTGACAACTTCAAAAAGGGTGGGCCATGGGGCCAAGCGTGGAGGAGTCCATGCATGATCACAGACTTGTCAAGTGAGAGGACTTGACAGTGTGGAGGAACTAGGTTCCTAAGCTGTGATCTATAGCGCGCTTTGAGTAAAAGTTGGTGCACCGGCGTGGGGAGTCACGCCAGGCATCCTGGGTGATGCCTGTCAAGACCCCCAACAAGATCAAGACTGGAAAATGCTAAAGACAAAGAGAAAAAGCTAGCGAAAACAAAGAAGAGGCCTTAGACTGGTGTTGATTGTGGAGAAATGGAACAAGGCTAACCTATATATACTATAGGTTGATGAAGCTCCACCACTCTTGGATCGAGGACGGCCTAAATACAGCTGAGGTCGAGGAGGCGCCACATCATCATCAGGAATGTGGCTCGAGACTCAGGAATCGGGAAGTGTCTCGAGAGTCAGGAATAGGGAAGTGTCTCGAGAGTCAGGAATAGGGAACTGTCTCGAGAGTCAGGAATGTGGTCTGCAGGTCAGGAATCCGGCGAGAGTCAGGAATGTGGCAAGAATTGGGGGATTCCTGACAGCACCCCCTCCTCAAGAACGAGTGGAACGAGGATGTGAACGAGAACGAAAAGGAGGATGAGATGAGTGGCGAGGGATGGGAGATGGAGAAAAAGAATGAGGACTGGGACGAGAAGGATAGCGGCAGTGGAAGTCCTGAACAAGGTCAGGAGAATGAATCAGGTTGTCCGCAGGTTCCCAAGTGCGTTCCTCAGGTCCGTAACCCTTCCAGTCCACCAGATAGTAGAGTTTAGATCGTGAAATCTTGGAATCAAGGATGTCCTGAACCTCGTACTCAGACCCATCCTCGAGCTGCACTGGTGGAGGCGGAGGAATGACCCGATTTGGAATAGGACTGGGAATATAAGGCTCAAGGAGAGAGGAGTGAAAAACGGGGTGAATTTGATATGAGGAGGGAAGTGCAAGGCGATAAGTGACAGGATTAATGATGGCAGTGATAGGGAAAGGACCAAGGCGTTTGAAATCGAGTTTTGGACAGGGCCTGGTGGTGGAGATATTTCGCCTGAGGAGCCAGACTTTATCCCCGATATTGTAAGGGGGACAATCCTGACGATGGACATTGGCAAATGTTTTATGAGATTCCTGAGCACGATGGAGGTGGAAGGAGATGGAGTTGTGGATTTCCTGAAGGTTGGAGATAAATGATTCAGAGCGGGGATTTGAACGAGAGGATTCAGATGGAGAAGGAAGTGAGAGATTGAATCGGGGATTTCGGCCAGAGTTCGCAAAGAAGGGGGAAACTCGAAGAGAGGAGTGAACAGAGTTGTTATAGGAGAATTCAGCAAGGGGAAGGATATCAAACCAGTTATCCTGATGATAGTTGATGAAGCACCTCAAGAATTGTTCCAACGTCTGAATCGTTCGCTCGGACTGCCCATCAGTTTGAGGATGATATGCCGAAGAGAGGTTGGCCTTCACTCCAAGCAGCTGCAAAAACCGTTGCCAGAAATGAGAGATGAACTGAGGCCCCCGATCCGAAACCACATCTGTAGGAATCCCATGAAGTCGGAAAATTTCCCTGAATACCAGTTTTGCCATGTCCTCGCCCGAAAACTCCTTGGTACATGGCAAGAAGTGCGCCATCTTTGTGAAGCGATCCACCACGACTAAAATGCTGTTGAAGCCTCCAGAACTCGGAAGATCACTCAAGAAATCCATGGAGATGGATTCCCAAGGACCTGAAGGGACCGGAAGGGAACGAAGCAAACCTGAAGGAAGGTGGCGAGGTACCTTATTCCGGGCACAAGTGTCACAGGAGGTAACAAAAGCTTTGATGTAGTCGTCCATGTGAGGCCACCAAAAGTCCCGTGCAACTAGCTCATAGGTTTTCGCAATGCCGAAGTGACCAGCAGTCGGGCTATCGTGGCACGCCATCAGGATCAACCTTCGAGCATCACCTTCAGGAACGTAAAGCTGCTCCCCACGGTACAATAAGCCATCTAAGAACTCGAACTCGTCAAATCGCCGGCAGTCGGGAGTCACTGGGTGTCCAGCCTGAAGATGGGGAAAAATGTCGCTAGCGAGATCATCGGATTGAAGATCGTTTCTGATTGCATCCATCAAGGAGGAGTCCTGAGGGGCCAGGGAAATTGCCATAACTTGAAGCCGATCAGGACCGAGGATAACTTGATCCTGTTGATCGAAGGCAGGATTACCAGGCCTGAGACTGAGATAGGAGCGCCTTGAAAGAGCATCAGGAAGGCCTTGAAACTTTCCAGGTCTGTACTTGATAACAAAGTCAAACCGACTCAGGAATTGTGCCCACCTTGCTTGACGACGGCTTAAAACTCGGGAAGTGGCAAAGTACTCGAGATTTTTGTGATCCGTCCAGACTGTTGTTTGATGGCTCGCCCCCTCCAAGAAACGGCGCCACTCTCCAAAGGAATCCACGATGGCAAGAAGCTCCTTGTCGTGGATTTCGTAATTGATCTCCGCAGGCTGGAATTTCCGAGAATGGAAAGCGACCGGATGAAGTTCGTGATCCGCTCCGAGTTGAGATAGCACAGCACCAATGGCAAAGTCGGAGGCGTCAGCCTCGATGAAGAAAGGTTGTGAGGAATCAACATGGATCAAGACAGGAGCAGAACTGAAGGCCGCCTTGAGTGTGTCGAAAGCCTGCTGGGCAGCAGCAGACCAAGAGAAGGGAACATCCTTGCGAGTGAGATGTGTGAGAGGAAGGACAATGTCAGAGTAGTGATCAATGAATTTGCGGTAGAAGTTGGCGAAGCCAAGGAAAACCTGAACGTCTGACATTGATTGTGGAGGCTCCCATTCGAGAATAGTCTTGACTTTAGCAGGATCCATCGTGATACCCTCAGGAGTGACAATGTACCCAAGGAACTCCACAGACTGCTGATCAAAGGAACATTTCTCAAGCTTCGTGTATAGGCCGTGTTCTCGCAGCTTCGCTAGCACCTTGCGAACATGTTCGTCATGCTCCTCCTGAGTTTTTGAGTAGATGAGGATGTCATCGAGGTAGACGATCACCATCTGATCAAGAAACTCCCGAAAAACGTCGTTCGCCATGTGTTGGAAAACCGCTGGAGCATTTGTCAAGCCAAATGGCATGACAGTGTACTCGAAGTGGCCATAGCGGGTTCGGAACGCAGTCTTCCATTCATCACCAGGCCGGATCCGGATCAGGTTGTATGCTCCACGGAGGTCGATCTTGGTGAAGAAGCGGGCACCGCCGAGGCGTTCCAACAGGTCCGAGATCAGGGGCAGCGGATAACGGTTCCGAACAGTCACCTTGTTCAAACCTCGGTAGTCGATGACTAGCCGCAAGCTCCCATCCTTCTTCTTGACAAAGAAGACAGGCGCTCCAGCCGGGGACTGCGAATGCTGAATGTAGCCTGAGGCAAGGTTCTCATCCACGTACTCTTTGAGGGCCTTAAGCTCGGACGGGGATAACCCGTAGATAGGCCCCCACGGAGGTGACGCTCCTTCCTGTAAATCAATGGGACAATCATAAGGCCGATGAACAGGCAGTACACTAGCTTTTTTCTTGTCAAACACATCCCCAAAATCATGATACTTCTCAGGAAGACTGACAGGAGAAACATGCAAAGCAAAAAGAAAAAGAGGTTCTTCATGAAGGAGTTCTTTCATAGTGATTGTGGAGATAGGAGGAGGGGTACGAATAAATGGAATGATGAGACGAGGATACTGTCCAGTGTAAGATGGAAGAGAGGAAAAAGAAGAGGATGAAAACTGCGTAGAGTCAGGAACAGAACCCCGACTTGAGTTTAGGGAACTTTTCCTGATTCGGACTCGATGAACACCAGGGGAAGCCGTGGGAGATGGTGATGTGGGAGAGATGAGTTGTAAGTCCTTCCAACAAATCTGAGGCTGATGTAGTTGGAACCAAGGAAGACCGAGCACCACAGAGGAAGACTTGCTGTTGATGATGTTGAAGGCGATATCGGTGACGGTGGACCCGATGTGTACTCGAACGGGCAACGTTTCCCTAAGTCCAGAAGATGGAGACACAAAATGCCCGCCGATGCCTTCAACCCTCAGATCCCGTATGGTAGGAGAAAGAGGAACGTGATGTCGGGCAGCAAAGTCCGTGTCCATGAAGCAGGAAGTTGCACCCGAGTCCAGTAGCGCCAAAGCCTTGAGTCCTGATTGTCTGGTGAAAGAAAGGAGACATGGGACGCGGAAGTTGCGGGAATTGGTGGTGGCTTTGATGAAAGGTGGTGAGGAGCTTGATAAGGAAGAAAAGTGATTTTTATTTGGGGAGTCCAAACAGACAGCTCCTACTCTGTTTGGATAGGGTCGTTTCCCGACTGCAACAGTGGTGGACTTTGAGGCAGAGTGAACTCGAGCAATCGGGGAGGCTTCCTGGGACACACAGCTGCTTTGTGATTAGGATCAGCACAGTAGAGGCAAAGATTATGAGATATTCGACGTTGCCTCTCAGCAGGACTCAACTTCCCTCTAATGAGTCGGGGAGTACCAGAAATATCCATCGGGACCGGAGCAGTAGGTTCAGGACTATGCCCCGAAGACTCAAGCTGGGATTCCTGAGTCTGGGACGGAAAAACAGCGGCGCGACGACTTTCCTGACGACGTTCAAAGAGACGATTGTCACATCGAACAGCTTTGTTGATGGCGTCCGACAGGTCCTTGGGATCCTCCATGGTGAGCAACAAATCCTTGACACCGTTGTTGAGGCCGAAACGAAATTGGTCAATCAGGGCCCGCTCATCCCACTGAGTGTCCAAGGCAAGGAGTTGGAACTCTGCAGCGTAGATCGAGGCAGGACGAGACCCCTGAGAGAGACGTCTCATCTTTGTGGTAGCAGCCCGAACCCGATCCGTCTCGCCAAAACATGTTTCGAGCTTCTCTTTGAACAATTGAAGATCCATCAGCTCCGGAACCACGACCCCTTTCATGCTCTTCTCCAGAAGAGGAGAAAACCATGACAAAGCTGCACCCTCGAGCAACGTCCCAATCGCGCCGATTTGAGACTCAGGAGTGGGGTACCGCCGATGTTGAAGTGCAAAGATCAGCTCCATTTGATTCAAAAATCCACGAAGCTCCGAACGCTTGCCTGAAAATTTCGCCGGGAAACTCACCTTCGGTTCAGGAACTTTGCTGGATCCTTGAGCCGAAAGTGAAGCAAGCTCCTGCTGCATGCGAAGAAGGGTCGCCTTCAGCTCGGTATTCTCAGACTGGATTTTTGCAAGGACTTCGGCAAAGAAATCAGGATGGCTTGGAGACTCCATTGGCAAGAAGAAAGAAAAGAAAGGGGGGAAAAGACAAAGGCAATCAAATAATCAAAACAAGCTAAAAGAAAAGCAAAAAACACAATCTGAATCAAATTGTCAAGACCCCCAACAAGATCAAGACTGGAAAATGCTAAAGACAAAGAGAAAAAGCTAGCGAAAACAAAGAAGAGGCCTTAGACTGGTGTTGATTCAGATTGTGGAGAAATGGAACAAGGCTAACCTATATATACTATAGGTTGATGAAGCTCCACCACTCTTGGATCGAGGACGGCCTAAATACAGCTGAGGTCGAGGAGGCGCCACATCATCATCAGGAATGTGGCTCGAGACTCAGGAATCGGGAAGTGTCTCGAGAGTCAGGAATAGGGAAGTGTCTCGAGAGTCAGGAATAGGGAACTGTCTCGAGAGTCAGGAATGTGGTCTGCAGGTCAGGAATCCGGCGAGAGTCAGGAATGTGGCAAGAATTGGGGTATACGGAGGTTGGGTTCGAGTCCCGACCCTCTAGTGCTTGGGTTCGAGTCCCAACTCACTAGGGCGTGGTGATGGTTTGGAATATGAGGACACTCATTTTTCGGTGGTCATGGACTCTCAGTGTGGAGACTGGTTTGGGCACACCGCCAAGCGAGGGATGCCTCGGAGTCGTGATGCACGGTTAGATTGCTTAGTGTGGCTCAACATATCTAACTTGAACATTTTGGTGCAAGTGGCACCAAGGACGTGGTGAATGAGATGGGGACACCCAGTCTCAATTGCTATGAACCCTTGGCCGGAAGGGCTAGCTTGGGCGCACCGCCAAGTGTGGGGGATGCCCCCGGGGTCGTAGTTAACAAGTTAAAGGTCTGGAAGACCTAGTACCTATTGGCAAACCTGTTAAGGTGCCAAGGTGAGATCACTAGGTGATCTTGTGGCTAAATAAGGACAAGGTCTTTGTTTGGGGTAAGGAATAAGGTCCTTAGTTCAAAGTGTTGATTTGAACTATTGAGGATGGTGTGGCTTGGTCAAGGTGACCAAGTGGGGAAAAGCACCTTAGGGAAATGAGCTATGTTATTGCGATGGCATAGTGTGTCCAAGGAAAGTAGTCTCTATAAGAGACCCATGGGAGGGTCACAAAGTTGGGCCGTGGATAGAGCCCACAGCAGAAAATGCTAAAGAGACTTACTAGGGGTGAACACCCTAGTCTTGGCAAAACCGAGCCTTTGCTATGGAATCAAAAGAATACCTCAAGGAGGGAGGTAGAGATTTGGTGTTGCTTGGTGCAACCATCAACAGATAGGAGCAAAAGATGAGTGGCCAAGAATCCCTTGGAAGGAATCCAAGTGGCAAAGTTAGGCGAGGAACACTAATGTGTTGGATGCTAACAAATTGCGGGAAAGGAAGCGAGTCTCCAAGAATGGATTCTGAATTGCTCCGATTTGGCGAAAAGGGAAGCTCCGAGGGATGGAGCGGTAAGGTAGCCAAATGATAGGGCCATGGACAGCCCTAGCACAAAGTATGATAACTGGAACTTAGTACCCAAGGTGGCACGAAATAGAAGAGAGGATGATGGTGCCCTCAAGTAGAGAACTTCCTAGGAGGAGGGAGTGGAGTTGCACAATATGTGCAATGCAAGGTGTTGGAAACACCTAGGGAATTGACTTCCAGAAGTCAAAGAGTAAAAGTTCCAAGGTGCAAACGTTCAATCAATGGAAATTGAGACTACTCGAGAAGGAGTAGTGGTATTGACTTAGAGAAGGGTCTCTAAGAGGTTTAGTGAGAACTAAATCAATAAAAGGGGAGAACCACTACCTGTGGTCCAATCAGTCTCTAAGTTGGAGAGACTACCCTCCTTAGAGGATGGGAAAGGCATGGTGAGCCTTTGGTGTCAAACCATTGACGAATATGGAGAAGGCATGGTGAGCCTTCAATGTCAAACCATTGACGAATATGGAGAAGGCATGGTGAGCCTTCAATGTCAAACCATTGACGAATATGGAGAAGGCATGGTGAGCCTTCAATGTCAAACCATAGACAAATATTGGCCGGGGGCCAAGGATGGAAACAGTAATACATATGGGTGTTACTTTATAAAAGGGTTTACCGTTCGATGAGGACATCGAACTTCGTCTATAGGTGGTGGAGTTGTGAGACACAAAATCCCTAGGCCCCAAAGTGGAGCTGGAAGGGCGCCACGTGGTAGTGGCCGAATCAAAAGCCAAACAAGCGTAACACGTTTGGACTAAAAGCTCTGACTTGAAAGGTCGAGAGCGGGA
>NW_003314263.1:42356-202720 GCF_000143415.4 Selaginella moellendorffii
TTGGGTGATGAACTGACCACTGGGAAGTCCAAGACTAGAGTGAATACGGACCGACAAGCGGGGTAGCTTGGTGAAGTGTTCAAGAGCCGGCTCTAGTTCCCCCGGGAGATCGACTGGCCGATGCTCCCAGTCCAAGTGTGGGTGGCACTACCTACTTGAATACCAGGCGTGGCTCAACGGAACCTCGCTCTAAGCCCATGGCTAGAGCACCCAAGGGAGGAAGGCGGGGAGAGTACCCAGGTGGCTCGCGTAAGGCCACGGTGTTTCGAAATGTTGTCCCAAAGGCCCAGACTGTGGAAAGGAAGAGGAGTAGTCTTTTGGGGTAGTGACCAAGGACTCAGTCGTGTGGTGAGGAAGTCCCAGAGGACCGTGGGACTTAGTGGTCGGGCCTGTGGGCCTCGATCCAGTGGCAGTGTTGGCAAACACGGTCAGGGGCAGAAAGGGACTTAGTGGAGATTGACAGAGGGATATTAGGGAAGGCTATTCCCCTTGTCGGTGGGCATCCTAAGGATGCTAAGGAGTGGATCTGAGATGACCACTCACGGATGGATTGCCTAGTCTTGGAGAGCTAAGATTGCGATGCAAGTGGTATTGGACTACCAGTGTGGCAAAGGTGATTGGGCATGGCCTTAGCATAATAGGCTGCCATGTCGGTGGTACCTTTGAGTGCCGGTCATGGGATTGGACACGTGGAGCACCTGGACCAAGTGCAAATGTTGAGTGGCATAGATGCCATTCTCGGGGCTAGCAAGTCCTAAGTCCTAAATTGGACTTATGGAGGTGGTGAATGAGACTCCTCCAAGTGGTCGGAGGTGTGGTTAAGTGACTAAAGTAAAATGGAAAAATTAGTCGCTTACACATCTATTATATTAAGATATATTGTAATCTTTTCTCATTTTAAAAATTTTTTCTTTCATTTAATTGAAATTAAAAATAATTCATTACTTATTGTTTCTATTAAATATTTTTAAAGTACTTTAAATTCTTTAAATTATATTTTTTGTCCATCTGACTATTCAAAATTAAAGTTAATTCTAAAAACTATAATTGAATAAAAGTATATAATTATAATTTAAGTTATATATATTTTAACTTTATATAGCATGGCTTAAGCCCGAGCTAATCCTTTTCCTGAAGTTTTTGCCAACTTCCTTTTGCCAACTTTCCTTTACTTTCATGTTTCCATCAACTAGAGGCTGCTCACCTTGGAGACTGGATGCGGCTATGAGGCAAGCTCAACACTCACTCCTCCAGATTTTCAAGGACCACCAGGGACTTTCCTCTTCCCACCCATTTTATAATCCTGCTAGCGAATCCTCCACACCAAAAATCACCAAGAACTAGCACGGGCAGTGCAGTGATAAACTACACCACACCACCAGCATCATGCGACAATCGTTGCAATGAATGCCAACATGAAGAAATTAATCTTCGTACAAACAGCTAAAGTTCTCCGGAAACTTTCAAGTACTACAGCGAGAGGAGAAATTTCTTTCTTTTCTTTCTCTCTTCTCTCATACATCCTGGAGCGCCGCTGGAGTGGCAGACATCTCCTCCTCGTTCTCGCCAGACAAGTCCTCGAGCGACCGTCCATTTGTCTCTGGAACAAAGAACGTAAACAGGAGCCCCAGAGCGTTGCATCCTCCCAGCATCAGTAGCGCCGTCCGGATCCCCAATCCAGTCGGGTAGCCATGCTCCTGCTGCCCTTCGTGTTGGTTCTGCGACAAGTAGAGGAACCCGAAAGCTCCAACGATGGCTCCGGCCTTTCCAGCCGCTGCCGAGATCCCGTGGCAAGTCGATCGCAGCCGGGCCGGGAAGAGCTCCGCGGGGACGATGAAAGTGGTGGAGTTGGGCCCAAAGTTTGCGAAGAAGAAGGTGAGCGAGTAGAGCACGATGAACGTCATGTGGTGGCCGCCGCAGAAGCTGTCACCGCACTTGTCCCCGCGGAGCTTGTAGTAGGGGATGGCGAGCGCGAACATGAACACGGTCATCATGAAGAAGCCCATGACTTGGATGGTGAAGCGTCCAATCCTGTCGATGAGAGCCACCGTGAACCAGTACCCGGGAACCGTGGAGCACAGCGCGATCAGTGTCTGTGCTCGCGAGATCCTGTAGACTTCCTCCATCGCGCTCATACTTCCAGGCCCCGGGAGCCATCCCACCGCGGTGAAAACGTCCTTTTGGAAGAGGTTCTGGCTGTAGAAGGCGACGTCGAGGAAGAACCATGTAGTCGTGGTGCCCAGGAGCTGGAGGCCGTGTCGCCTCGCAAACGCTTTCGTAAAGAGACCAAACTTTAGCTTCCGCATCGGGGACTCATGCTTGACAGGCTCCGTGGCCACCTCCATCTCGAGAACTTTGCTCATATCTTGCGTGGCCTGCTTGAGATTCCCTTCCACTAGAGCCGTGTAGCGAGCGGTCTCGGGCATCTTCATCCGCCAGTAGAACGTAAGCGCCGCCGGGATGGCTCCGAGCATGAAGATGAGCCTCCACGCAAAGTCCACCTCGGTTGGAGTGGATGCTATCTGATTCTCGTTGAAAGATGGCGCCGGATAAGCATGGTTGAACGCCGCGGAGATCACCAGCGACACTATCCCGCCGGCCAGGATTCCAAATCCTTGCATGGCAAACACCGCCGCGATGAATGCCCCGCGCGTCTTGGTGTTGGCATACTCGGACATGATCGTGGCCGAGAGAGGATAGTCGCCACCGATGCCGAATCCAAGCCAGAACCGGAAGAAGCACAGCGTTGTCATCACCGACTTGGCAGTGTGGCCGAAGGAGAGACCCGAGGCGATCGAGCAGATGACCATGAGCATGAGCGTCATCCCATAGACTTTCTTTCGTCCCAGCTTGTCACCGAGCCAGCCGAAGAAGAGCTGGCCGGACAGAGTCCCGCAAAAGGCCACACCGTTGACGGCCGCCGCTACGTTTGCTGGGAGTGCTCCGGGCTTTCCAGTGGTTGAATCGTAGTAGTAGATCCTTCCCAGGAGCTTGGTGACGGTGGAGATGCAAAAGAGATCGTAAGCATCCGTGAAGAAGCCCATACCCGCGATGAGAATGGCCGTGAAGTGGTACCACTGCGTCTTGGCCTTGTCCAAGGCGGTCAGCACCTCGAGCGCCATCGCTGAGCTCGCGGAAGAATTGCCCCCTTCCTGCAAACAGTGTGACAAAGATTGAGAGAGAGGTGTGATGAAAGCAAAGATCTTCCCAGGTATAGTGGAGGAAAAAAAAAATGTCCAGGAAAGACCTTTTCACTCCAAAAATCAGGGATTGCAAGCACAGGTCTGGAAGAGGAATGCCAAGAGATTGGAGATGGAATGCGAGAGATTGGAAATAAAATGCCGGCAAGAGAATCGAGAATGAGGATGGAAATCGATAGCAATGGAAGGAAACGCGATCGAGAATGGTAGAGCACGAAAATCTGCGCAGATTACCTACTGGCGATTCGATGCCGCGATGTGCACGTTCGTGGTCGTCGTCTTCTGGGATTTTCAAAGCCCTAGCCTCATGCAAGGAAGAAGGTCAATTTATTCGCAAACTGGATTCGAATATCCAGATATTTGACTATTCTCTGAGTGCCACGCGGCAAGATCTTGCACTGCTGTACTACGTACGGAAGAACGCGCACACGTACGAAATAACACGCTAAACACAATCAAGAGTACGGAAGAACACTCAGGCGTACGGATGAACATTGTCAAAAATTGGCGATTGACTCCGATAACGTCAAAGACTTTTGGGGGGAGAGTTTTATTTGACAAGTCTCTTTGTGGGCGCGCTTCCTTCTTTTTTTCTTTAAAGCTATACGTACTATAGCGATTTGTAGAGAATTCTCTTAAAAGTGTTGGCGCCTGTCGCTTTATACTCTAGCAGCGACCCAAGTTCCAAAGAGTATCATCCAAAACGACGCTGTGAGTTTGGTCCCCACATTCTTCGCACTGGGAACGATCGTGAAGTTTCCTGGGGAAAAAAAATGAGTTTTTTAGAAGGAAAAGTTGGATTCTAGATCTTAGGAAAGGGGAATTTACCGGTGGAGCAGCCAGTGTGGAGCGATCTTCTCACGTCATCTGTGCTTGCCTTGTTCGTGAAGAGGAAGTGGGACTTAACTCGGTCGATACACTTGAGCACTACCAAGGTTTGGTTGGCGCAAGGCCCGCAATAGTCTGGGACGCTGGTAACGTTGAGAGAACCATGGTAGTCAAGTCTGGTACAAGACGAGCTCTGTACAAAACATATATGATTGAAAACTTTGAAAAAAAAGAAAAGAAAAACTCTCTCACCTGGTTTTTCAAACACAGAGTCGCAAAATGCCACTGCTGGTTTGGATTCGCAAAGGCTTTCCCGAGAGGATAATTTTTCAAGGCGTAGGATGGGAGTTGAAGTTGAGCATAAACTCCTGGAAAGATCACGCACAAAGATTAGATTTTTCCAAACCAAGGATCAATCAAGCACAAACCTGCTGCGAGGAACGCGACGATGAGTGTCACCAGCTTGACATAATCCTGTCCCATATCCATTGCCTCCTCCTTTCCCTCTCGTTGACACGGCAAATAGTCTCTCTTAAATGTCCTCGTTTGGATATTCGAACATCCTTCGAGGGAGACGAGTTGTCCAATGCATCCTTGTCCACCTTATCTCGTTTCGAGCGTCACCATTTGAGAAGCCTTGCATTATAAACAAAGGAGCAAAAATTTTCTCATGTAGAAGAGTATAAAATTGCCTCTTACCCAAGCGCTACGACTACAGGAAATCCGTGTCGTTCTCCTGCGAGAGAACTCGTAGCATCTCGCTTGCTGCAGGACTTCCAAAGCTATAAAGAACAAAAAACACTCCCATGCAAAGCGCGAAGGCCTGCGTCAAGCGCTGGAACTCCGGAGCTTCGCCAGACATTACCATGTTGTCATCAAGATCTTCTAGCCGGGTATTCATTTGACCGGCTTTTGGAGTAGCCAAAAGACCAAACAAAGTGCCTACTGCTGCCGCACCAACATGAGTCCTGTAAGAACACGCAAAAGTTTAAGAAACTGGAAACTTGGCGAAGTTACGCGTCATAGTTTTCGAGAAACTAGCTCACCAGTTATCAGCAGGCAACGCATCCGTCAAAGCCAAGTGTAGAGCGCTCATAACGAGGATCTTTTGTATCACGTCACTCGTGATCCCTGCTTGCATCTCTTTGCCGAAACTCTGGCGGTTCTGGACAATGTAGACGGCCCATGCAGCGACTAGAGCGTAAAGAGGACCCTGTCACAGCATCATTTTGCCAAAACTTGTGTCAAAACTAGATCGAAAGTTTTGGAGAAAACTTACAGTGCCACCGACTGTTGGAGCTGGAGTGAGGAAATAACTCGTGATGTTCCCGAAAATTCCTCCAAGTAGATAGATCATACAAAACCCGGCCGGACCATAGACGGACTCCACTCCCGGACCGAAGGAGAGTAGAGCCCAGGCACCGAGGCCGATATGGATGAGACCATCGTGCTACAAACACAAAGAACAGACAATGAGAAGTTGGCAGAACTAAGTTCACACGAAATTTACCAAGAACATTGGAGTGACTAGTCTCCACCACTGTCCATCCGCAATGAGGGAGTTGATCTTAGCTCCGACTAGAAACGGGAGAGGAACTTCGACCATCTCGGGAGTTTGAACGGGGCTCGCGAGACCAAAGAGAAAGACAGCGGCATTTACACCTATGATCACATTCCTGCGAAAGAACAAATAGTAAAAACAGAATCAAAGGAAAAAAAATCCAGGAAAAGCAGAGAGTTTCTTCATTTTTACTTCTTTTTTCGTATGTACTTACGTGAAAGTAGAAGCATTTCTTGGAGCAAAGTCCGTAGGAAGAGTTTTAGCGTCGTCCTTTTGAAAGCTTTTGTCTAGCTCGTGTAGAAAACTAAGAACTTTCTCATCTTCTTCTACTGGAGCTTTGGGCACTTCTTTCGGAACGTCTGGAAGCAAAAACTGTGTTAGCGATTGATGAATCTCTAGCAAGAAAAACACGAAAGAAATGGCACTACCTTTGGTGGCTGGAACTTGCATTTTGTCGAAGTAGGCATTGAGAGCGTCGAGTCCTTGTAAATCCCTGGACGTATTCTTCGAATCCTCGATCACAGCCCCGGAGCTTGCCGAATTCTCCACCGCAACGTCTTTCGCAGCGCTACTCTTGTTTTGGAGCTTGCTGAAGTACGAATCTAACGAGCTCAGTAGCTTTGTCTCCCGATTCTTTGGAGGAGAAGGAGAATTCTCCAGGGAGCTCGGAGTGCCAGTGTTGCAGCAAAGTGGACGCAAAACACTCGCCCTGTGCACTCTAGATCGAAAATTCGCCCGAGCATTCGGGTGGAATGACACACTTAGCTTGCAAACGCTTGCCATTTTCCTAGCGGATACGATCCTCCTACCTTGCTAGAATTTAAGAACGAGAAGCTCAGCCCTATCTCCATCTGGGAAAACAACGGCAAAGATTTAACCACGTGGACAGGATAAAGAACCCCAAGTAGCGAATCGCAGCTTCCCACCTGGCAAACATCTGCCACATCGGCAAGCCGGCCACGCTCTTCACATTTCCAAAGAACACGTGAACTTAACAAAGAAAATCGGCGGCTTATTCCATACCTTCCAATCTTTTTGTTTTTCTCTTTACAATCTTTGCACGATCACACGTAAAACACTGTACGATCACTGTACGACCTTTGACACTTCTGGATCCACTGTTGTTTACCTTTAAAACATTGCTTGGAAATGATCATGCCTGACAATTCCCAAAAGAGAGAAATGATTTACAGTTTCTTCTGTCACACGCTTAAGCCTTTTCTCAACTCGTCGTGTTGGAAGATTGTCCTGTTCGATGGCTTGGAGCTAACTTTTCTCGCGGCCGGGAAGACGAACCAGGCCATGGACGCGAACACGATCGCCGCGACCATCCCGGTGCTGGTGAGCCCGAAGAGGATCACCACGACGATGAGCATCACTTGGACAGCACCCCCACCGTTGCCACCAACGCAGCTCTCGAGTTCTTCCTGCTGCTGGAGATGATTTAGCCTGCTTTGGTGATGGCTTCTCTGCTCGCTGTGATGCCTATGAGCCGGACTTCCACCTTGTTGTTGCTCGGTTTGATGCCTATGAGCCGGGCTTCCACCTCGTTGCTCGCTTTGAAATCTCGGCTGGTGTCTGTGGGCCGGACTTCCACCTTGTTGTTGCTCGCTTTGATGCCTGTGCGCCGGACTTCCACCCTGTTGTTGCTCGCTTTGAAATGGATTGTTCCTCGGTTGGTGTCTGTGGGCCGGACTTCCGACTTCCTGCGGCTTGTCCGAGCTGAAAAACGTCGAGCAGCTCATCACCGGGCTCACCGGTGTGCTCGCTGACGTTGTCCTGCTGAAGTCGCTGGTGTTGCTGAAACTTCCACCTGATCCAAACTGATGGGGTTGCCTCGGGGAAGTAGGGGCCGAAACACAACTCATCGAGCCCGGCAGTGATCTCATTGTTACCGGACGCGCAAAGCTGAGGTCGATGTTGGGCTGCTGCGGGAAATTCACCGGAAGGTAACGAGCCCACATCGGTCTCAAGTGCCTGGCGATGAAAGACGAGGTGATGCCGGCCACGACCGCTATCAGCACGTCCACTATCGCCGCGACTATCATGATGAACAATGTGATTGCCTTGAGCGCCTTCCTCGTCCCGTGTTGTAACTCGTAGACAAGCTGCTCAAACTTGACGGACAGCCAAGATTGTTTGCTGCAATCCTTGACGCTATGGCTTTCCTCCTCGACGGAAGCTTGATCCGAGACAACGTCATCACCGGTCTTGCTCTCCGCGGAAGAATTCTGCTTGTCTAGCCGAGTCAGAGGCTGCGAATCCCCTCGAGAAGGGATGGACGATGAGCGGCTCCTGCCAACTACAACCGGTACCCAGTCCCTTCCTTTGGACGTGCCCCTCGTGAACCAAACATCCGAGGTAGACACCCCTTCCTCAGCGGCAATCGAAGCTCGCAGTTTCTCCAGCTCGGAGTAGACCTCGTTAAACTTGTCCATCCCTCGGTTCTGGAATGGATTCTGCTTCCCCTTGGAAGAGCCGAACCTCGGTGACTTCCGCCTGCTGATCTTGCTCATTGCTGCTGCTCTCGAGACGAAAAGGCTTGATCCAGATCTGGAGTGTTTGTCGCCAAAATTAGATTTTGATGCTTCCCTGTGCTCGCTACCGCTTCCACAAATCCCTGCTGGGTATATCTATCGCGGGGAATGGCCAATTCCACGCTCTCATCTCTATGGATCTCGTGTTGACTAGCGCTCGTTGCTACACCTGCGTCTTCCTGGCTAACCCAAAGACTTATTCTGCCCTGGAGTGTGTGAAGCCGGCCTCACACCCTGCCGGAAGCTTCCCGAGGGAAATTCCATTTGTTTGACTCCGCCAACCGTTGCGCCAGTTAATCTCGGCTCCACGTCGGCTCCACGCTGGGTAACCGAGCTACCACGTTGGCGTTTTCTCTCGTCCAAGTCACCGCCTTCTCGAACTCTTTATTGCTTCAACGCTCCAAACGTCACCTCGCACCGAACAAAAAACTTATTTGGTTTGCAAATTTGGATGGGTTTGAAAATTCAAAAGAACGTACCTCAGTCATCCTCCAGAAGCTTTCATCTTTTCAACAACTCGGTTGAACGCTTAGCCCATCGTTGTACTCTTTTGATGGTTGAATCCAGCTTGGCTAAGAACCTCTTGCGCTGCTGACTGGCTTCAATCTCATCTAGAACATCAAACTCCCGCTCGGCAGCAATCGCCTTGAAAATCGGGTCTCGGAGCTCAAAATATGGCCCTTGGGAAGCTTCGAAATCACGGTCATCCCCGACAACATATAACCTCTCATCAGATGTATCCATTGGAATGTCAGCAGCCAGCAGCTTCACATGGTACTGCAGAAAATATCTCACATAAATCAGAAAAAGCGAAGAAAAAAAAAAAAAAAAAACCTTTGAAAAGCATACCTGTCCTCCCTCTTTGATGACCTCGCTGCTCACCATGCCTCGTCTCTCGTAGCCTTGGACTGGAAACACAATAAAGCACCGCTTGCAGCTCAGCCTTGGCCTGAGGTCCTGGAGCTTTAAGTCACCCCCGGATGTAAAATAAGCACGAACTTTTCCACCAACAACTGGATGGCCCATCACCTCCATAAATCCGGCAGAACTTTGCAGCTTGCGCATGACAATTCCATAAACCGTCTCGGGATTGATGGTGTGTCGCGTTCTCAGAGCTAGACCCTGCAGTAAAGAAGAGAAAAAGATCAAAAAAGGATACAAGAAGTAGAAATGTATATGCCTACCGCGCAAACGACTGACGAAGTCGTAAGAGCGAGCAATCCAAACTGAAAGGAGAATTTCGATAATCCCACCAGCAGCTCACTAATGTTGATAATCACCTTCCAGAGAACTATGGACATACCAGAGCCTAGAGCAGCAAGAAGAATCAGCCGGTTCCTCCTACAAAAGGCCTCCAAGCGAAGCGCCATGGCTTCCTTGTAACCCGAGTCCAAATTCTCAATGCGTCGAGCAACCGGCTGCAAGGTTCCAGCGATCGAATTCCAGGCGGTGTTGGACACATTCTCGGCAGCTCGCAGTGCCACCAGCGCCTTGGACACAGCAGCCTGCTTGAAATCCGCGACCTTCTTCTCCGCGATCCTGAAATTCCTCGCGGGATAGCTGCCGCGGAGGAGATCTTGAGCTGCCGAATGAAATGCGGGAGGCCGGATCGATGCTGCTGCTATCCTAGATGATCTACTTACGAGGCGCCCCCAGCCGCGGTGCGCCATTCGGCCCCTCCACCCTAAAACAGAGGCTTTCGAAAAGGAGTTAAATGGTATATGCTCTGAATATTCTTTTAGGGCAAAGCATAGCATATTCGTTTCTCCATGCTTAAGCAGTGCCGACCTTAAAGAGAGGACGTCCATTTCTTCCCGGAGAGGCGAAATGGCGGAAGCGATGCCGTCGAGGAGGCTGCTAAGGAAGGTCTGGCGCGTCGCCGCGGTGTTCTTCCGGGGAGATCGCAAGCGCAAGGCCTACTGGCTGCTATCGATCGTGCTCCTCCTCTGCGCGATCTGTGCAGGTATGCCTCGCATTTCCTTCCGGCTAGCTCGATCTGATCCAGGATGCTGGAAAATATTTCGGCCGCCAGGGGTGATGGTGTCGATTTCCTACATCCAGCGGGATCTTTCCACGGCGGTGTCAAACAAAGACGTCGCTGGATTCCACAAGGCGCTCTGGAAATTCATCGGTGTTGTTGTGGTGGCCACTCCTCTTCTAGCGTTCTACAAGTATAGCCAGGTAGCCTACATTCTTTAGCTCCTCGTTTTTTTTTTTCTTTGCGAGTAACTCGTTGTTCTTTCAGGAGCTTCTAGCGGTCGAGTGGCGGGTCTGGCTTTCAAATTTGCTGCTGACAAGCTATTTCAGTTGAGAGCTTTGTGCTCTACCAAGGGTTTTGGTTTTAATTCTTTGCTCATGAACAGCGAATAGAGCCTACTTTGACCTCAAGATGGAAGGCAAAGTCGACAATCCGGATCAACGAATTTGCGAAGATGTATCCAACTTTGTTCTCAATGCGGTCGATATCCTCGCAATTATTGCCAGCAAGTGTTTGAATGTCTGCGCGTTTACTGGAGTTTTATGGTATGTTCCTTTTGTTTGCTCGTTCTCGGAAGGACATCGTGTTTGCATTGCAGGTTTATTGCTCCAGAACTCGTGTATTTCTTGCTTGCGTATTCCATCGTTGGAACATATGTCACTGTTCGATTTTTTGGAGCGAAGATCATGCATCTAAAGTATCAGGTACTGTGCTATCTGTTTAGTTACAAGTAATTACATAACAAACAACAGAACTTACAAAAAGAAGCTGATTTTCGTTACTCAATGGTTCGTGTACGAGAAAACGCTGAAAGTATCGCTTTTTACAGGGGTGAGGGTCACGAAGTAGCTTCCGTGAAGGTAATACACATTTCATAAAGAAGGCCATAGCTAATTCGTGACTATGCAGGCATTTCTAGCTTCTCTTGTTGGAAACATGCGAGAACTTATAGTATGGGACAGACACCTATCGTTGTTCAGTAATGCTTATGAGTTCTCGATTTTTATTGTTCCTTACCTGATCATTGCTCCAAAGTTTTTCTCCGGCCAGGTTATTGTGTTTCTTTTCTGTGATTCGTTCTTGATTTGGCGTGCTATTCCAGGTGGAATTTGGAGTTATATCTCAAACTGCCATGGCCTTCCACAAGATCTTAACGTCCATGTCCTTTATTATTTTGAAGTTCGATCGCTTCAGGTGCGTTACTGGATCTTCGATTTCCACCAACTGAAACCTTCTCTTCAGTGGGCTCGCAGCACAAACAGAACGGTTGGACACCTTATTCATTGCACTGGGTATCCATGACCAGCTGTTTGGAAGCTACAGAAGACAATCGAGCAAGCGCGCCATACAGCTGCACGTCGAAGACGATACTGATGGTCATCCTTTGCTGAACTTGACGGACAGCCAAGCTCCAATTTCTGGTACGAGAAAATTTTTGGTCTAGCTCACCGAAACTATTATCTTTGCGTAGGTTCCATAACTCGTGAAGAAGGGGAAGGCCTTGTTGTTCGCGGTCTTTCAGTGACGACTCCAAATCTTCGCACCCAACTTATCCACAATCTATCATTCGAGCTACTTCCTGGGGAGTCATTACTGGTTTTGGGGCCTTCAGGCTGTGGAAAATCCTCGTTCCTCCGAGTGATAGCAGGCCTATGGAGCAAAGGCGCCGGTATCATCCAGGTGCCTCTACAGAAGACAATATTTCTGCCACAGAAGCCTTACATGCCTCTGGGAACTCTCCGACAACAGCTATTATTTCCGGCACTGTCATCAGAGTACTTTTCGGATGCAGAACTTTTCAAGGTGCTTGAGGAAGTGAGCCTGGAAGATCTAATACAAAGAGTCGGAGGCCTGGACTCAGTGTGTGACTGGTCAGACGTGCTCAGCTCTGGAGAGCAGCAAAGAGTGGCATTTGCACGGCTGCTTCTACACGAGCCTCAGATGGCATTTCTCGACGAGGCAACGAGCGCACTTGACATGACGAATGAATCGAAGCTTTACGCACTGCTCCAACGCAAGATCAAATCGTATGTTTCGGTGGGGCACAGGATTTCATTAATTAAGTATCACTCCAGAGTTTTGGAGTTCAAAGGCAGCTCCGGCTGGAAGTTATACACTCAAAAAGAATTCCAAGTACACATATAGGTACGTTTTGCCAGTTTTATATTTTCCTTCTGATCGAGATGGGTCCTTCGTTGATCAGGGAAAACAATCAACACGAACAGTCTCTAAGAACATATGCTCATCAAGTCAAGGTTTTTAGTAGTGTAGTTAGAGCTTTGGCAACTTCTAAAACGTAGTTGTGACGTCTTTTCCAGGAACGCAAGTGTTCGGGGGAGTCATCTGCAGCTGCGAGCTATACTTGAAAATCGTATCCTTGATTTTCGACACAGATGCAAGATCCTGGTTCAGAGCTGCTGCTAATGCTCGCGCGGGGACATTAAACAGCGCTCCTCCACTCGTCTGGTAAAGTTTTTCGATCGATTAGTTCTTTTGTTTAAAATGCTTATTAGAGTGCTTACCAGTGTTCCAGGATTCTGTGAGTTCAAAGCCGAGATGTAAAACGCTTGTTCTGTTCCGACATTGACCTCGAAGTGGAGCATTCCTCGAGGGAAGATCGTAACATCTCCAGGATGCAACACGTTGATATGAGGTTTCCCTGCAGTCGAAAAAACTCCGTTCGATCACTCGAATCGCCCCTCAACAACGTCTTACCTTCAGTGTCTACAAAACCAACTTGGAGCGGCCCTCCAGACACCATGGTAAGCATCTCAGTTGCTCGCGGATGCGTATGAGGCAAATTAACACCGCAGGGAGTCATGTTGAAGTGGACATAAGTGAGTCCCTGGGAGCTGCAAGGAGTTTAGGAGGTAAGCACACGATTGATCTCATCTAAGATCAAACTAAAAGGCTGCTTTTTCTTACTCCATAGCCGGGAAGATCTTGGTCGAGAGCCCTGCTCGAACTCCGCCGGGTCCATTGGAGACGTCGCCATTTTTAAAGACATCACGAACCACGAACTTGGACGAGTCCGGCGATTGCTGCTGCTGCGGCTTGGGGTAGTGATACGGGAAGTTATTCTCTGCGGTGGACGACGCAAAATCGGTGAGTGGATCCGGATCGGCAGCTCCCGCAAAGCTCGCGAGAGTGACGAGAAGAATCATCATCGACATGACGAAGGCTCTTACTTCAGCCATGGAGAGAGGGAGGGAGTGATGGAAGCAAAGAAGGAATTTAACTTGAGTCATGGAGCTAAGACAATGGTGGAGTATATAAATGATTTTTGTGGATGAGAGGATCAATCGTTTTCTCAGTCCAGCCCAGACACCACTCTAGTGTTTGTTTGATGCGAAAAATCCAATTATGCTTATAATGTGCACTTGTCTACCAAAGGTTGAGTGGGTAACGAAAATTTCCAACGCACTATAGATTTTGCGCGTGGGGTCATTGGTCGATGCTAGCTTGACCACCGTTGAATAAGTCAACACATTCTTGTGACGTCATCGAATTGATGTCGATGACTAGCGCGTTTGACTAATCGGAGCTTTTGAGTCAACTTAATTGACTAGCTCGAGAAGACCCGACACACCGCGTCCGTGTGAGAGTTCCACGGCGCAGTCTGCGATCACCTGTGGATAAAAACAGTGTAGAAATCACGGGAAGACAAAGATTTTGGTTTTTTACCTGGGCCATCTTTGCGTACGAGAGTTGTGTCACTCCAGCGACGTGGGGAGTGAGAATGACCTTGGGGTGCTGCAAAATCGGGTCTTGAGGATCGTATGGCTCGTGCCAAGCAACGTCCAAACCCAGTCCTCCCAGATGCCCCGTCTCAAGGCCATCTCTCACGGATTTGTAGTCCAAAAGCCCACCTCTGGCAACATTGACAACAAGCGCTCCCTGTTTTAGTTTGCAAGATTAGACTGGAAGAATCGCAAACGCGACGCGATACCTTCTTCATGGAGTTTACGAACTTTTCGTTCACCATTCCAGCCTACAGACAGTAGCACTTGTCAGGAATTCCACGACGAAAGGAGATATGGCTTTTACTTACCGTTTCAGGAGTAAGGAGGCAGCACAGAACGATGATATCAGCTCGGCTTGCAAAGTCGTATAAAGAGTCCCCGCTGCCCTTTTCATCCACCAGCAAATCTTCGTTCTCCTTGAGGTACTGAAACAACTGGTGAGATTTACGAGTTATCAGGCCATCTGCTAGAAGAGGATTGTCTGGAAACTACGACATCAGAGATAACCAAATAAAAAACGAAAAAAGATCATAAGAAGAGTTTCAAGAGCCTTGCCTTCCGGATGAAGAGAACTATTCTTCTTGGACCACGAACGTTTAGTCGCAAGAACTCTGACTCCAAAAGCTCTCAAGCGGATCGCGAGCTCCTTGCCAATATTTCCATAGCCAACAATAAAAACCTGGAGAAAGCAAACTCTAAAAGCTTGAATCGATGCGAGAAATCCAGCGCTTACCGTTTTTCCAAACAAAGTATCACCCGTAGGAAATCCCAGGCATTTCTCGCTCACAGACTTGTCCATCCCTTTCTGAAAGGCAAATCCAAAAGTTTTAGAACATAAGAAAACTCTCGCAAGCACCTGGTCACGAAGAAGAGCCAGCATCAAATAAATGGCGTGCTCAGCACACGAAAGAGCGTTTCCAGTGGCATCACTGGCAATTCTTCCTACTTTGATCCCAGCTTTAGTCGCAGCTTCAACGTCCACACCTGTCAAGAATCGTGAGTTCCAGTCAAGAACAATGCTGGACTACCTTCCAGGCCAACACCAAACTGGCAGATAAGCTGCATTCTCTTGGCGAGAGAGATCAAGCTCGAGTCCACTTTCACCATTCTCGCCACGCACATGTCGTATTCGTGGAAAACCTTTGGAATTTCTTGGCAAGGAACAGCGTCGACCTGGGCAAACAAGAACATAGTAACGACACTCGCAAGAACAAGCACAAGAAATCCTCGCTCACCTCGATCTGGCTGTGCGGCTCCAAATACCTCTTCGTCCACCGGAATCCATCAGGGAACACCGATTCGGGGCCGCAGAAAAGGACTCGCACAGGCTGCACTGGCGATTTCACTTCAACAGGCGTCGCGGCCGCCATGCCCCTCGCTTGGCACCTCAATCTCCGCAGCTGCCGCGATCTACACAAGCCACGAATCATGGAATCGCGGCGCCGGAGGGCGATTGCGACCGCGCTCTGGAAGAACCCTAGTCTTTCCATTCTTAAACCCTTAACTAAAGGATTCCTTGAATATTCAAAAAATCTTAGTTTTTTTTACTTAAACCCTTTAACTAAACGAAATACTCGACAAAACTCCTTTTCCTCTTTTCTTCAAGAATAGTGCTGTTTGAATAAACTTTAATCAGCCAATATGCCAAGTGCACTCATCTGTGCCAAGTTCTATCTTGAGACACTTGTGATCAACCAAGGACGATCGTATAAACAGGAGATAATTTATCACATTGGAAGCAGCACTAGCACTACTAGCAAGAAACATGAGAAACATGGTGCTCCTCGTTGCAGCTTCAATTCTAATTTTGCTCATGAGCTTTGATCTCTGCCATGGACAGCCCCCGGCTAATCGCCAGTTTGGTGGAATCTTCAGGTGGCGGCTTGGTTTTGCACAGCTTGCCGTGGAGCACGTCGAAGACCTCATGAATCGCCTCGAGGCCTTCGTGGGAAGGAGGTTTAGAGGCAATTTTGGTTACTTTGCAGGAAGGAGCGTGGGATTCGTGGTGGAGTACGCAAACGATGCCTATGTCCGCGTGAGAGTGTGGCTCTACAGCCTAGCTTTCACTGAGAACTCAGACGTTTGCTCCATTGCGCCAAGTCGCGCGAGCCTCCCAGGGGGCGACCTCCTAGACAGCGTTGGGCGGATGATTGCAACCATCCGAGCGGAGCTGCTAGACGTGGGTCGCACGCAACGCTGGTTTGGCGAAGTCAACATAGTGCTCGGCTACTTTGGGATTGAGTATCAGTTCCAGGAAACCCCATTCAACAGCAATCCTGACGATAGGCCTGAAGGAGGTGGTGGATCAAGCGGTGAACTACTTGGGTTTGACCGCACTAACTTCCTTGTTCACCCAGTCAGCACGGTCGTTGGTTTGGGCGTTGACCCTGACGCCGGGAATTGCTGGGTCTTTGCTACGTCTCTAGTTGGCGGGAGTCACCCCCAGGGATCGACGCTGCCCGAGGGGAACAGCTTGGTCTCACCGAGCAGGGAGTTTAGGCTGTCTATGGAGGCCGGGTGTGATCTGGTGGTAAGACGTATCCACAGCGGGGAGATTGTCCGGAGGATTGTTCGTGGGAGGGATCAAGTGTGCGTCTTGTCTCTCTGGAAGAATGGGGTGCTCGTGGTCTCTGAATCGCGGGTGGTCATCTTGAAGACGAAAACAAACTATGGGTCCAAGCATTCGTATGGTCTGGCAATGGAGAACGATGGTCATGCCAGGCTTTATATGACAAACTTGGCAAAACAAATTTGGTCAACCGAGCACATATAGAATAGAAGTGTATGTTCCAAAGTAATACAGTTATGCTAACTTAAAAACGTCCCAGCTCCCGTGACAAGTTTCGAGGAGAAAGAAAAGGAGGCGATCGCTCGCAGTCAATTCCACTGCATGAGACTGCAAAAGTCCTCTAGACTTGGCTCTTTGAATTCTAACTCTCCTAACTTTCTTGGCTGCATTTTAACCCCTCGATTCTCCAAAGCTCGCCTACAACCACCACAAAAAACTCGGACTTGGCCGTGAGCAAATGTGAGAAAGCCAGTGCGTCCTTGTTTCAGCGGAATGCCTTGGCACGACCGCACCAATGCTTGGCTGGGAGTATCACCATGCATTCTGGAGGCAACGATTCGTCCTCAACTCCTTACGATTCTAATATCTAGAAACAGCACTTGGCGGAAAAGCATAGAACTCATAAACCCTTCCCGACAAAGTTGTGCTTCCTAAATGCCTTTCTTTGTCCTTGTTCAATGCTCAGGGAAAATGAGCAGCACTGAAATCATTGTCTGGAAACTAGCGACATCAGAGACAAGCATAAAAAAACAAAAGAAATAGTAAGAATAGTTCGGACAATCCAAATCAAAAGTTCCAGTCAGAATGTTATACTGGAAAACATTAGAGAACACCAAATTGGCATACAAGCCGCATTCTTTCATAAGCTGGCGATTTCACAGGCGTCGCTCCTCAATCTCCGCAGAGGACCATCAGAAAAAGTGAGTGAGGTGGGCAATTGCGGACATTTGTGCTGTCTAGCCAATGCAAATCATGCTCGCCACCATCTTGCCTTGTTGCATTACTAGCACTTGAGGTATACGGCACAAACTCGTGGATTGCAAACCTCGTTACCGCCTAGGGGCGCGTTGGCGCCCCAGGGAACGATGGAGGCAAGCAAGTAGACCGCCAACAGCCTGCCCACGACGTTGGACTTCGAGTGCACTTGCAAGAAGAGGGAGCTGGAGTAGCGGCTAGATCAAAGGATCTCGCAGAGACTTGTCCGAGGTCAACTTCGAGTTCCGATTCAAGGGAGGGATCAATCCAGCCTGGATGGTGGTGAAGCTGGAGAGTATGTTGGCGACGAAGCTCCAAGGATGAAAGGCAGTGCGTGAGTGAGAGGTGATCATGGAGGCAATGCACAGGTTCACGGCTGGCAACGATATCAATGTGATTAGCCTTGAAAGTTTGACAGACTACACACGGGACAAAGAAGGATGATAAAGATGGAGTGGGAGGTAAAGTTTGGGAGACAGGACGAGGCTTGCATTGCCAAGGCCATCAACAAGAGAGGTATGGAACTCATTGCTCGTCTTGGTCACTTACACTTGGTTTTCTTGGAGTTGTTTTGTTTCTTTTTCTTCTAACTTCTTCAACTCGTAACGAACCTACAGTTAGGCGTGTAGTTGACCGTTGTTGAACATTCATGTCATGTCATCGAATTAGTTTCGCTGAATCGACTGCCTGGAACAACAGAACAATTTTTCCTGGCCCACGGACATTCAGTCGCAAGAACTAACCAGCCAACGATTAAAACCTGGAGAGAAAAAGAAAGCTCTAAAACTTGAATCGATGCGCCTTACCATTTTTCCAAACAAAATATCACCTCCAAAAGTTTCACAAATCACGCAAGCACCCGGTCACGAAGTGGATCATCCAATTTCTACTTTCCCATCCCTGAGGATAAAGAACCCTACTTTCTCCCCAAACATATATACTTGGCGCGCATTGATCGCTGGCCGTCGATATGATGATGTAATCGCCACCGTTGGAGCGCTTGGCTAATCGCAACAAGCTGGAATCTCCACCGTTGGCTCCCCTATGAATAGAAAAGGTTCGAGCCTAGGGTTTCAGGTATAATGGCGACGATCAAGAGCATCGAGAAGTGCGTTGCGAGGTACGAATCCCTGCCCGACAAAAAGAAGAGCGGCGCGCTCAAGCAGGGCACAGCAATGGTGAAAGAATTCGTGTTCCAAGTGGCAAACATCGAGGGCGAAGGGCTCGACACACTGGAAGAGGTCAGCGATGCCATTGACCAGTACAACCACTCAAAGTCTTTTGCGCTCGATGGCTTTGGCGGCGACAGGAAGCCAAAGCTCGTGTCAACGCTCAACCTGTACAGGTGCCTGTGCCGGGTCAACGCCCAGGCCAAGGCCGACAAGGTTCCACGCTTAGATTCCGGGAAGATTCTCCGGATCCACAAGATGCTCGGGGAGAACACCAAGGACGAGGTTGATGCGGGCGAGTTTAGGAGGGGCGAGGCGTGGACATTGACAACAGAGAGGCGGAAGCATGTCTACATGGATCCCAAGAAGATCCCGGCGGCTTTGGAGCAGCTCCTGTCAGCCACCAACAAATCCCTCGAGGAGGCATTTGCAGCAGATCCCAAGCTCAGGGTTGCAAAGCTGTTGAGCATTGGCGCCAGCTTCTTTTACAAGTTTGAGTGCATTCATCCGTTTAGGGATGGGAATGGACGCGTGGGGAGGCTTATGGTGCTCTACTTGCTTACCTCCATAGTTCCTTGGGGCGCAAACAATCTCTATGCGCCCCGGGGTGGGGACGAGGCTTGCAATCCCCGGGCTCCTCCCAAGTTTGTGGACAAGGCCATGTATCTTAAGTGCTTCCAGGTGATGCAACAAGGAGGCAAGAACAGAGGCGAGCAGCAGCAGCATCCGGTGGAGTTGGAGGCACTTTTGGCCGAAGGGATTCATGTTGGCTGGACAAAGTTTGCAGCCAAAGCAAATGTATAGTGTTAAAGTAGTAAAAGTATATATGTGTTAATGAATATAGAACTGGCTTTCAACCTTGCATTGCTCTTAAAAGAAAGAATATGCCTCTGTTTACGTTAAGAATAACCACAAGAATATGCCCTTTAATCGATTTAAACTTTTGGCACGAAGATTGTAAGGGGTAGGGTTCTATCCGCATGGTGTAGATCGCAGCAGCTGATTGAGGTGCCACGCGAGGGGCATGCAAAATCGCCCGTGCGAGCCTTCCTGATGGATTCCGGTGGACGAAGAAGTTTTTGTTCTTGCAAGTTGTTTGTCTGCCCAAGTGCATGTCGTTACTTTGTTCTTGTCAGTTGCCCAGGTCAACACTGTTCTTTGCGAAGAAATTCCAAGGTTTCCCAGGAATACGATATGTGCGTGGCAAGAATGATGAAACTAGAAGAATGCAGCTAATCTTCCAATTTGGTGTTGTATTCTTGACTGGAATATTCATTTTGGACTATCGATTCCTTGAACAGGTGATGGAATCGTGATTTTAGATTTTACTTTAAAAAGGACAAATATAAATTTATCTTTGGTTTAGCATTCTATTATGTAGTTTTTAATAAAGAGAGCTTCAGAGTTGAAGGCTGAAACAAAGCAAGGTTGAAAGCCAGTCAATCCACAAAGTTTAAATCGATTAAAGGCTTAAATCGATCCAATGCAGGGCCTAGAACACGATCGTTTCAGCCCAAGGCATCTCCAGACGATCGTCAGAAAGCTCGAATTCCACCCAGGCGGATCCAATTACCGGACGGTAGAAACATCTCATACCGAGAAGAAGGTGTCCCTGCCGATCAAGCAAAGCGCATAGTGCTCGTTGTTCATCGGAATCAATTCTTCACTGCTCGATAGCTATGGTGTTCGTCTTGTGGTTTACGACTTGCCAGGATTTGGAGAGAGTGATCCTCACCACAACAGAAGTTACAAAACCTCGGCCTCGGACATGATCAGCATCGCCGACGCTCTCGGTTTTGGCGACCAGTTTTGGATCCTGGGCTTTGATGGAGGTGGTCCTCACGTTTGGGCTGCGATTCACTACATTCCAGAGAGATTAGCAGGTGATCACATCTTTCTTTTTTCTCTTGAGAGTTTAGCAAGAGTGTTGCTTGCTTGTGTTCTTGGACACAGGTGTTGCTATGGTTGCTCCGGCGGGAAATCCATGCGGAGGAAATCTCACCTCGAGCGAAGCGGCCAAAGCCTGGAAGGCCTGGTCATTCAGATTGCTCCATTTCTGTGCCAGGAAGTTTCCATCTTCACTTGGAGGTTTTCTCCGGAGAACTCTCCTGGAGAAGATCGACAGGCTTAGCAGAAGCTTGTATGCCACCTCAAGACCAAAGGTTTGCATTGTTTTGATCGTGAATGACTCAAGGTCATCGGGTTTTGCAGGATCGAGCTCTTTTCGAGCAGCAGGATTTCATGAGATTATGGGAAGACGACGTCCGGGAATCCATGAACCAGAAGCGAGCATTCTCGCTGGCCCAAGAGCTAGTCTTGCTGGTTAACAACTGGGGATTCGACTTGGGCGATCTCAAGCGAAAGAGACCTCCCGCCGGCGATGGAATCGTGAGCAAGCTCCACGGCCTTTTCTCTCAAGAACAGTCGGATCTCCTCGGCTTCCAGCGACCAATACATATATGGCATGTAGGTGGTGGTTTGGTTTTTTCCAAAAGCTTGCTGATCTTGGCGATTGTAATCAGGGAACTGACGATGTAGTCGTGCCGATTGTGATGAGCGAGTTTGCGCAGCGAGTCCTGCCTCACGTAAACTTCCACAGGTTACAAGGTGAGGGCCACTTCTCGTGGTTCTATCTCTGCCATGAATGCCACACAGATTTGTTCAAAGCCATGTTTCCAGACGAATAGCCATGGAAAGAAAAGATCGATTCTATTTCTTCTCTTTGATTGTTACACGTAAATCTACTGTCCTAACCAGCGCGTTTCCTCTTCCACTGCTTTCCATATGGCACGGAAGGTAATGGGCTTGGGGAGCTTTGCGCTACACATCGGGCACGAGTCATTGTTTTCCATCCACTCGTGAAGACATTCCAGATGATAACAGTGCTTGCATGGTATCTGTTTCACCACGCTATCGAGCTCGAACTTGTCCTTGCAAACTGCACACCATGGCTTGATCTCGGGGAGAAGATCGCAGACATAATAGAATGCTAAATCGAAGATAAATTTATATTTTAAAAATTTCTCCGTTTTAAAGTAAAATCTAAAATCACTGGGAATTCTTCCCACTTTGATTCCAGATCAATGTGATTATCCTTGAAAGGTTGACGGACTTTGCATGGGACAAGGATGATGAAGATGGAATGGGAGGTGAAGTTTTAGGAGACAGGAGGAGGCTTGCATTGCCAAGGCCATCAAGGAGGTATGGAACTCACTGCTCATCTTGGTCACTGCTTGGTTTTCTTGGAGTTGTTTTGTTTCTTCTTCTCCTTCAGTTCTTTGTTCTTCTACTTCTTCTCTTTAATCTTTTATGCTTGTGTTTTGGCGAATCCTTTTTTGATTGTCTCAACTCTGTCTCGGTCTTGAAAATAAAAAGCGTTTAGAAGTTTTGCGAGATGAAAGTTCCCGGGATGAAACCTTTCAGTGTCGAAAAACAAAGTCCAAAATGTTAGTAAGCGGGATGGAACGCTGGAGAATGCATACATGAAACAATGCTGGGGAATTTCTTGGCCAGATTTCTCAGACTAGTCCTCTCGTGCGTCAGTTTCACCGTCCTTTCCCGAGATGTCGGTGGGAACTCGTTGTATGATCTCAACAGTTGGCGTAGAACTTTTAGAAAACTTTAGCGTGTGTAGTTGACCGTTGTTGAACATTCTCACCGAATAAGTTTCCGTTGGCTCAAATTTGACCAGTGCTAGTCAGCGTTAGCTGACTAGCTCGAAAGGACCGCATAGAAACCAACGTTTAAATGCGAGCAAAGGCGGCAGGAGGAGGAGTGGGATCGTGTTCTTGCTCTCTCCAACCAGGCTGAGATCCTCAAGCTGGGACGATATGAGCAGTGCATGGATGCTGCATGTGCCGCTCTTGCCGTGGATCCCCCCCACCTCAAGAGCCTCTACAGGAAAGCTTTGGTGCTGTTCAAGCTCCAGCTTTACGAGTGGTCATGCAAGTGTTTGAGCGACGTTCTTGGGGTGGACAAGGCAATCGATCAACTGCATCAAAGATGCCAGAAGCTCGCAGTCCAGAGCCACGACACCAGCAGCATTATGGCAGAAATCCATGCAGGCGGACGAAGTTGGACTTCAAGTGCACTTGCAGGAAGTGCGAGCTGGAGCGGCGGCTGGACAAAGACCTCGCGGAGGTGACGGGCTGCTACAGGGACTTTGACTTCGACTTCCTGTGCAAGGGAGGGATCAATCTAGCCCGGATGGTGGCGAAGCTGGAGAGTGTGTTGGCGACCAAGCTCCAGGACGAGGATGAGAGGCAGTGTGTGAGAGCGATCCACTGGTTGCTCTACGGGTTGTACTACCATGACGGATTTCGCACGGGACAAGGAAGCAGCGAGGAGGGTGATGGAGATGGAGTGGGAGGTGAAGTTTGGGAGCCAGGAGGAGGCTTGCCTTACCAAGGACATCAACGAGAGAGGTATGGAACTCATTGCTCATCTTGGTCACTGAAGCTTGGAGTTGTTTTGTTTCTTCTCCTTTCATTTCTTTGTTCATCTACTCCTTCTCTTTGTTCTTTTATGCTTGTGTTTTGCCAAATCCTTTTTTATTCGTCTCAACGCTGTCTCGGTCTTGAAAATAAAAGCGTTTGGAAGTTTTGCGAGATGAAAGTTCCCGGGATAGAACCTCTCAGTGTCGAAAAACAAAGTCCAGAATGTTAGTAAGCGAGATGGAACGCTGGAGAACAACGCTGGGGAATTTCTTGGCCCATAACGGACGTGTATGGGAATAACTCTTTGAAGGATCAAAAACCTTGGGGTACATTTAACACTGGTCGTGTTGATCCTGTTGGAAAAAATATTCTGAAAAAGCTCGTCTATAAGCTAAGACTTGAGAAAGATAGTGTGTCCCTTGGTTTCATCGTAAGACCTTGCGATGCTTGGAATATCACGGGAATATCACCACCATCTAGTCCATGAGGCAGCGATCCATCCTCGGCTTCGTTGTCCTGATGACTAGAATTAATAGAATTTTTAGAAAATTTTAGCTGACCATTGCTGAACATTCGCATCGAATTAATTTCGCTAACCGTTATATCGTTGGCTCAAATTTGACCAGCACTAGTCAACACTAGTTGACTAGCTCGAAAAGACCGCATAGAATGACCTTTTTTCTTACCAGGGACATTTTGGTATGAGCCAACACCTGATCTTGCGGCAGTTTTGCTCGACCAAATGCTCACCTCTGGCAACATATACAACCCTGTTTGAACCGATGCAATGCAATGCAATACCTTCTTCATGGAGCTTACAACGTTTGCTTCACCATAAGCAACGAGAGGAAAGTGGGAAGGAAACTTTCACTACTCACCCGAAGGTGATGGCACGGGACAAGGGAGTGGCGAGGGGGATTGGGAGGTGAGGTTTGGGAAGCAGGAAGACGCTTGCATTGCCAAGGCCATCAATGAGAGAGGTATGGAACTAGTTGCTTAGGGTCGAGGTCTCTGAGTGATGTTTTTCTACTACTACTACTACTTATACTTCTCGTTCTTCTTCTTTGCCAGAATCCTCTCGTTAATCGAACTCGAAAAAGCAAAGTGAGTTTGTAAGTTGAGATAGAACTCCAAAAGTATAAAGTAAAAGACGTCGCCTGACAGATTCGAACTCTTGCAGGGAAACCCCATGTACTTAGCAACCACTCGGCCAAAGCCCTTTGGCATCCAGTTTGAGTTCCAGGAAACCCCATTCAAAAGAGATCCTGGCGATAAGTTGTGAATCAAGCGTTGGTGGACAAGGAAGTCAGTGTGGTCAAACCCCAGTCACCACGGTCGTTGTCTTGGGCGTTGACCCTGACGCCGGGAATTGCTGGATCTTTGCTTCGTCTCTAGTTGGCGGGAGTCACCCCCAGGGATCGACGCTGCCCGAGGGGAACAGCTTGGTCTCACCGAGCAGGGAGTTTAGGCTGCTATGGAGGCTGGGTGTGATCAAGACATACCCACAGCAGGGAGATTGTGCAGAGGATTGTTCGTGGGAGGGATAAAGCATGTGTCTTGTCTCTCTGGAAGAATGGGGTGCTCGTGGTCTCTAGATCGTGGGTGGTCATCTTGAAGATGAAAACGAACTATGGGTCTAAGCATTCATATGGTCTGACAATGGAGAATGATAGTCATGCCAGGCTATTTGGTCAACTGAGCACATATAGAATAGAAGTGTGATGTTTAGCATATTAAAACGAAAAAAGAAACACAGAAATTTATTTTCTTCTTTTGTAAAACGGGCACGTTGACTTTATACCAACGGTCCAGATCGAGAGCATCCAACGGCTTAGAGCCGATCTCCATGGCAGCCGGTAGTCAACGCGACCACCTCCTTGAGTATGCTGCTGTCGTTGACAATTAAGTGCACCAAAGTTTGACCCAGCCCCAATGAGATTCCCTCGAAGATCTCCCATAGTTGTGACTCGAATTTGCCCATGTCGATGAATCCATTGTGATCCGTGTCAAATAAATCAAACATGAGTGTCAACTTGGCTTGCATCATTAGCATTGGGACCCTAATATTTAAGTCTCTAAAATATTATTGTTTATGACTTTGATATTTTTCATCTAGATAAGCAAATTAGCTTTGGCTAGATGTTTCTTATTCTATTAAAAAGGGCATGATTGTGTGAACAACTCTAACTATTTATTTATAATAGTCTATATAAATTTTACTGATGGATTTAATTTGTTTGCTCAGGAAGGTTAGGGCTTTTAGCTTCTCTTTTTATGTCTTTATGGGTAAAAGCATATCACACTTTTGTAAGTTGGGTAACATTAAAAGCAGTAAAGGTAATTAACTCCATTGGTCATTTCTTTGTCAGCAGCGGCAAAAGGAATCTATTCACAACTTCGTTTAAGCAAGCAATTGAAACTCTCCCGAATTTGCCTCCTCAAAAAACCCTAAGCATATTCTCTTGTCACCAGGGACACATAAAAACGTCCCAGCTCTTGTGACAAGTCGTGAGGAGAAAGAAAAGGAGGCGATCACTCGCAGTCAATTCCACTGCATGAGACTGCAAAAGTTGTTTATAGTTGGCTCTTTGAATTTTAACTTTCCTAACTTTCTTCGGTGCATTTTAACTCTTGATTCTCAAAAGTTCGTCTACAATCACCTTGGACTTGGCCATGAGCAAATGTGAGAAAGCCAGTGCGTCCTTGTTTCAGTGGAATGCCTTGCCACAACCGCACCAATGCTTAGCTGGGAGGATCACCATGCATTCTGGAGGCAACGATCCGTCCTCAACTTCGCTGTTGTGGTCGCCAAGGAACTCCTTACGAACCTTGTATGATCTAAACGGACCTCGAACGTTTGAATATCTAGAAATAGCACTTCTAGAGCATAGAAGTTCTATGCTCTAGCGCAGAAAAGCATTGAACTTACCGACACTTTCTTTGTCCTTGTTCAATGCTCGGGATAAATGAGCAGCACTGAAATCATTGTCTGGAAACTAGCGACATCAGAGATAACCAAGCATAAAAAACAAACAAATAAATAAATAGTAAGAATAGTTCTCATGAGCCTTCCATTTCATGTGTGGAACAATCCAGATCAAAAGTTCCAGTCAGAATGTTATGCTGGAAAACATCAGACAACACCAAATCGGCATACAAGCCGCTTTCTTTCATAAGCTGGCGATTTCACAGGCGTCGCACCTCAACCTCCGCAGAGGAGCATCGCTGTGGATCGTTAAGGCCGGAAAGGAGGAAAACTGAGTGAGGTGGGCTTTACAAACATTTGTGCTGTCAATGCTCTTTGATGAAAATTTCACAATCATGCTCGCCACCCTCTTGCACTAGCACTTGAGGTATACGGCACAAACTCGTGGATTGCAAACCTCGTTACCGCCTAGGGGCGCGCAGAGATTGTTGGCTGTGCACCCCACGGAACGATGGAGGCAAGCAAGTAGGCCACCAACAGCCTACCCACGAGGTTGGACTCGAGTGCACTTGCAAGAAGTGCGAGCTGGAGCAGCGGCTGGACAAAAGGATCTCGCAAGGGTGACGGGCTGCTACAGGGACTTGTCCGAGGTCAACTTCGAGTTCCGGTTCAAGGGAGGAATCAATCCGGCCCGGATCGAAGCTGGAGAGTATGTTGGCGACCAAGCTCCAAGGATGAGAGGCAGTGCGTGAGAGTGATCCACTGGTCGCTCTACGGGTTGTACTACCAGGAGGTGCAGGCTGGAAACGTGGTGGTGCTGCCAGAGGGGATTGTTCCGGCAGTAGAGGTGATCATGGAGGCGGTGCATAAGTTCACGGCTGGCAACGATATCAATGTGATTATCCTTGAAAGGTTGACGGACAACGCACGGGACAAGGAAGCAGCGAGGAGGGTGATGGAGATGGAGTGGGAGGTGAAGTTTGGGAAACAGGAGGAGGCTTGCATTGCCAAGGCCATCAACAAGAGAGGTATGGAACTCATTGCTGATCTTGGTCACTGATGCTTGGTTTTCTTGGAGTTGTTTTGTTTCTTCTTCTCCTTCATACTTGTTCATCTCTTTGTTCTTCTACTTCTTCTCCTCCTTTTATGCTTGTGTTTTGGCGAAACCTTTTTTGATTGTCTCAACTCTGTCTCGGTCTTTCGGTCTTGAAAATAAAAAGCGTTTGGAAGTTTTGCGAGATGAGTGACTTCGTCTGCATGAGTGATCTCCTCGTTTGTGAAGTCCATCATCATAAAAGAAAGTCCAAAATGGTAATAAGCGGGGGAGAATGTATACATGAAACAACGCTGGGAATTTCTTGGCCGGACCGCATAACGGACATGAAGGATCAAAACCCTCGGGGTACATTTAACACTGGTCGTGTTGATCCTGTTGGAACAAGTGTGAATCTCAGACTTGGTGGCGATCAAGTGTGAGAAAGCCAGTGCCTCCCTTGATTCCAGTGCGCAGATGCTTGGAAATCATGGGGAATATCACCACTGTCTGGTCTCGTGCATCGAGGCACCTCAGTTTCGCTGTCCTGGCCGAGAAGTACGATTGTATGTTCTCAACAGTCAGCGTAGAACTTTTAGAGAACCTCAGCGTGTAGTTGACCATTGTTGACCATTCATGTCATGTCACTGAATTAGTTTCGCTGACTCGAGTGCTTGGAACAACAGAACAATTTTTCTTGGCCCACGGACATTCAGTTTGACTAATCCAAAGCTCTCAGGCTCCAGCCAACAATTGAAAGCTCTAAAAACTTGAGTCGCCATCTTTCCAAACAAAGTATCACCCATAGGAAGAAAGGCAAATCCAAAAGTTTCAAAACATAAACAAACTCACGCAAGCACCTGGTCACAAACAAGAGTCAGCATCAAAAAGTCTCATGCCAGTTGCATCTTCCTACTTTGGTCTGGAACTGTCAAGAATCGTTGGTCAGATCAAAACTTCCAGTCAAGAACAAAACTTTCGAAACTGGTTCTTTTGGCGACTCGAGTCCACTTTCACTGGAAAACCTTTGGAAGTTCTTCGCAAATAAGCGTCCAAGAACTAGAAACTTTGGGTACCTCGATCGATAAACAAGAACTCGCACTGGCGATTTCACAGGCGTCGCCTCCGCCCTCCCCTGGTACCTCAATCAGCCGCTAGCCACGAATCATGCAAGCGCTAACTAGTACTGCTTGACGACAGTGGAGACCGCTGCTGCGAGCGACATTCAAGGAAAGAGACGAAATATCTTATTTACAAGGAACTCTCCAACATATGATCTAACTCACCAGCAAGCTGTTCACAATAGCCGTGAACATCTTGTTGGCTCCATCACTCTCGAACAGAGCTATATATGCAGCCCTAGATAGAATACCTCCTCCCGCCTATCGAAAGACAAAATGCTTACCAGCAGTGAAATCCCGCAGCAGCCAAGCAAGTAGGACACGTCCAATCCTCCCGTTGCCATCAGAAAATGGGTGCACCTTCTCGAACTTGAAGAAGAACTCTGCGACACTCCACAGGTACGTAGCCACGGCTGCTTCTCCCAGAGGATCGGGATCGCGTCGATATCTTTCTCTAGCCTCTTCAAGCTGTTGCAGCAACCGCTCGATCGCTCCAGGCAGCTTCTTCCAAGGCTCGTAGTGATGCCACCTCTCGCCTGTTGTCATCGTCTTGGCCTCGCTGCGCCGCAGCCCATCCGCTCGACCAGTCAAAGTAGCGTAGACACCAATGAGGTCGTCAGTGGTGATGATCTTGTCCACCTCCCATCCCTGAACGATATCCATTGCTGCTACTAGCCTCTCTCGCTCCCGCTCCCGCTCCGCCTCTGCCGGTAAGAATGATAGTCCAAAACTGGTTAGCCCTGCAGCAACTCAACGTTGTTTTTTAGTCGTTCCTCCAACACAAAAGCAAGAAAAAGCAAAGAAAACCTGAACGAATATCGTAGAAAACACCGGTGCAGTTTACTCAGAGAATCCCGTTCTCTCAGACCTGTAGAGAAACAAACAAACAGCACTAGTGAGACGAGGCTCGCAGGACCAAGTTTAAGAGATATAGCTGGGCTAAAGTGCGCGACGAGAATGCCACCGAAGACACTCACTCACACTCTCGAACAAAACTAGCATGCCACCCAAGCAACTCACACTCTCGATTGAAACCATACCTTCGCCTCCATATGTCCGGGACGATCCTCGTCTTCACTGGACATGTCTCCGAGTTGATGTCCATTCGTTTCTGGTTTCAAGCATTAGGCATAAGAATGTTACCAGGTGCTACTTACAGCGAGACTCGTCGGTAGCAGTGGTGGTGCGTTTGATCCTGCCGACTTGTACAAGGTTGCAAAGCTTGTGGACTTTGTGGTTGTGTCTCGTGAACAAACTGGGACAGGATGGCAAAAAGAAGTGTTAAAAGCCTCACGACTAGCAGACGAAGCCAAGAACACAAACAAAAAACAAAAATCACACAACGAAAAGCACAGTGATCTTCCACAAACACGGACAAATACTAAAGCATGCCCGAGCAAAGAAATAGCATGCCATCCAAACACTCTCGATTGTGAGACTTACATTTGCCTCCAGATTTCCGGGACGAGCTTACAAGGACAGCGAGACGCGCTACTGCCATCGTCAATCCACCGTCTCGTGAAGCTTGCAAAACTGGGCGAAAAGAAGTGTCAAAAGCGGCTTACAAACGGCTAACAAACGAAGAACACAATCACGCAAGGGAAAGCAAAGTGATCTTCCAAGAAAACCGACACATAGGAAAGAAAAATTCCCGCAAACCCTTGCTGACAACTAGAATGTCGCTTCCGGAGGAAAGAGAAAAGCACGCTGATGGAAAAAGAAACGTCTCGCAAAGCAAGCGACGATGCCAAACCTTGGGAATCTCCTCGCAAAATGCACCGAGGACACAGACCTCGGCGATCCGCCAGGGTGAACAGGAGGAAATCGCTGGGATCCTTTGCCATGGCCGAAATATCCACGCCCGCTGTAGCAGCTGCCAATTTCTTCCTGCTGGCTTTCAGCAATCTCTTGCATAGCTCCTTCACAGCCGGATCTGCCGATGTTGGCGCTGGCGCTGGCGCTGGTGCTGGATCACCCGATTTCTTCTTTCCCATCCCTGAGGATAAAGAACCCTACTTTCTCCCCAAACATATATACTTGGCGCGCATTGATCGCTGGCCGTCGATATGATGATGTAATCCCCACCGTTGGAGCGCTTGGCTAATCGCAACCATCCCCCCTTCAAGCTGGAATCCCCACCGTTGGCTCCCCTATGAATAGAAAAGGTTCGAGCCTAGGGTTTCAGGTATAATGGCGACGATCAAGAGCATCGAGAAGTGCGTTGCGAGGTACGAATCCCTGCCCGACAAAAAGAAGAGTGGCGCCCTCAAGCAGGGCACAGCAATGGTGAAAGAATTCGTGTTCCAAGTGGCAAACATCGAGGGCGAAGGGCTCGACACACTGGAAGAGGTCAGCGATGCCATTGACCAGTACAACCAGTCAAAGTCTTTTGCGCTCGATGGCTTTGGCGGCGTCAGGAAGCCAAAGCTCGTGTCAACGCTCAACCTGTACAGGTGCCTGTGCTGGGTCAACGCCCAGGCCAAGGCCGACAAGGTTCCACGCCTAGATTCCGGGAAGATTCTCCGGATCCACAAGATGCTCGGGGAGAACACCAAGGACGAGGTTGACGCGGGCGAGTTTAGGAGGGGCGAGGCGTGGACATTGACAACAGAGAGACGCAAACATGTTTACATGGATCCCAAGAAGATCCCGGCGGCTTTGGAGCAGCTCCTGTCAGCCACCAACAAATCCCTCGAGGAGGCATTTGCAGCAGATCCCAAGCTCAGGGTTGCAAAGCTGTTGAGCATTGGCGCCAGCTTCTTTTACAAGTTTGAGTGCATTCATCCGTTTAGGGATGGGAATGGACGCGTGGGGAGGCTTTTGGTGCTTTACTTGCTGACCTCCATGGTTCCTTGGGGCGCAAACAATCTCTATGCGCCCCGGGGTGGGGATGAGGCTTGCAATCCCCGGGCTCCTCCCAAGTTTGTGGACAAGGCCATGTATCTTAAGTGCTTCCAGGTGATGCAACAAGGAGGCAAGAACAGAGGCGAGCAGCAGCAGCATCCGGTGGAGTTGGAGGCACTTTTGGCCGAAGGGATTCATGTTGGCTGGACAAAGTTTGCAGCCAAAGCAAATGTATAGTGTTAAAGTAGTAAAAGTATATATGAATGCATTGCTCAGCGCTCGAATAAGAGAAAGAATATGCCTCTGTTTACGTTAAGAATAACCACAAGAATATGCCCTTTAATCGATTTAAACTTTTGGCACGAAGATTGTAAGGGGTAGGGTTCTATCCGCATGGTATGGATCGGAGCAGCTGATTGAGGTGCCACGCGAGGGGCATGCGAAATCGCCCGTGCGAGCCTCCTGATGGATTCCTGTGGACGAAGAACTTTTTGTTCTTGCAAGTGTTGTTACTATGTTCTTGTCTGCCCAAATGCATGTCGTTACTTTGTTCTTGTTTGCCCGGGTCAACACTGTCCTTTGCGAAGAAATTTCAAGGTTTCCCAGGAATTCGATATGTTCGTGGCAAGAATGATGAAACTAGAAGAATGCAGCTAATCTTCCAATTTGGTGTTGTGTTCTTGACTGGAATATTTTGGACTAACGATTCCTTGAACAGGTGTGGACGTTGATGGAATCAGAATTCCCAGTGATTTTAGATTTTACTTTAAAAAGGACAAATATAAATTTATCTTTGGTTTAGCATTCTATTATGTAGTTTCTAATAAAGAGAGCTTCAGAGTTGAAGGGTGAAACAAAGCAAGGTTGAAAGCCAGTCAATCCACAAAGTTTAAATCGATTAAAGGCTTAAATCGATCCAATGCAGGGCCTAGAACACGATCGTTTCAGCCCAAGGCATCTCCAGACGATCGTCAGAAAGCTCGAATTCCGCCCAGGCGGATCCAAATACCGGACGGTAGAAACATCTCATACCGAGAAGAAGGTGTCCCTGCCGATCAAACAAAGCGCACAGTGCTCGTTGTTCATGGATTTCTCTCATCGAGACTAGCAGGTTCGTGAGCTTTTCATTCATGGGCTCTACAGAACTTGTAGGAATTCCCGGAATCAATTCTTCACTGCTCGATAGCTATGGTGTTCGTCTTGTGGCTTACGACTTGCCAGGATTTGGAGAGAGTGATCCTCACCACAACAGAAGTTACAAGACCTCGGCCTCGGACATGATCAGCATCGCCGACGCTCTCGGTTTTGGCGACCAGTTTTGGATCCTGGGCTTTGATGGAGGTGGTCCTCACGTTTGGGCTGCGATTCACTACATTCCAGAGAGATTAGCAGGTGATCACATCTTTCTTTTTTCTCTTGAGAGTTTAGCACGAGTGTTGCTTGCTTGTGCTCTTGGACACAGGTGTTGCTATGGTTGCTCCGGCGGGAAATCCATGCGGAGGAAATCTCACCTCGAGCGAAGCGGCCAAAGCCTGGAAGGCCTGGTCATTCCGGAGAAGATTGCTCCATTTCTGTGCCAGGAAGTTTCCATCTTCACTTGGAGGTTTTCTCTGGAGAACTCTCCTGGAGAAGATCGACAGGCTTAGCAGAAGCTTGTATGCCACCTCAAGATCAAAGGTTTGCATTGTTTTGATCGTGGAATGACTCAAGGTCATCGAGTTTTGCAGGATCGAGCTCTTTTCGAGCAGCAGGATTTCATGAGATTATGGGAAGACGACGTCCGGGAATCCATGAACCAGAAGCGAGCATTCTCGCTGGCCCAAGAGCTAGTCTTGCTGGTTAACAACTGGGGATTCGACTTGGGCGATCTCAAGCGAAAGAGACCTCCCGCCGGCGATGGAATCGTGAGCAAGCTCCACGGCCTTTTCTCTCAAGAACAGTCGGATCTCCTCGGCTTCCAGCGACCAATACATATATGGCATGTAGGTGGTGGTGTTTCTTCGTTTGGTTTTTTCCAAAAGCTTGCTGATCTTGGCGATTGCAATCAGGGAACAGACGATGTAGTCGTGCCGATTGCGATGAGCGAGTTTGCGCAGCGAGTCCTGCCTCACGTAAACTTCCACAGGTTACAAGGCAAGGGCCACTTCTCGTGGTTCTATCTCTGCCATGAATGCCACACAGATTTGTTCAAAGCCATGTTTCCAGACGAATAGCCATGGAAAGAAAAGATCGATTCTATTTCTTCTCTTTGATTGTTACACGTAAATCTACTGTCCTAACCAGCGCGTTTCCTCTTCCACTGCTTTCCATATGGCACGGAAGGTAATGGGCTTGGGGAGCTTTGCGCTACACACCGGGCACGAGTCATTGTTTTCCATCCACTCGTGAAGACATTCCAGATGATAACAGTGCTTGCATGGTATCTGTTTCACCACGCTATCGAGCTCAAACTTGTCCTTGCAAACCGCGCACCATGGCTTGATCTCGGGGAGAAGATCGCAGATGCTGGGCATCGGCTTGGGAGGGGCTTTTAAAAAGATTTTTGCATCCACCCATGTCAATACTTTGGCCGTGAACTTCTCCACCTTTTCTAGCATTGTCACAGGCTTTTCAACTTTCTCCATTGCCATCTCACTCAAACTTATGGAAACATTTGTGGTTTTGGCTATTTATTTATACTAGTAAGAAAAAGAAATTTTAATTTTTTACAATTTAAGGGTTTGCTTTGAATTATAATTGGTTAAATATTTATTAATTTTATTATCGTTTTATAGGCAATTTACTTTTATATCTTAATAATTATGAATATTTGAAATCAAAATGAGAGGATCTTAGGGTTTTAGCGATAGACAATGCGCGCCCTTCCCAGGCAGCGATCGCCAGCTCCATCGATGCAAGAGGTAGGCGAAGGTGAGCGTGACACGGGGATTCGACGCAGCGGCGCCGCCCTCGAAGTCATTCCCCAGCACGCTGTGGTCGCTGCCCAGTAATCGCTCGGGGAGAGAGCTCGGGGTCGCTCCAGACGCTTGGGTCATGATGGATTGCCCAGACGTTAACGAGGACTGTGGTGTGATGCAAGGCAGGTCTTTTAGATCCCACTCCTCCAGGGAGCGATCTCTTCCCACGACTCTGTCCAGCTCCTCGTGAGCTCTCTCCTGGATTCTGGGGTTTAGTATCAGCTCCGAGACGGCCCATTCGATCGTCGCCCTGGAAGTTACGGACGACCAGTCGGCGTGCCCACCCGTGTCCGCAAGCTTACGTGAGAAAGAACAGAACAAGGTAAGCTTTTTCTTTCTACCTGGAGCAGCGGTTGTCGCTGAGCTTGTTTTCTCCTCCCAGAGTCCGCATCACGTCGACAGAGTCCCGGGGATTTCCTGGATCGAAGCCTTCCGCGTGCTCCTCGATGACTGCTTTGAGAAAGCGAGCTCTTGCCGGTAAGACCTCATTCTTGAGACGATTTTGCGTCCTGAGCGTGTCCAGCCACCGCAGCGCAGGGATGTAATCATCCGCAAACAGCCATCTGGATTCTTTCGCTACGATCCGACTCCTTCTAGTCCTCGGCCTCGGGAGTGAGCGGCTCGTCGGTACCCTCCCGAACAACACGGTTCGTGAAGTACTCGTGCAGCATGGAGCTGAGATCAACTCGACGATCGATCCAAACGCTCCCAGCTCCAAGTGGCTGACTTTGGAGGCCGTGAAGAGCTCCGCGGCGCTCACTCGCCATCGCTCGCGGCGCAAAGATGAGGTCCTGGAAGTTGTGGCTGAGGAGGCGAGGCACGAAGGAGTAGTGGGGCCTTCTCGCAAACTCTGCGTCGTGCTCCTTGAGGACTTGCCTCGCCATCTCCGGGACAAGGTGAGGCCGGAGAGCTATTCTTTCGAGCCATCTCGGCCAGGGAGCGGTGACGGTAAGCGCCGAGCGAGAGAGAAGAGAGAGCCGACGACGGGCCATGAGAAAGGACCTGAAGAGCAGTGCACTGATCTTGCTCTGTGGCTTTCATCCCTTAGCTCGCAAGATAAGGCGTATTTTCGAAATTTTTACTCCCAACGAGAGAAGCCGTATCACGAAAGTACTTTACCTTGTAGAGAAGAAGTTACCAAAAGAGAAAGCCCTCTTTAAAGATAGAAATTGGAAAGGCCGCGATCAAAGAATTGTCCATCTTAGAGCTTGAGAATTTGGAGAGGGCCGCGCGTACGCGAGCCCTCAACTTCCACAAATTACGACGTCCACTCCTCCACTTTGGGAAGATGGTAGGCCGGCCAAGCCGAAGTGCAATGGGAAGGCCGAACCTAGGCCATTGACTTCATGATCACCAATACACCCCGTCCAGGTAAGTATGGATCACTTATCCAGGCCCTAGCTTATATACTGCTCTTGTGCCTTCACTGCACGCCCCGGCATGTGGGATAGGGTAAAGAATCAGCGCAGCATATCCTTTGATCAAAGACCTAGTCAAACGGTCAATTCTGAAGGGCCGTGGGGCTCGAACCCACGACCACAAGGTTAAGAGCCTTGCGCAGAGATTGCGCCCCAGGGAACGATGGAGGCAAGCAAGGAGGCCACCAACAGCCTACCCACGAGGTTGGACTTCGACTGCACTTGCAAGAAGTGCGAGCTGGAGCAGCGGCTGGACAAAAGGATCTCGCAAGGGTGACGGGCTGCTACAGGTCAACTTCGAGTTCCGGTTCAAGGGAGGAATCAATCCGGCCCGGATCGAAGCTGGAGAGTATGTTGGCGACCAGCACCACCACGTTTCCAGCCTGCACCTCCTGGTAGTACAACCCGTAGAGCGACCAGTGGATCGCTCTCACGCACTGCCTCTCATCCTTGGAGCTTGCCGGAGGGGATTGTTCCGGCAGTAGAGGTGATCATGGAGGCGGTGCACAAGTTCACGGCTGGCAACGATATCAATGTGATTATCCTTGAAAGGTTGACGGACTACGCACGGGACAAGGAAGCAGCGAGGAGGGTGATGGAGACGGAGTGGGAGGTGAAGTTTGGGAAACAGGAGGAGGCTTGCATTGCCAAGGCCATCAACAAGAGAGGTATGGAACTCATTGCTGATCTTGGTCACTGACGCTTGGTTTTCTTGGGAGTTGTTTTGTTTCTTCTTCTCCTTCATACTTGTTCATCTCTTTGTTCTTCTACTTCTTCTCCTTCTTCTTTTATGCTTGTGTTTTGGCGAATCCTTTTTTGACTGTCTCAACTCTGTCTCGGTCTTTCAGTCTTGAAAATAAAAAGCGTTTGGAAGGTTTGCGAGATGAGTGTCATAAAAGAAAGTCCAAAATGATAATAAGCCGGGGACAATGTATACATGAAACAACGCTGGGGATTTCTTGGCCGGACCGCATAACGGACGTGTATGGGAATACAAACATCGATTAGCTCTTTGAAGGATCAAAACCCTTGGGGTACATTTAACACTGGTCGTGTTGATCCTGTTGGAACAAATGTGAATCTCAAATTTGATGGCGAGCAAGTGTGAGAAAACCAGTGTGTCCCTTGCTTTCAGTGTGCAAATGCTTGGAAATCACAGGGAATATCACCACCGTCTGGTCTCGTACCTCAGTTTCCCTATCCTTGGCCGAGATGTACGATTGTATGATCTCAACAATCAACGTAGAACTTTTAGAAAACTTCAGCGTGTAGTTGACCATTGTTGACCATTCATGTCATGTCACTGAATTAGTTTCGCTGACTCGAGTGCTTGGAACAACAGAACAATTTTTCTTGGTCCACGGACATTCAGTCGCAAGAACTTTGACTCATCCAAAGCTCTCAGTCTCCAGCCAACGATTGAAAGCTTTAAAAACTTTGAATCGCCATTTTTCCAAACAAAGTATCACCGGTAGGAAGAAAGGCAAATCCAAAAGTTTCAAAACATAAACAAACTCACGCAAGCTACTGGTCACGAACAAGAGCCAGCATCAAAAAGTCTCATGCCAGTTGCATCTTCCTACTCTGGTCAAGAATCGTTGGTCAGATAAAAACTTCCAGTCAAGAACAAAACCTTCGAAAATGGTCCTTTAGTCCACTTTCACTGGAAAACCTTTGGAAGTTCTTCGCAAGCACAAACATAGTATCATCTATCAAGGACAAAGCGTCCACAGAACTAGAAACTTTGGGTACCTCGATCGATCTGGCCTTCGTCCATCAGGAAACAAGAACTCGCACTGGCGATTTCACAGGCGTCGCCGCCGCCCTCCCTGGTACCTAGCCACGAACCATGCAAGCGCTAAAGTACTGCTTGACGACAGTGGAGACCGCTGCTGCGAGCGACATTCAAGGAAAGAGACGAAATATCTTATCTACAAGAAACTCTCCAACATATGATCTAACTCACCAGCAAGCTGTTCACAATAGCCGTGAACATCTTGTTGCCTCCATCACTCTCGAACAGAGCTATATATGCAGCCCTAGATAGAATACCTCCTCCCGCCGATCGAAAGACAAAATGCTTACCAGCAGTGAAATCCCGCAGCAGCCAAGCAAGTAGGACACGTCCAATCCTCCCGTTGCCATCAGAAAATGGGTGCACCTTCTCGAACTTGAAGAAGAACTCTGCGACACTCCACAGGTACGTAGCCACGGCTGCTTCTCCCAGAGGATCGGGATCGCGTCGATATCTTTCTCTAGCCTCTTCAAGCTGTTGCAGCAACCGCTCGATCGCTCCAGTGATGCCACCTCCCGCCTGTTGTCATCGTCTTGGCCTCGCTGCGCCGCAGCCCATCCGCTCGACCAGTCAAAGTAGCGTAGACACCAATGAGGTCGTCAGTGGTGATGATCTTGTCCACCTCCCATCCCTCAACGACATCCATTGCTGCTACTAGCCTCTCTCGCTCCCGCTCCCGCTCCGCCTCTGCCGGTAAGAATAATAGTCCAAAACTGGTTAGCCCTGCAGCAACTCAACGTTTTTTAGTCGTTCCTCCAACACAAGACCAAGAAAAAGCAAAGAAAACCTGAATGAATATCGTAGAAAATACCGGTGCAGTTTACTCAGAGAATCCCGTTCTCTCAGACCTGTAGAGAAACAAACAAACAGCACTAGTGAGAAGTGGCTCGCAGGACCAAGTTTAAGAAATATAGCTGGGGTAAAGTGCGCGACGAGAATGCCACCGAAGACACTCACTCACACTCTCGATCAAAACTAGCATGCCACCCAAGCAACTCACACTCTCGATTGAAACCATACCTTCGCCTCCATATGTCCGGGACGATCCTCGTCTTCACTGGACATGTCTCCGAGTTGATGTCCATTCGTTTCTGGTTTCAAGCATTAGGCATAAGAATGTTACCAGGCGCTACTTACAGCGAGACTCGACGGTAGCAGTGGTGGTGCGTTTGATCGTGCCGACTTGTACAAGGTTGCAAAGCTTGTGGACTTTGTGGTTGTGTCTCGTGAAGAAACTGGGACAGTATGGCAAAAAGAAGTGTTAAAAGCCTCACGACTAGCAAACGAAGCCAAGAACACAAACAAAAAACAAAAATCACACAACGAAAAGCACAGTGATCTTCCACAAACACGGACAAATACTAAAGGATGCCCGAGCAAAGAAATAGCATGCCATCCAAACACTCTCGATTGTGAGACTTACCTTTGCCTCCAGATTTCCGGGACGAGCTTACAAGGACAGCGAGACGCGCTACTGCTATCGCCAATCCACCGTCTCGTGAAGCTTGCAAAACTGGGCGAAAAGAAGCGTCAAAAGCGGCTTACAAACGGCTAACAAACGAAGAACACAATCACACAAGGGAAAGCAAAGCGATCTTCCAAGAAAACCGACACATAGGAAAGAAAAATTCCCTGTCGCTTCCGGAGGAAAGAGAAAAGCACGCTGATGGAAAAAGAAAGGTCTCGCAAGCCAAGCGACGATGCCAAACCTTGGGAATCTCCTCGCAAAATGCACCGAGGACACAGACCTCGGCGATCCGCCAGGGTGAACAGGAGGAAATCGCTGGGATGCTTTGCCATGGCCGAAATATCCACAGCTGCCAATTTCTTCTTGCTTGCTTTCAGCAATCTCTTGCATAGCTCCTACACAGCCGGATCTGCCGATGTTGGCGCTGGTGCTGGGTCACCCGATTTCTTCTTTCCCATCCCTGAGGATAAAGAACCCTACTTTCTCCCCAAACATATATCCTTGGCGCGCATTGATCGCTGGCCGTCGATATGATGATGTAATCGCCACCGTTGGAACGCTCCTTCAAGCTGGAATCCCCACCGTTGGCTCCCCTATGAATAGAAAAGGTTCGAGACTAGGGCTTCAGGTATAATGGCGACGATCAAGAGCATCGAGAAGTGCGTTGCGAGGTACGAATCCCTGCCCGACAAAAAGAAGAGCGGCGCACTCAAGCAGGGCACAGCAATGGTGAAAGAATTCGTGTTCCAAGTGGCAAACATCGAGGGCGAAGGGCTCGACACACTGGAAGAGGTCAGCGATGCCATTGACCAGTACAACCAGTCAAAGTCTTTTGCGCTCGATGGCTTTGGCGGCGACAGGAAGCCAAAGCTCGTGTCAACGCTCAACCTGTACAGGTGCCTGTGCTGGGTCAACGCCCAGGCCAAGGCCGACAAGGTTCCACGCCTAGATTCCGGGAAGATTCTCCGGATCCACAAGATGCTCGGGGAGAACACCAAGGACGAGGTTGATGCGGGCGAGTTTAGGAGGGCCGAGGCATGGACATTGACAACAGAGAGGCGGAAGCATGTCTACATGGATCCCAAGAAGATCCCGGCGGCTTTGGAGCAGCTCCTGTCAGCCACCAACAAATCCCTCGAGGAGGCATTTGCGGCAGATCCCAAGCTCAGGGTTGCAAAGCTGTTGAGCATTGGCGCCAGCTTCTTTTACAAGTTTGAGTGCATTCATCCGTTTAGGGATGGGAATGGACGCGTGGGGAGGCTTTTGGTGCTCTACTTGCTTACCTCCATAGTTCCTTGGGGCGCAAACAATCTCTATGCGCCCCGGGGTGGGGACGAGGCTTGCAATCCCCGGGCTCCTCCCAAGTTTGTGGACAAGGCCATGTATCTTAAGTGCTTCCAGGTGATGCAACAAGGAGGCAAGAACAGAGGCGAGCAGCAGCAGCATCCCGTGGAGTTGGAGGCACTTTTGGCCGAAGGGATTCATGTTGGCTGGACAAAGTTTGCAGCCAAAGCGAATGTATAGTGTTAAAGTAGTAAAAGTATATATGTGTTAATGAATATAGAACTGGCTTTCAACCTTGCATTGCTGCTTTGTTTAACCTTCAACTCTAAAGCTCTCACATAGTAGAATGTTAAATCAAAAGATAAATTTATATTTTATTAAACGAAATCTAAAATCGCTGGGAATTCTTCCCACTTTGATTCTAGATCAATGTGATTATCCTTGAAAGGTTGACGGACTTCGCAGGGGACAAGGAAGCAGTGAGGAGGGTGATGGAGATGGAGTGGGAGGTGAAGTTTTGGCTTGCATTGCCAAGGCCATCAACGAGAGAGGTGTGGAACTCATTGCTCATCTTGGTCACTGACACTTGGTTTTTTTGGAGTTGTTTTGTTTCTTCTTCTCCTTCAGTTCTTTGTTCTTCTACTTCTTCTCTTTGTTCTTTTATGCTTGTGTTTTGGCGAATCCTGTTTTGATTGTCTCAACTCTGTCTCGATCTTGAAACTAAAAAGCGTTTGGAAGTTTTGCGAGATGAAAGTTCCCGGGATGAAACCTTTCAGTGTCGAAAAACAAAGTTCAAAATGTTAGTAAGCGGGATGGAACTCAGTTTCACCGTCCTTGGCCGAGATGTCGGTGGGAACTCGTTGTATGATCTCAACTAGAACTTTTAGAAAACTTCAGCCTGTGTAGTTGACCGTTGTTGAACATTCTCACCGAATAAGTTTCCGTTGGCTCAAATTTGACCAGTGCTAGTCAGCGTTAGTTGACTAGCTCGAAAGGACCGCATAGAAACCAACGTTTTTTACCAGGGACTTGATTTTCCGGCATTTTCAGTGTGTGTGACAAAAAAACCCACCTCTGGCAACATAAACAACCAGCGCTCCCTGTTTTAACATTTGCAACCGATGCAATGCAATGCATAACTTTTCGTTCAAACGAGACTCACCAGAAGGCGATGGAGAAGTATGCACGACTGGGGGATTGGCAAGGAGGAAGACGCCAAGGCCATCTGCGAGAGAGGTATGGAACTCGTTGCTCAGGGTCGAGGTCTCTGAGTGATGTTTTTCTACTACTACTTCAAGTTTGTCCGTGAGAGAAAAAGCAAAGTGATAAGTTAAGATAGAGCTCCAAAGCTATAAAATAGAAAGACGTCGCCTGAGAGATTCGAACTCTCGCGGGGAAACCCCATGTACTTAGCAGGCACACGCCTTAACCACTCGGCCAAAGCGACATTTTGATGAAAAATTTATAAATCTCTCTTCTCACAGCATGGTCCAAAATCTTGTTTCATCTAATATCATTTGTATCACCTTGTAATCCAACCTTGTATCATTTGTACGACGACAAGATCGCAGCGGCAGCAATAACATGAAAAAGTGTTATTTTTTTTGGGATTTTTGGAAATTGTGTGAGAAGTCGAGGGATCGCTCGCGTTCGTTTCCACTGCAAGAAAACAACCAAAGTCGATTAGGAAAAATAGCTCCTCTTGAAAGATCGTCTAGAACCCCACCAAAGAAAGAACAAGAAAAACCAAGAGAGCTTACCTCAGACTTGGCAGCGAGCAAATGTGAGAAAGCCAGTGTGTCCCTTGGTTTCAGCGTAAGGCCTTGCCATGACCGCGCCAATGCTTGGGTTGGGAGCATCACCACCGTCCGGCCTCGGCTTCTCAGACGAGTCCGAGCGCCTTCTCTTTTGTGGAGGTAACGATGCATCCTCAACTTCGCCGTTGTTAACCGAGATGTCGGTGAGGAACTCCTTACGAATCTCGTATGATCTCAACAGGACCTCGAACGTTCGAATGTCTGCAGCGGAACAGTTAGTCTAGAAAGCGTAGGACTTCGAAAACTTTATACCCACAAAGTTGTACTTCCTGAATGCCTCGCAAGTTCTTTGCACTTGTTCGATGCACGGAGAAAAGGAGCAGCACGAAGCATTGGGCCGGAGACAGATTAGCACCGATTCAACCGCCAGCCATGGCTGCGGCAAGTCGAGGAAAACTGCGTTGGCTTTGTCTGTAAGCTCTTCCGGAAACCCCTGCCCCTGGATATCTCGAACACCAACGGTCACGTTGTTGATGCGATTGTTCTCAAAGTCCTTCCTACCGAAAAAGTTAAAAAAATGTGATCACCTTTAGTATCGAGAGGAAGAAAAGGGAAAAAAAAGTACAAAGTTAGAGACGCAGGAAGTAAGTCCTGGAAGAAAGCTACAACTCTGTGAAGATGGCAGTAAGTTTCGAAAGAGAAATATGAGAAAGGAAAGACAATGCCAGAATCGTGCAAAAGACTGTCACACAGGAAGAATAGAAACCAAAAGAAGTAGAAAAAAGAAGAGAATTGCGAGAGAAGCTCGAGGCTCGTGAAAATCCAAAGTATAGATCAAAAGAGAAGGCTAGAGAGGCAGGAAGTAAGTCCTGGAAGAAAGCTACAACTCTGTGAAGATGGCAGTAAGTTTCGAAAGAGAAATATGAGAAAGGAAAGACAATGCCAGAATCGTGCAAAAGACTGTCACACAGGAAGAACCAAAAGAAGTAGAAAAAAGAAGAGAATTGCGAGAGAAGCTCGAGGCTCGTGAAAATCCAAAGTATAGATCAAAAGAGAAGGCTAGAGAGGCAGGAAGTAAGTCTGGAAAGAAATCTACATCTCCTTCGGAAGGGCAAAAGAAAAGAGAAAGATGATGCTATCAAGAAACGAAAGCCAATGCTAGAATCGTGCAAAAGACTGTCACTCGCTGTAGACTAAACCGGAACGAAAGAATGCAAAGAACAAACCATCTCGAATGGAAGAAAAAGAGAGAAAAACTCACCTTGCGAGAGAAGCTCGAGGTTCGTGAAAATCGAAAGTATGGACGTGACCAGAGGGAGCGACGGCCCTGGCAAGAGAAGTGGTGAGCGATCCACTCCCAGTGCCCGATTCCAGCACCACACAACCAGGCCGGAGCTCCAGCCCGCAAATAACGAAGCTAATGTCCGCGAGGTACAAGATCTGCGTCCTATGGCTGAGAACCAGCGTCCACAGCACTGGCGATGGCGCCAGGAGATAGACAAAGCCGCTGCCCTTCTTCTTGTCCACCACGCGGCTCCCAAATGGCTTGCCGATCCAATCGTCGTGCCGGAACACGCCGAATCTGTTCTGGAGCTCACCGCCCTTGCGCACCGTCACAGCCTTCATCCGATCGTGGCGCTCGTAGACGATCACCACATCGCCCTCGCGAATGCTGCTGCTGGAGGCGATCGCCATCGCCATAAACCCTAAATTTTGTGGGCAGGGGTTTTAGGGCTTGGAGGGAATTTCTTCCATGGCGTTCTTGGGGAGGGCGCACGGCGCTGCGAAGGCGCTGGCCAGGATTCCGGCTCTCTGCGTCCCAAAGCGCGATTCTTCTACGATTTTCGTTGGAGGTATGGATTGCGCGCTCTCTATTCAGCATAGACACCGGCATTCTCTTTCTTTTCGATGGATTTCCTGGGATCCAATGACCACATTTCTCCAAAGGAGTGGTTTTCTATGCTCAATTTCTCTTCTATTTCATGATTCCAAGTCCTCGATTGTCGAATCGCTGAAGTTTCTAGGATTGGAAGGAAAGAACTCGATCAGATCATGCGAGAGAAGAATTGTTGCTCCAGCGATTCTTTTATTTTTTGGGTGATTTGTTTCTCATCCAACTTTCAGGATTTTTTTCTTTTGCGGGAACTAATCTCTGCGTCTCACAGGCCTTTCTTGGGGACTGACCGAGGGAATTGTCCAGGAGGCCTTCTCTTCGTTCGGCGAAGTTAGAGAAGGTACTAGTTTTCCTTTTGCGATGGCTCCAAACCAGCTCGCGCTCCTCCAGTTAGAATCGTGAAAGACCGGGAGACTGGCAAGTCCAAAGGCTATGGATTCATCACTTACGTCTCCGAGGCGGACGCTCAAGACGCTCTCCAAGCCATGGATGGAAAGGTTTGTTCTCTCCAATTCCTTTGGCATGGTCTCTCTCATTCCTTTTCTTTGTGGCAGAATCTAAACGGTCGTGAGATCCGTGTGAATTTTGCTGCTAGAGATATCCCCTCGAGAATGTCCCCGGGTTTCTCTGGAGGCGTTGGTCGATAAAGACTAGTTTTCGTGCGTAAGATCACCCAAACTAGAAGCTCATAAATCACCATCATAACTTTGGTCAAAGATAATTATCGTGGTTAACGTGTGTGCTATGTCCGCGAGTTCGCACAAGCTATGATACGTTTGTGGATCTAGATAAAAGAAAATGATTATAATTTTTAAATGTTTATGATTATAAAATGATCTTATTAATTAATTTTCATGAAAGGTCTTTCTTTGGGAACGACCAAAGGGAATTATCCAGGATCTAAGACTGTATAAACGAATATCCGGATCATAAGAAACTAGATTACTCTTTTATAAGAAAGCACAGAAATGTCGCTTTGGCCGACTGGTTAAGGCGTGTGCCTGCTAAGTACATGGGGTTTCCCCGCGAGAGTTCGAATCTCTCAGGTGACGTGACAAAAAACGTTTGCATTTTGTTTGTAAAGAATGAGAATGCTTTGCATTTTCTTTATATATTCAATGTAAATCCCTTCGACCAAGAGGGCCTCTCACCCTCTTGCCTTGTTGCATCGCTAGCACTTGAGGTTCGTGGATTACAAACCTCTAGGTGTAGAGATTGTTGGCGCCCCAGGATGCTCTTGTAAAAGAAGGCGCTCACCACCTTTGCAACCCTGAGCTGGCGAGCTGCTGCAAGTGCCTCCTTGAGCTCCAGATCTTCTTGGGATCCCAGCATCTTTTGGATCCTGGAACCTTGTCAGCCTTGGCCGGGCGTTAAGTCACTACAGCCACTTGAATAGATGGGTCGCGCAAGACTTTGACCGGTCGTAATGGTCAATGGCGTCGCTAACCTCTTCTAGTCTGTGCCACACATCGGACATTAAAGTTAAGAACTTTTCGTTTCTGAATATCGCACTTTTATTCGATATATGCAAAATCTCTTCACCCAGTCCGTCATGTAAAGCCTGGGTTCTCCATTGCCAAACCATACGAATGCTTGGATCCATAAATTGGTTTCATTTGCATATTCCATCACAAATCCTGCACTCCTTCCTGCCTCCATAGAATGAGATGTGGCAGGCTCACACACTATGCCGCCGTGTTGGCTGGAAGAATGGGGTGCTCCCGGTCTCTGGCTTGCGGAGGGTGGTCGGCGAGAACAAACTACAGATGTAAGCATTCATATGGTTACGCAATGGAGAATGATGGATGTCAGGCTTTACATGACGAACTTGAGGAAAGAGGGTTCCACCGAGCACAGAATAGAATTGCTATGTTTGAGAAATATAAGTAAGAATCCCATGAGACGATATTTTCGAATATTCAAAGGTTTAACGATGGAATCTTCCAGTGATGTCGTCTGAAGTTTTCCAGCGTAACATTCTGACTGGAAGTTTTGATCTGGATTGTTCCACACAAGGATATAACAAGGACAAAGAAAGGCATTTAGGAAGCAACTTTGTCGGTAAGGGTTTATGAGTTTCTAGATATTCGATATTAGATCATAGGACAATGACAGCGAAGTTGAGGACGGTCGTTGCCTCCACACAAGAGATACTCCCAGCCATGCTGCAGTAGGCGCCGATCAAGAGATTCCAGGAGAAAACGTTGCGCCGGTAGATCGCATCGAATGCCGTCCTCGCGTCGCGGGTGCTGCCCAGCCGCCTGGTGCGGTCGTGGCAAGGCATTCCGCTGAAACAAGGACGCACTGGCTTTCTCACATTTGCTCACGGCCAAGTCCGAGTTCTTTTGTGGTGATTGTTGACGAACTTTTGAGAATCGAGAGTTAAAAATAGCCCAAGAAAGTTAAAATTCAAAGAGCCAACTCTAAACGACTTTTCCTTTCTCATGCAGTGGAAATGACTGTGAGCGATTGCCCCCTTTTCTTTCCCCTCGCAACTTGTCACGGGAGCTGGGACTTTTCTAAGTTAGCAAAACTGTGTATTACTTTGCAACATATAAATTCCAAACATCGCACTTCTATTCTATATGTGCTCGGTTGACCAAATCTGTTTTGCCAAGTTTGTCATATAAAGCCTGGCATGACCATCGTTCTCCATTGCCAGACCATATGAATGCTTGGACCCATAGTTCGTTTTCGTCTTCAAGATGACCACCCGCGATCCAGAGACCAAGAGCACCCCATTCTTCCAGAGAGACAAGACACACGCTTGATCCCTCCCGCGAACAATCCTCCGGACAATCTCGGCTACGTCTTACCACCAGATCACACCCGGCCTCCATAGACAGCCTAAACTCCATGCTCGGTGAGACCAAGCTGTTCCCCTCGGGCAGCGTCGATCCCTCGCCAACTAGAGACGTAGCAAAGACCCAGCAATTCCCGGCGTCAGGGTCAACGCCCAAGCCAACGACCGTGCTGACTGGGTGTACAAGGAAGTCAGTGCGGTCAAACCCAAGTAGTTCACCGCTTGATCCACCACCTCCTTCAGGCCTATTGCCAGGATCGCTGCCGAATGGGGTTTCCTGGAACTCATACTCAATCCCAAAGTAGCCGAGCACTATGTTGACTCGGCCGAACCAGCTTGGCGTGCGAGCCACGTCTAGCAGCTCCGCTCGGATGGTTGCAATCATCCGCCCAACGCTGTCTAGGAGGTCGCCCCCTGGGAGGCTCGCGCGACCTGGCGCCACGGAGCAAATGTCTGCGTTCTCAGTGTAAGCTCGGTTGTAGAGCCACACTCTCACACGGACGTAGGCATTGTTTGCGTACTGCACCACGAATCCCACGCTCCTTCCTGCAAAGTAACCAAAATTGCCTCTAAACCTCCTCCCCACGAAGGCCTCGAGGCGATCCATGAGGTCTTGGACACGCTCCACGGCAAGCTGCGCAAAACCAAGCCGAAACCTGAAGATTCCACCAAACTGGTGATTCGCCGGGGGGCAGAGGAGAATCGAGCTCATGAGCAAGAGTAGAACTGGAGCTAGAACAATGAGCGCCATGTTTCTCATGTTTTCTCGCTCTTTGGGGTACGATACTTACACAATGATTCACGTAAGCTCTTCTTTATACTTTGTTAGAAAGGTTGGTTATGTCTTTGGAGGATTACACGTGTCTCGACATAGAAGCGGAGGTTTGTTCATGGGTGTGGCGCCACGTGGCAAAGTAGCAAACCGTGGTGCCAAACAACCTCTGGCAAACGTTCCCAACACAGCAATGGTTGATGAAGCTGGGGATGAGCCAGGTACCAACGTAGAGCAGGCGCTGCGTGTTCTCGTCAGGACCTGGACCTGTCGGATTGAAGGAAGCTACCCTCACAGTCTCGAAGATCCTCTCCACCGAAATGCCTTCGAGAGCTTCCCTGCTGCTGTCGGTGCTGACGCTCGACCAGTTCTCCGGCGTGGCCCAGTCTGCCTGGAAGAGCTCCATTGCTGGAACTTCACGCTCGTTCCCTGCGGCCATGCTAGCAAGGCTGTGGATCTGCTTGTATGCTCGTGGTGACTTCATGGCCATGTCAAGGAATCGGATTGCGGCATTCCTGTTGCATACCGAGATGTTGCCACCTCGCTCGAAAGCTGCCGAGTTGCTGGTAAGGACAAGCTCGCCTTTCTTGATGTTGGTCGTCGCAAAGAGCCCCCGGCCTCGTTGCTTGCTCTGGTCCTCGCATTTCTTCACTTCCACTTGGCAAACGTTGTCAGCAACCTCTGGGAAAAGTGGGGCTTGCTCTCCTTCGCTCCAGGCCCGATAAAAACCATGGATATCTGCCATGATGCTGTTGATGTCTTGGCTTTGGATCACGAGCTTTTGGCATCTCTTGTGTAATTGATCGACTGCCTCGTCCACTCCAAGAACGTCGCTCAAGAGCCGGCACGACCATTCGTAGCACTGGAGATTGAGCAGTGCCAAAGCCTTCCTGTAGAGGCTCTTGAGGTGGCGGGGATCCACGGCGAGAGCGGCACTTGCAGCATCCACGCACTGCTCATATCGTCCCAGCTTGAAAAAGCTCTCGGCCTGGTTGGAGAGAGCAAGAACACGATCACGCTCCTCCTCCTGCTCGCATTTCACAGCGCTCAAGGCGTAGGCTTGAGCGGCAGCCTCAAAGCTCCCATCTTGGAAGAGCTTGTTGCCCTCTACTCGCAGTGCCGCGGGAGCCATACCTGCGAATCGTTCCAGCTGCTCGTCGCTGAGGTAGGAGATCACCTCCACATTGGCCGGGTTGTCCAGCGAGATGAAGGAACCATGGTGCTTGTGGAGCATCGGCTCCTTGACGGCCACTCGAGCTCCTCTCGGATATTTCGCTCGGACTTGCTCGGCCGTGGCGTCGCTGGCCACTGCGTGCTTGATCGCCAGCAACACTTCGTCGCCTCTGGAATCCCTGAGCGTAGTGAGTACCTGGACGCTGTCCTCGAGCATGAGCGCATCCGCGATGAGTACTCCATGGAGAACACGGCCTCTGGCCAGCGATTCTGGGCGGAGCTTTGCGATCCTGGCCGGCGCTAGGGCGGAGATCGCAGCCGAGGGAAAGCCGTGATCCGCTTGGGGCTTCTGGATCATCGTCGACAACCACGTCATATCCGGATCGGTGTCGGGAGTGTCGCCGCGGCCTAGAGAGAGAGATTTCGGCGCTCGAGCGAGGCGGATCATCAGCTCCGTGTGGAACACCATTGCCGTCGCACACAAGCTTGCTCGAGAAGAAAGAACTAGGGCTCTGAATTGAAAGAAAGAATATTTGCTTTGGCATATGCTCATGGTTATGCCTAGACCTTCCCGCTATCTATGCTTTTCAAATTTAGGTCATCTTCAAAGGCGAGGCTATTGGCGATGGTGGAGATGCTGATGATCCCGGACGATTGGAGCGCGAAGTGGAACTCTAGCGGCGGATCCAAAACTTCTTCCAGTCCCTCCAGCATCTTCACGACGCTCTCCATCGACGGCCTCATCGCGGGATTCTCTTGGATGCACCACAGCGCGACGCGAGCGATCCTCTCGCCCTCTTTCTCTTCCACTTCTCCCGCAATTCTCCTGTCATAGATCTCCCGGATCATCCCCTGCGACGCCTTCTTCACCGCCAAGGCCGGGAAGTACCACGCCAGATCTTCGTCCTCGCAAGAGCTCATCAAGTTCCTCCTCCCAGCGATGATCTCCAGCAGCACCATTCCATAGCTATACACGTCGCATTTCTTCGTCGCCACCGAGTGGAGCAGCCACTCTGGAGCCAAGTAGCCGGGAGTTCCTCGTACGTTGGTCGTCTCCTGGCTGATTTCCCTGCTCGCCATGAGCTTGGACGTCCCAAAGTCGGCGATCTTGGCCACGAATTGCTCGTCCAAGAGGATGTTTTGCGGCTTGATGTCTAGATGCATGATCAGCTGCCTGGATTCCTCGTGCAAGTAGGACAGACCTCGAGCAACACCCAGAGCGATGCCAAATCGAGTCCTCCAATCCAGAAAGTTGGCGGACGAATCCTGGCTAGCAGCGCCGTCGTGAAACAGCCAATGATCCAGAGACCCATTGGCGATGAACTCGTAGACGAGCAAACGATGCGATCGTTCGGCACAGAATCCACAGAGCTTGATAATGTTCATGTGGCTGATGCTACCAATGCTGTTCACCTCCGCCACGAATTCCTTCTGCCCCTGGCTGGTGTTCTCCAGCTTCTTGATCGCCACCTTGGTGCCATCGAGAAAGGTTCCCTGAAACACTGTCCCTGATCCGCCGCTACCGACCATCGACGAGAAATTCGCTGTCGCCAACTCGAGCTCCTTGTACGTGAATCGATGGATCGATCCCTGCAAAGCCTCGGCCAGCGTTCCAGCTATCCTGCTCGATTGCTTCCGCCACATGTAGAATGCCACAGCGCTCACGCACAGCACCACAAAGAGAGCGCTTCCACTCACTCCCAGAGCCACCGCCATCGTCTTCTGGCGTTTGTTTGGATCCACAAACTCGGAATTCTGGATCTTGAGGTAGGCGGTGGAGGACGAATCCGCGGTGAGGCTGCCGTAGACGCGGTTGACAAAGAAGCACGAGCCATCGGTGTTGTAGAAGAATACGCGGCAGGAGCAATTCGCGAGACAGAGCCGCGAGCAATCCTGGAAGCTGGAGACCCTATCGGGGGTGCTGTAGCGATTGGAGAAGTACGAAGCACCGCTTACATTCAAGAAGTGGTGATTCCTGGCCTCGAGATTGCTGCACGCCAGCGGCCTTTCGATCGGAGCTGGACAAGATAGATTGCCGCTGCCGCTGCCGCTGCTAGGGTTCTTGATCAAGCACTCGCATTGGCCGCTACCCCGACAGATGCTATTCGATCCACATGCCATCGGCAAGCAAGCACCGACCTGGCTCCTCACCGGGGTCGAGAAGCTCTGCCAGATCGATGCCGCGGCATCGAAGCTCTGCTGGACCAGATCGCCAGTGATGTCGAGCTTGATGAAATTTAGGGCTCCTCGCTCGCCCGGGAGGTTCGTAGAGAGGTCCGGTCCACACCTGGGGAAATTTGAAAAGTTCCCGCCCTGGAGTACGGCCGCGCGGGACCTCTGGTACGACATAATAATGGCCCCCGGGCGCAATTCAAGTACGGTCTCGTACGTCTGGCATGGCGAGTCCACTGGGCGATTGTTATCTTGGTTCCAGAGAGCCCATTGGAAGTATGGCTCTTTGAGCGAGGAAGAAGAAGAAGACGAAGGATCTTTGACGAGGTAGAACCCTACTCCATTGGGCTCTATGGCGACCTCGAAATTCCCCTCCTCCAAGCTCGATCGATTCTTGCTGCTTGTTAATCGCTGCCCCGTGAACATCTTCTGCCCCTCGAGGATGACATCGCTGGGATTGTCGAAGCTCTGCCAGACCTCGCGGTCGCCGGCGTCACGGAGCACAAGATTTCCCGATTCTTGGAGCTCGATCGTGGTTGCGTTGGATGGATCGGTGCTCCAGACGGTATTCCCGTCGAGATCGCTGAGATCCAGGGATTTCTTGGTGGAATTCCAGCGCAGGGCGCCGCCTCCTCGGATGGGATCGCGCCGATTTGCCGTCCACACGACGGCGGCGGAGGTGTTGGGCGAATTAGCGCTGCGGATGACGATCGAGAGGTGGGATTTCTCTGTGCCGCGGAAGGTGAAGAAGCAGAGGGCAAACGTACCATTGGCGCTGACGAGCTTCTCGCCCGGAGAGGAGGGAGCGGGGATCAATCGGTAGTGGCCGATCCCATTAGCAGCATCCAGCTGCTCCAAACTAGCGTCATTGCTCGCGCTCCAGTGGTCCGGGAGATCGAAGCTCTTGGATAGAGAATGCGAGAAGGAGATTATCGCGAGAAAAGAGAAGGCGAGGACGCGCTCGAGCGCCATCCCAAACAAAAGAAGAAAACAAAAACAATGGAGGTGAGGGGCATCGATCCCCTTACCTATCGCATGCAAAGCGATCGCTCTACCATCTGAGCTACACCCCCTTGTTTATCATTGAGCTTGGAATTTAATTCTGCATGGGCGTAGACTTCTCTTGATTTTTCTGGAGAATGGTGGTAGCGAAGTATCATCTAAAATCAAATCATTGCCATTACCTTTGAATTCGCACGAGACCTTTGAATGAGAGCTTTGTCAAAGACACGCAATTGCACGACACACGTAAGTCCTCCTTTGGAACGGACGGTTACCTCACTGACAAAAGTTTTGGATTGCGATCTGTTCGACCACTGACAAACCGAAGCTTTATTAGCCATACGTAAACAATAGCGCGTTCCCAGTCTTTGACAAAGCTCACGAAAGGTCTCGTGCGATTGAATTCCAAGCTTGTCAAATTGATGGACGGGTAGCCTTAGAAATGTTCAGCTTTTCCTAAGAAAGAACCCAAAGATCACTTTCTATGCGAGGAAGAACCATTCTTTCCATACCTTTGAGGTCGAGATCGATGAAAACGGTGGGAGTTCTAGCCGTGCTGCTTGTGAGCCTCGCGAGCGTCGCCTCGGGGCGAGTCTACACCATTCCGGAGAACTGGACAGCCACCATCCAAGGCCGTGAGCTCCCCGGTTTTGGAAGCTCCGGAAGTTACATCCTGGTGAGTGCTCCAAGAGATCTTAACGGCAGCAGCGGCGAGCAAGAGTTCCTCCTGAGCGACAACGGCACCTTTGGGTTAGCTTTCCTCAACTTCAATGGAACAGGGAACTATTACCTCTCGCTGGTGATGGGAGCGACGAACGCCACCGCGGGAGCTCCAATCTGGACAGCGAATCGAAGTAAAGCTGTCAGCAACGAGTCCCGTCTCACAAAAACCGCTGGCCAGCTCAAGCTCCTCAATGGCGATCTAACCACGGCCTGGTCTCCCTCGGACGATCAAACCATCGCGAGCATTGGCCTCGATGAAACTGGCAACATGGTGCTGTATAACTCGTCCGGAGGAGCAGTCTGGGAGTCCTTCGATCATCCAACCGATGTCTTGCTTCCGGGCCAGCGGCTAGTAACCGGACAGAGATTTGCAAGCAACTTAAACTCGTCCACCATGTCGGAAGGAGTCTTCACTGCAACCATGGAGGCACGGGCCATTGTCCTGGCTTTCAGTCCTCCTTCCCAAGAGCAGCAGCCTTACTTCCTCTGGAGCTTGGGGCTGCCGTCCACGATCGACTCGGCAAGAGTTCGCTGCCCCGGCTACGTTGCCGTGCTCCAATACACAACCGGTGGAGCTGTCAACATGGCCTACGAGCGGAGCTCCGCGGCTACCACGAGTAGTCCTTGCAATGCCCCGCTCAACGTAAGTCTCGGGTCAGGGAACAGCAAACGGCAGCTTCGTCTCGAGTCTGATGGGAACTTGATCTCGTACAAGTTGCACGAGACTGGGAACTGGGAGACCGAGTTCTTGCTCGCGCAGTTCTTCGGTCATAGAGCCTGTGATCTGCCTCTTTCCTGCGGTAGCTATGGACTTTGCAATCAAACGGGGCCATGCGAGTGTATGGATAACCGGGCCACGAACATCACCACCGTAGCTGAGTCCGGCACCTGTGAGAGTCCCAACTGGGCCTCTCGCCTTGCAACCTGCGACACCAGGTACGAGAGTGACTTCGTTGCTCTGTCTGGAGTCCGCTATTTCACAAACCAGTACACGAGCCCCGATAGAGTTTCGTCTCCGCTCGAGGATTGCCTCGAAACGTGCCGGACGAATTGTTCCTGCTCTGCTCTCTTTTACGATGGTACCCTGAGAAACTGCTACTTCGTGAGAGATGTGTCGGGAAGCTTGACGCAAGGGCAAGCAAGTTATACGGCTTACCTCAAGTTTCAAGACCGCTCCCGGCTGGTGAAAGTAGACACTGGTTCTTCCAGCTCCAGAAAAAATATAATTGTTATCAGCACCAGCGTTACCGCGGCAACACTGGTCATCGTGTGCTCACTCCTGCTACTTACGGAGCTCAGACGAAAGCAAGATGCAGAGATTGAAAAACTCATTAGCGCTTTGAAAGGCCCTCCGCAGAGGTTCACGTACAGGAGGCTCACGGTGGCAACGAAAGCCTTCTCCAAGCACCTTGGAACGGGAGGATTCGGCTCGGTGTATGAGGGAGTCCTGCGCGACGGGAAAAAGTTGGCAGTCAAGAAGCTCCACTCGAACAAAGGCCAGAAGCAGTTCATCGCCGAAGTCGCGTCCCTGGGAACGATAAGTCACGTAAATATAGTCAGGCTCTGTGGTTTCTGCGCCGAGCTATCACACCGCTTACTGGTTTACGAGTTCATGCCGAATGGATCACTGGACAAGTGGATCTTTCGAAACCAAGAAGCGCCTCTCGACTGGGACCGTCGCTACAGCATCGCGCTTGGAACAGCTCGGGGACTGGCATACCTGCACGAAGAGTCAAGAGAACCGATTATTCACCTGGACATAAAACCGCAAAACATACTCTTGGACGAGAACTTCGAAGCAAAGGTCGGCGACTTTGGAATGGCGAAGTTGCTGATGAGCAGGGACGTTACCCAAGTCATAACAGGAGTCCGAGGAACACCGGGCTACTTAGCTCCAGAATGGCTGCTTAGTAACACGGCAACGAAAAAATGCGACGTCTACAGCTATGGAATGGTTCTACTAGAGCTGATTGGCGGGAGGAAGAACTTGGATCCGGCAAAGATCGACTCGGAGCTGAGCTTCTTCTTTCCTGCCTGGGCTGTAAATGAGGTGAAACAAGGACGGCTACTCAGTGTGGTGGATCCAAAAATCCGAGATGGAGTGGACAACCAAGGAGCTGAAAGGATGGTAAAGGTGGCTTTCTGGTGTATACAGGAAAATCCAGCGGACAGGCCTACCATGGATGCAGTGATACAAATGCTTGAAGGACGGCAAGAGATCGCAGAGCCACCGTTAATCTTTCGCTTCGCTGTGGAAGCACCTGGAATCATCAGTATCAAAGCCAGCAGCAATAGCATTGCGCTGGGATATTGCAAGTCGTCGTGAAAGACAAACCTTTTGGACAATGGCACAGACTTTGATAGAACTTGTTTTATCCTAATCTGTCCAAAAGTATACAATTGTTTTTACAGCCTGCAAAAGAAAAGAAGATTAGAGCACCAAATAAAACGAGCGTATCTAGCTGCCTGAGACAATCGTTTTTGAAAAAGCAATAAAAAACAGAGAGCGTACCATACTGGGAAAGTCGTGATGCCGTCGACACAGAAACACACTAAACTCTAATAGAAAAATGCGCGCTTCTTTTTTGTTCTTGTTGTATAGCTTCCAGAGTTAAATTCCATCCTGATCGATTTCAGGCTCGCTTCCTCTTTGAACTCCTACGCATAGAGGAGTCATTAGGCGCAAAAACACAAACAACAAAGAACGTAACTTAGTTGATCTCGTGTGTTGCTCCCCTCCCTCAAGTCCTATCCAACAAGCATCAATGAGGATTGAGTATAACGTCTCAGACAAAAAATCTTACCTCCGAGAGCCTGCGGACTAGAGGTCCGACTTCACACTCCCCCGTCACAAGGGCAGCCACTTTGTTCCGATCGTCGCTCGCTGCGCGCAAACACACTTCGAAGTCTTGCTCGGTAGCCTCCGCTTGCGAGTCGCCTCTTGCAAGGTATAGGCAGTACAACAAGCTTTCCAGAGCCTTGGAATCCCCCGAAACTCTGGTTTGATCATGGCACCTCTGCCAAGTCGAAATTATTCGAAGTACCTGGCCTGCCACATCTCTGCACAGTGTTATACTTGGTTTTGCCAGTCGACGCTCCACGCCACTTCTCGTCGCATCTGTGCATTGTATACGGTTAGAGAGGAGAGAAGAAGATGAAAAAAGGCCATGGCTAGCTACCTGGAAGTTTAACCCCTGGAAAATCAGCCTTGGAGTAGTCCCGCACCACACTGTCGAAGCCAGCGTCGCCTAAGTCCGGAAAATGCCCTCAAACTCAAATCGCTTCCAGTACCGTAATTCCTGCACAACTCATGCACACGTACCCGATAGCTTCAACTTGCTAAGAAAGAAAGTCCCACCTCCACGAGATAGACAACCAGTTTGTTGACGCCGCCATCCTCGTCACCGGCCTGGACCAGCAGCGGCTTCAAAACGTGGTAGCCTGCAGCGGTTGCACAGTAGCGTACTTCCTCCAAGAGCTCCCAGCTACAGCAGCTCGACTCGCCAGGGTCTTCCATGCTCACTGCGGCCACGAAGTTGACGAAGCTCCTGTCGCATTTCAAGCTCCGAATGCCCTCGGGAACGCTCCGCAGCCAGATGTCATATCGAGCGAGCCAGAACTTGCTCGTGAGAGAGGTGCTGGCTCCTCAAGGTCGACCGCATCTCTTGCACAAGCGACAAGTTCTTGCATGGCGGCCATCCGTTCCTGCTGTAGGCCTCGTTGATCTGTTCCACCATAAGCCGGTGCCTGAACTGGCCGCCACGGCAGCGGAGCCAAAACTGGAAGACACGGGCCATCTTTCGGATCTCGAGATCGAGCTCCAGAATGGATGAGTGGAGATCGACTTTGGCAACGAGATCAAAGAGACTCCCCGTCCAGATATCCGTCACCGTGGCGCTGTAAGCTTCTAGGCTCTCGCTCTCCGCGGCCTTGACCTGCTGTTCAACATCCATGGTTCGTAAAAACAATGCGAGAAGTGTGAGGAAAGGGTACGTACTTTAACGAGCATTTGGATGAAAGTATAGCTCTAGGGGCGAAAACGTCCTCCCCTTGCATTACTGCCGCCATCCGGAACCGAAGCCATGCTTCTAACTGCTGGAGGCCACGCGAGGAGAGCAGTGCAGGCGAGTTGAAACTGAGGATCAAAGACTGTCCAACATTCGTCATGGGCAACACAGGTGCGAGGCGCGGCGGCAGTGTGAGATCTAGTCCTTTCTCCTCTGCATCGTCGGACCTCACCCACGAAATTCTTGATCGCCTCCACCAGCATCTCATTCTTGGTTGCCAAGAGCCACGTATAGGAAAGCTGGCAGACAAGCTCCGTCACGTCGAAAACACTGTCTAGTTGAACCAGTGCCGCCCTTGAGCTGACGATAGATCTCGTACAAACCTGAAAGATGGAAGCCATGCTTCAAACTTTCCCGAAAAAATCTACGTAAACACTTACGGTCATCCACCGCCTCGCTCGAAACAATGTCGGGCACACGAGAATCGAGCACGTCCTAAGAGGCAAGAATGAGAAGATGAACTAAGAGAAAAGAGAGTACCTTTTGGAGCCGGATCATCAAGCTATTGAACGCTGGCTTGTTCCAGAAACAAACGCTTGGATCCCACTCGTCAGTCGTAGCAGCATTCTCGACGTCTGCGTAGCGGCAGAGGTCCAGCGCTAGAGAAACGAAGGTTGCGCCGAAAATCTCAAATCTCTCCGTGGCGACCACTTCCCAGATATCGTAGCTCACCTTATCGAGAGTGATCCGTGTCGCGGACGATCTGGAAACGCCGAAATACTGGAGCTCGCGCACGAAACTTGGATAGAGTGGCTCGATTCCACAGCGCCGGTAGAGAGCATGAACCGTGCGTCGCCGCAGCGGCCGCTTATCCACGACCAGAAGAGCCGGATTACATTCGCATCGATCCAGGAGAGCTTGCGCCTCTCGCGCTCGCGCAGCACCACGAAGCCCCCGTCCTCCATCGAAGCTTGCCCTACTAGCTAGCTTTCGAAATCCAAAGTAACAAATGCAGGCCGTTAAATGAGGTGTACGATGAGCCCGAACGGTCCAGATTTGTCGAGCATATTTCTGGTATATCCACTGAACCCTAAACGGCAATGCTTCCCGCCAAATTGTTGAGCCGCGAAGAAGCCTTAGCTCTCGCCAGATCTTGCAAATCTCTGGAAGAAGCACGGGGAATTCACGCTCGATGTCACCATCTCCTCCTCCACGATGTCTTCGTCTCCAACAAGATGATCGAGATGTACAGCCGCTGCGGCAGCGTGGAGGATTCCAAGCGAGTTTTCGACTCGATCCTGGACAGGGATTCTTTCTCCTGGGCTGTGATGATCACTGCCTACTCGAGGAACGGCGGTTCTGGCCTCGCTGACGCGGAGCTCCTGTTCGATCGGATCCCACGCAAGGATTTGATCGCCTGGAACGCGATTCTTGCCGCATATGTCAAGAACAAAAGATTGGAGGATGCGAGTTGCGTGTTCGATTTCATGCCCCAAAGAGACACCACGTCTTGGAACCTGGTGATCACTGCCAGTGCCAAATCAGGGCAAATCGATCGAGCCAAAGCACTCTTTGATTCAATGCCGGAAACAAATCTTCTTTCTTGGACCATAGTAATTAAATATTTTGCTCTTTCGAGTGAAATTGTCCAAGCTAGAGAAATGTTTGATCGAATGCCTGCGCATGATTTAGTGGTGTGGAACATTTTGATTTTCGCATATGCCCAAGGCGGGCAAATTGATACCGCAAAGGTTCTCTTTGATTCCGCGCCCCGGCAAGATGTGGTCTCAGTGACTGCAATGTGCGAGGCATATTCCGAGGCGGGTGAATTTGAGAAACTTACTGAGCTGGTTTTACAGGCCCCTGGCGTAGACATTGTTTTACAGACCATGGTTCTCGTGGCATTTACCCGCGCCGGGTTAATGCGAGCTGCTAAAGATACCTTCGAATCCATGCCAGAGATAGACTTGGTTTGCTGCAATGCGATTGTTTCATCGTTTTGTATGAATGGGTATTTGCAAGAAGCGAAGCGATTTCTAGAAAAGTTGCCTTGCCAAAGCCTTGATCTTCTCAATTCTTTGCTGTCTGGATATGCCCGAGAAAGGAATATTGAAAATGCCCTTTGTTTGTTCAAGAATATGCCACAACATGACCCTTGTGCTTGCACGACAGTGATAGTAATGCTAATTCACGAAGGAAAACTCACAGAAGCACAGTCTGTATTCTATAAAATGCCTCATAAGGATTTGATCTCTCTGAACACCATATTGCATGCATACGCTTCTAACGGGTATTTGTACGAGGCCGTATCTTTGTTTGAGCAAGAAATGCCGGTTCACGACAGAGTGAGCGTGACTGCTATGATTTCTGCATTTGGCCAAGAGGGCGAAACTTCGAAAGCTAAAGAGATTTTCGATCGAATTCCACAAACTGATCTTGTTTCGTGGACGTCTTTGCTTTCATGCTACGTGCAAAACGGATGTTTGGAGAGTGCGAGGCAGATATTTGAGAGCATGACACAGAGAAACATTCTCTCCTGGAACACAATGCTTTGTGGTTATGCCCAATCTGGTCATTTGGAGGAAGCCAAGAACATGTTTATGAATATGCCTCAAAGAGATGTCGTTACATGGACAGCATTCTTGACTGTGTTTTGCAATGCCGGAGACATTGACTCTGCCTTTGAAATATTTCTGAGAATCCCCCAAAAGGATTCTGTTTGCTGGAATGCAATGCTTACCACATATGCCCGAAACGGGCATCTAGAGGGATCAAAGAGACACTTTGATACCATGCCCAAGCACAACTTAGCTTCTTGGAGTGCATTGCTAGATGCCCACAACCACAACCACACTCCAGAATCCAGAGCTGGAGCTTTCGACACCTTCAATCAAATGGAGCTATTTTTCTTGCCAGACGAGAGGTGCTGCGTCTCGGTTCTCATTGCCTGCAGCCAGACAGGAAGGGTTTTTGCGGCAAGGTCGTGTTTCCATTCCCTCATCTACGATTTAACTCTAGAACCCAACAGGCAGCACTTCTGCTGCATGATAGACGCTCTAGGAAGATCTGGCTATGTGGGCTGTGCCAAGGAGCTCCTCTTGAGCATGCCCTATGTGCCCAAAGCACTAGAGTGGACATGCTTCCTGGGATCTTGCCAGATGAGCCGCAATTTCCATGGATTTGGATCTTGGGCAGCAGGGTTGGTGCTAGAGAAGAACACCCAAAATGCCGCAGCCTATGTTCTTCTGGGAAACATCAAGAGTTACTGATAGCAATGATCCTTCGATTTTGCGGAGGTCAGAGGCGCAAAATAGGAGACTGCCCCTTGCGTAACAATGATTTTGGGCGGGCAAGCCCTCTCACAGTGGAGAAACCGAGCATTTACCACTCATCATCCCCCAGTAAAACCAAGAAGGATCAATTATCCTAATTTCCGTGCCTCGTTTTTATACCCGACCTTGGCTCCATTATACGCCAATGCATGTGGGATATCTACGTGGCGAGGTGTGATGTATTAGGGTTTATAGCTTCTCGATTTTTCTCTCTCGTACAGATCCAGGCACAGGATCCTCACTCGGCGATATCGAATTAATTCATCTCCAGCCACGCGACGCCTCAGAAAAAACTTCTGGCGCAAAGCTCCTTATAGACACGCACTGACGGATCCAGATCCACTTCTATCTGGAGAAATTGGTGCCGAAGATCCGGCGGAAGATCATCCCATTTCCCGAAAGCCACAGATCCAAATCTCACTGTTGCCCAAGTCTCTCCAAAGACACATTTTTTTCTCGCATCATCTAAATTGGCCTGGTTTAGTCAAGGCAGAAAAAAGTAGATTCGCCGGGGCATCTCGACGTGGCGCGCGGCCGTCCACTAGCCACTCTCCTGGGCAGGGACCACAACACGTGGCGGCACTGACGCCTCGTCAGCGCCGTGGGTGGGCTTTATCCGACCGCAGGCCTGCCACGATTGCCCTAGAGCGAGTGGCTCCAGCTCAGCGCACGTGTCCCTGCCGGGCTTGCTTTTAATTTAACTCGAGTTGGCCGGACTGAGGCTGGCGGACTGGCGCTGTTTGTGGCGGAGAACTTTACAAGGCCCAGCGAAAAGGTCTTTTCTTCCGTGAGCTGGGGAGATCTAAGGATCCAGCCACAGGAAAAAGTCGCCACAATGAAATGCCCCAGCCCCTCCTTTTTTCTTCGCTTTCAGTCAATCAATGCCGTCCGATTGATGCAAATGCCACATTAGGGCATTTTGGCGGTGCAAATGCCGCATTAGGGCATTGTGGGTGGCGGGGCGCATTTTGTCCGTATGTTGGCAACGTCGATAGACAAGTCTGCCACCTTTGTTCCCCACCCAACGTGCCGCTGCTATCTTCTCTCTGGGAGTGTGTGTATGTGTTCAGGCCCGGGGGCAGGGCGCGGTCGGTCCGCCACCGAATTGAAAGAATGTGAGTTGTGTGTGGGCTTGCAACACCCATGCACGCACTTTTCTTCTGCGCTTTTCTAGATTAGGGTGGTGGAGGTGGGGTTGGTTTTTTTTTTTTTTTGGGCCAAAGAGCGTGTAGCATTTGAATTTTGTCGAGGCTTAGCCCACTTCTTTGACCGCTTTCCGTATTTTACCTCCAAAGTTGGGGACGGTGGCAAAGCTTGTGTGAATCTCTCCAACTTGGCCTAGTTGTTTGAATTGGCATCTGGGCTTGGGCAAGCAAAGTTGTGCCTCTGGGCTTTCTTGGTTTGTTAGAAGCATCACTTTAAGTCCAATTTTTTTATTCATTCCAGGTGGAGAAATTCTACGAAGACGAAAGAAGGTGGCCCCAAAAGAACGAGCTGGCCCCTCCATAGCGAGAACATTATCGAGAAATATATCCCCTCCTTTCCATCCAGCCACATTTCACAAATATCTCTACGGGAGTAAAAAAGGGCTTCTAGTGTGCCTTTCGTCCTACACGTGTCTCCCGGCCAGAGCTGGACGCGTGTCCAGCCCTCCGTGGAAAAAAGCAAAAAGCGCACGCCCTGGCGGAAATCGACGGCTCCAGATGCCTACACGTCGGACGCGATACTGTACGGTTTTTCTATTATTGGGGTCGCGCGAACGGGAAGAGAATATGCCGTTGAAATATCTTTTTTATAAAGGAGAAAATATCGGACCCGTTGGTTAAGTTTTCCCGGCTGGGGAGAATCGGACGAGGGGGTAGGTACGTACGAGCGCGCAGAGAGGCTCGGGCGGCAGGGTCGGAAAAGACGGTAGCAAAGTTATACTTTTGCGGCCCGAGGACGGCCTTTTTGCACTTTATGGATTAAAACTAATCCCCAATCTTGACCGTCCTTAAAAGTAACGGACGGTGGGATAGCTACCGAAATATGAAGCACGAGATAAAGGGATTTGTTCGCACTGCTGGTGTAGTAGTAGGGTTTTGAGAGCGCTAGCGGAGAATGCCGCTGCCAATCGCCTAGGAGCGGTCGATCGAGCGTCGCGAGGTGGGAATTCTTGCTGCGGAGCGCGTAATCTTGGCGTGCGGAGGCGTTTTGCGTCTTCTTGCGGCGATTTCCATCGCAATCGGCGATCTCTTCCCATGGAGCTCCTGCACGAGCTGAATTGGAAGACGTAGCAGCTGATCGGCTGGCTCTAGAGTCTTCTTTCCAGGAATCCCACAAATTTCGCATTCTCTTCTTCCCCGCTTTCTTGCGATGAGTTCGAATCCCGCCGTGGGCCTGCAACAGGTAATGTTTATCTATCCGTGCGATCTTCGAGGAAATCGTTGCTAAAATCTGGGTTTTTGACAGGTTAGAAAGCCCTACACTATCACCAAGCAGCGCGAGCGCTGGACCGAGGAAGAACACATTAAATTTGTGGAAGCACTACAGTTATTTGGACGAGGATGGCGTAAGATTGAAGGTACGAGCATAAGTTTCATCACATTTCTTTGACTAAACTATGGATATATTGCAGAGCACATCGGTACAAAGACGGCTGTGCAAATCCGCAGCCACGCTCAGAAATTCTTCTCTAAGGTGTGCTTCACAGCCTTTTGCGGAAAGTGAGAGTGGCTTTAACTCTTTCATTGCGTATAGGTGGAACGAGACAAAGGCAGTGCAGGACAGCATATAGAAATACCACCACCACGACCAAAGCGAAAACCAAGCCATCCATATCCGAAAAAGGCCGGCGTGAACTCGTCGGACGACACGACACCGGGCTACTTGTCAAGCACTCCTAGCTGTTTGGAAGAACACACCACAACCGCACAGGTGCTTAAAACCCGACTTTAGCTATAATCCCGCATTTCTCTTACTGACTTTGGATGGATGTTTGCGCAGTCGATCGAATGCACTGGGAAGAGTGGAGCCAGGAAAGGTCTCAAGCTGTTTGGACAAACTGTGCTTGTGGGTGAGCCATCCCCAAGCACGGATGAAGATGAGGCGCAGCAGCTAAAAGAAGTTTCATCGGGTCCAGAGGAGGAGAGTGGAGTAGAATCTGGAGCAAGCGATCTCCTGCAGAGGACAAAGTGTGGATCATCAGAGGAGACAAGGCTGCCGGCGAGTGCTAGGAACCACTCGGAGGTCTCGTCGCGTAATCAAGAGTTAGAAAACGCCGAACCGCAGCAGCAGCAGCAGCAGCACGCGCCTGTACAGCTAAAGGACCATCAAAACACGGTGAACAACCTTATCGTCTTGCACTACGCGGCGTTTCTAGCGGGTATTCATCCTCACGTTGGTCAAGTTAATCCCTGGCAACTCCTGACTCCACAGGTGCTAAAACCACAGCACGAAATCCTCCGGTGGCACTCCATGACGGATTCTAACAGTCCCAGCGCTGTGGACAAGAGCAGCAACTGGGACGCTTCACAAAATGACAGGAAGAATGACACTGACGACGAGGTCGCGGTCCTCGAACAGAGCAAACGCAGGAGACTAAACTCCATTAACGAGGTGTGTGTCTGCAAAAGTTTCTCCTTTATTTATTTCGTGTTTGCTGATCGAATCGACAGTCGTCCATGCAGGAAAAGAGCAGCAGCTCGAGTACCACGACTTCTTTGCTTCATGGCGACGACGAAGCCGGAAGCTGTACACAAGCGTGTTCGAATTTGTCAACTCTATCTTCGCACGGCTCTCCGCGGGGAGGATTTGTCCCTTACAAACGGCCCTCCGCGGTGGACGACGCACAGCGGGGAGAGCGAAGATGATAACATCTAAGCGGAAGAAAGCTAACTACGGTTTGTAAGCTATTGTCTACAGTGTGTTCATAGCGCTCTCACCTGGCTCTTTCTTTACCTTTCGGTAGCAGACGCTCGATCGGGAAAAAGAGAGAAAAAGAAAAGGCCGTGAAAATATATATAGGGAAGAAATCTTTCCTTCTTCGAGGCGAGTGGAAAGCTCGTTTAAGCATCACTGTTTAAACCACGCCACCCAGCGCGAAACTCTTCGCGGTACGCATTCAAGCGAGCCTTGAGATTTGGAGTCCGCAAGGACATGTGTAGAAGCGAGACTGTGACAAGAACGTAGATTGGGTACAAAGTAAGATGAGAATGGCGAGAACTTACGAATGAATCCCAGAGCGAGTGCGTAAAGGACGGTCTTGAAGGCCGAGGATATGTACCAAAACAACGCGCTCACTGTAGAAAGCTTAGTGTCAAACATGGAAACTTAACTTCGATCCAAGGAAAACTATGGAAACTTTGCGAACTCTAACTTCGGTCCAAAGAAACCACGCAAACTTTGCGAAAAGAGGATCGGGCACACCAGAAAAAGCGAAATAGAACTTAGATCTGAAGAGAAAAGAGAATACGTACGTGATAGAATACTTAAAACGACGATCCTGCGATCTGTGCCACAAATGTACACGTTTCCTTTCAAAGGACGGCCCCGTACTCCCACACTGCACACAAGTTGGACGAGAGAAAGATCAAGAGATTCGTGGCAAGAAACTCGAGAAAACTCACGACGTCGGTGGTCTCATCTTTGAAGCAAGAGGAGGAGATAATCTTCGGATCGCTCGCGTTAGCCTCTCGTTCACGGACAAGGCAAAGCTGACAAGAAAAAAACAAAAAATTCGTGAGAAAGAAGAGAAGATCGATCGAACGAGAAAAAACCTGTCATTGAGACACGCAGTGCCAATGCTCGAGATGAGAACCGCTATGAACGCTAGAGGATTACGGATGAAGCCTATGCCTGTGACGACGAAGAAAAAAAAAGGGATGAGAGAACTCACAAAAGATAGAGCTCAAGAACTTACAGAGGATGAAAGCTATGGAGAGGAAGTAGTTCGTTCTATAGCTGCGAGAAAACAAAGACATTTTTGAGTAATCTTCGGTGAAATGGAAGCGCAAGAACTTACTAGTAGAGATTACACTTGACTCGGCTCTCCCATTTGGCCCTGGTCTTTGGAATCGCGAATTTGGCGAAGAATTCAGCTAGCGGCCTCGGCGGCGTCGTCCACTCCACCTCCTTGAGCGCATCGACGAGCTCCCCCAGTTTCACATTGCCCCAATCCATCGCTTAAGGGCCAGTACCTCCAAGAGATCGCGCGTCTCGCAAATCGCTGTCGCTCCACTGGGAATCCACACATAAACCCTAATTCGAGAGTTCCTTTTTTTAGGGCGACGAAGAAAAGGGTAAGTCTTGCGATGGAGGGAAATTTCCGCGGTGGCCCGGGAGCTCGAGGATGATCGAGTGGGAATGGAATCTCTTCCTCGACGCCCCGAGCTGGAGCAAAATCTCGATCCAGAAGGTTGTTCTTGCAGCGATCAGGGCTTCTACCAGGTCCAAAGATTTGAATCGGGGGAAGCAAATCCATGCCGCTGTGGCGGCGAGCTGCGATCGCTTGGAATCTCGCGTCGCCAGCAGCTTGATCGCAATGTACTCGCGATGCGGCAGCGTGATCGAGGCTAGAGCAGTGTTTGATGACATGGATTCCCACGACGTGGTTTCCTGGACGGCTATCATACTTGGCTACGTCCAGAATGGCGACGCAGGAATGGCTCTGGAGCTGTTCGAAAGAATGCTAGCTCAAGGAGTGTGTGATCCAGATGCCCGGGTTTACGTCGCTGCGATCAAAGCTTGCGCTCATCTAGCCACGAAAGAAGAAGCCATCGACGATCTTCCGGGAAGAATGGTGAAGTTACGATCGCTAGAGAGAGGGATGGCTCTCCATTCTCAGCTCGCAAGGAAGAACTGGGACGTAAACAACGTCTTCGTGGCTTCCAGCTTGGTGACTTTGTATCGCAAGTGTGGAGCGATGGTGGATGCTTGGAGAGTTTTCAAGAGGACGATTGCCAGGGCTGATGCTGCTATGTGGAATTCTCTCCTGCTCGGGTACGCGGAGAATGGAGAGCCGCAAGTGACTCTGGATTTGCTGCTGGCTGTGGGTGCCCCGGATCGGGGAACTTATGCTGCGGCACTCAAGGCTTGTTCTTACTTAGCAGCGAAAGAAGACGCTACCAAACTCGATGGTTTCGCGGTAAAGCTTGACGCTCTAGAGAAAGGCATGGCTGTTCACTCGCAAGCTGGGAAGGATGGCTTCAAGCTCGACGCTACTTTGGCCAACACTTTGATAGATACGTACGCGAACTGTGGTGGACTTGTCGATGCAAAGCGGGTTTTCGACAGGCTACCGGATCGTGACACAGTTTCCTGGACAGCTCTGATCCTCGGCTATGCTGAAAATGGAGAGAGCAAGGTGGCTTTGCAGCTGTTTGAGACGATGCAACAGTCGGGTGGCTGTGTCTCAGATCATCGGGTTTTTATTGCTGCAGCGAAGGCATGCACTGATCTTGCGGAGAAAGCTGAGGCCGGAGAAGTTGACATGAAACTGGCGCTCGAGATCGGCATGGCGATACATTCTCGAGCCGGAAAGAGCGAAAGTAAGAACGTCTATCTGGCAAGCTGTTTGATTGAGATGTATTCCAGGTGTGGAAGCATGGTCGACGCTCGCCGGGTTTTTGATGGAGTTTCTCAACATACTGTGGTGCTCTGGAATGGATTGATATCGGGTTACGCGGAGAACGACGAAGGTGATATTGCTCTTCAGTTGTTTGTGCAAATGATTCACGGTTTTGATGGCTGTGCAGCAGATGATCGAACTTTTGTTGCTGCTGTCAAGGCTTGCACGAGTCTGTCGTCGAGTGAACAAGGCCGAGAAGTTGGAGGGAGTTTCGTGAAAGTGGCATCACTGGAGAAAGGCATGGCTGTCCACTCTCGAGCTCAAGTTTGCAACGCCGACTCGACAACCTTCGTTCGTAACAGTGTGATTGGTTTTTATTTCAAGGCTGGGTGTTCTCTAGATGCTGAAAGAGTGTTTTATAGGCTGCAAAATCCGGATGCAGTGTCATGGAACAACATGATACTGGGTTACGCTCAAAATGGCGACGTTGAAGCAGCTCTCAACTTGTTCTCACAGATGCAAGCTACGAAGTGCAAAGCCGACGCTCGAACTTACGTAGCTGTTTTAAAGGCTTGCATCACTCTCGCAACAGACGAAGAGAGCACAGAAATCAACGGGAAGCTGACCAAGAAGACGTCCTTGGAAATTGGTTTCGCTGTTCATTCTCAAGCTGCAAAGAGAGACTTCGACAGCGACAATTTCGTGGGGAACAGCTTGTGTGCAATGTACGCAAACTGTGGAAGCTTGGTGGACGCTGTCATGGCTTTCGACAGAATTTCTCGCCGCTGTGTGGTATCCTGGACGACGCTGATGGTCGGCTACGCTGAAAACGGCGAAGAAGGACTGGCTCTGGAGGTGCTCGAGTGGATTTTGTCCGAGAAATGCTGCACGCCGGACTCGCGAACTTACGCTGCTGCACTCAAGGCTTGCAGCAACCTTGCGATGAACGAGTTAAACGATCGAGCACTAGCGGTGAAAGTGAGAACACTGGAGACAGGGATGGCTATTCATTCTCAGGCAGCGAAGTCCAACTTTGCTCGGGATCTTTACGTGGAAAGTAGCTTGGTGGACATGTACGCCAAGTGTGGAAGCTTGGTGGACGCTCGGATGGTTTTCGAGCGCATGCCATGTCGTGATGAAGTGCTGACAACGATGATGATACATGCGTATGCTGAGAACGGGCAGGAGGAGGTGGCAATCCAGCTTTTCCAGGAGACTAGAGCCCGAACGAGGTATGGTTGTATCAATGCTTGGACTTTCTCTGCGGTACTAAAAGCTTGCAGTTGTGTTGCAGCCTTGGAGTTTGGGCGGGCTGTGCATGCTGAATTGCTCCAGTTTGGGCTGGAAGGTGACGCTGTTCTTGTCAACAGTCTGGTGGATTTCTATGGTAAGTGTGGAAGCATGATCGATGCTCATATCGTGTTTGATTCGAGCCACAAGAGCGATCTAACATGGAGTGCTTTGATAGCAGGATACAGTCGTCAGGGAGACACCAGTTGTGTGATCGACTTGTTTCAGCAAATGCTACAGGATCAGGACATGAAACCGGGAGGTATCACACTGCTTTCGGTTCTGACCAGTTGTAGTCACGCAGGATTGTTTGAGAAGGGAAAGTCTTACTTCCGGGAAATGCAAGAGACGCACAGAATCAGTCCAGATGTAGAGCACTACCATGCAATGATCGACATGTTTGGACGAGCCAACCAACTGGAAGATGCTCTCCTTATGGTGGAAGCAATGCCATTCAAAGCAGAGGTGATTACTTGGACAACGCTACTGGCTGCATGCGTCAAGTGGAAGAACGTAGGAGTCGGGAAGAAAGCGTTCCAGTCGCTGCTCAAGATAGACGAGAAAAACTGCGCATCCTACGTCCTTATGGCAAACAATCTTCTTTCCGGGTAAGCATTGTCAACAGATAGAGGTGACTTGGGAGGTGGCCTTTCTTGCAGGAAGATTAGAAAATCCAGCGCCAGAGTTGAAAGCCATTCTCAACAAAATTGTAGTAGTCTCGTGATCATACTGGGCAGCTGCGCTCTTGTTAAGAATGGCTTTCGAGCCTGCGCTTATCCGCGATACAAAAACGTTTTGCGAGAACTGCTAGCTATGGTATGGACGACTTTGTTTCCATTTCTCTCAATAGCCGCTTAAATCCATTCAACTTACTCCGTTGCAGCGAGTCGGAGCTACACACTCGAATGGCATCCAACAACATGGAATGAGCGACGTCCGTCCGGCCTCTCTTGCACAGCATCTCAACCAGAAGCTTGCAAGTCGCCGGATCCGGAGCCAGTCGCCTGTCCAGCATCTCAACGTAGTATTTGACGGCCTCGTCCACCAGGGCCGCTTTGCAGCAGCCTCTCACCAGTGCCGAGTACACCACCGCGCAAGGTGGGCATCTCTCTCGCAGTATCTTCTCGAAAAACTCGGTCGCTGTTCTCACCTTTCCATTCTCAAACAGTCCTTCCAGCAGCACCGTGTATGTGGTCACGTCCGGAGGAATTCCTTTCGCAACCATGCTCCGGATGACTTGCTGCGCGTCTTGCAAACTCCCGGCCTTGCAGTGCGCGTGAACGAGCGTGGTGTAAGTGACGACACTGGGATTGCATCCCTCTCGCAGCATCTCCTCAAACACCCGACTGACTTCGCTGGTTCTTCCTTGCTTGCAGAGCCCGTCCATGAGCGTGGTGTACGTGAACGTATCGGCCCTCAAGTCCCGAGCTTTCATCTGCTTCACGAGCTCAAACGCATGCTCCAGCCGATCGGCCTTGCACAACCCGCTGATGAGAGCGTTGAAGGTGACAACGTTTGGCTCTGCGTGGTGATCCCTGGAGCTCAACACTTTGAAGAGCTGCAGTGCCTCGCTGAGGTTCCCGGACTTGCAAAAGCCATCGATGAGCGTGGTGTAAGTCACGGCGTTTGGAACGCATCCCATCGAGACCAAAGTTTCCAGCATCTCGTACGCTTCTCTCACTCGCCCGGCCTTGCAGAAGCCATGGATGATCACGTTCCAGGCGACTATGTCAGGTTTGGCCGATTTCTTTTCCACCATGTCGAGCAGGAGCTGATAAGCCTCGTCCACTCTCTGTGCCTTGCAGAAGCCGCGGGCGACGCTGGTGATGGCGATCACGTCCGAGGAGCAGCAAGAGCTCTCCTCGAGAAGCTGGCGAGCTTGGTCCAGTCGATCCATCTTGCAGTAGCACTTGATGATCGCGGTGTAAGTGGTGGCCTCCGGGACGAGCGCAAAGTTCTTCTCCATCTCGTGGAAGAGCTCCAGCGCTTTATCCAGGAGCTGGAGCTCGCAAAAGCCATTGATGAGGATGTTGAGCGTGATGACGCTGGGAGAGCACTGGATCCCGCGGAAGATCGCCATGGCTTGATCCATCGTGCCCGCTTGGCAGAGACTGGCGAGAAGGAGATTGATGTCTCTCAAGTTTGGAACGCAATGCCTTTCTAGCATCTGGTTGTAGCACTCGACCGCTTCGCCCAATCGCCCGGCCTTGCACAGCCCCGCGATGAGCACAGAAAATGTGAATCGGTTTGGCGAGCAGCGCCGCGTGGCTCGCATCTCCTGCTCGAGGAGGAGCGCGGCGTCGAGCGATTGCGCCTTGACGAGCGAGTGGAGGAGGGAATTGTATGTGTAGGTCGAGTGCTTGAATCCCTGCTGCGCTGACGCCCACCTGAAGAAGAGAAATGCGGAGGTGGGATCTTGCGCGTTGCGTAGGACGAGCGCGACGGTGCGGTAGTCCAAGCCGGAGCTGTTCATCGTCGCCCATCGCCCAGAGGAACCCTAATCTTGGAAGAACCCTAAAATTTTGGGCTGGGTTTGGGCGGGGTTTAGGGTTTTATGGCCATTTGGGCCATCGTCAAGAATGCCGCGCGCTCCGGGTCTCGGCGATGCAATGCGGCGCGCCTAGCACTCGAAATATCCGATCGCCGGGCATCAGGTATGTGCTGGATGATCGATTCGGGCAAGCTGGGGCTCCAATGCCGCGGCATGGCGGTGATAAAGCGCGATCAGGTTAGACACAAGCACACGGATCACGTCGCGGCTGTGGATTTCTTCGAGGAAGGGATGGATTCCCAGGAGGAGCTGGATGCCGAGGAGGAGCTGGGAGGAGAAGATAAATCGGGTGCATCGGGAAAGAGTCACATTGACAGGGTCGTGTGGTGCATCGACCTTTGCGACTCAGCGTCCGAGCTTACATTTAGTCTCAACGCTCTCAAGCACAGCGGCATCAACCTCATGCCTTACGATCTTCCAGCCATTTTCAAGAGGATAAAGCATCCTTCCAAGGCCATGGGCTTCTACAAATGGGTGAAAGACGAGCCGGATCTCACGCTTGCTAGCGAGGCTTATGAGAGCATCGTGAAGATCTTGTGCGATCGAAAGCACTATGGAAGTATGTGGAGCGTTCTGGACGAGATGAAGAGAAACCGAGCCGGGGTGCCAGACTTCGTCTTCTTCACCATCTTTAAGAGCTGTGCTCGAGCTCAGAACTCCACTGAGGCGGCTCACGCTTTCAACAGGATGGCTGACTATGGTTGCAAGCCCAGTGAGGATCTCTACAACAGTTTGATCGCGACGCTTCTCCAGTGCTCGGCTGAGAAGGCCGCGGTGGCTTATATAGGCAGGATGGAGCAGGCACGGTTTCGACTTAACGACGACAACATAAATCTCTTGCGTGTCGTCCAGAGGAGATCGGAGGTTCACAGAGACTACGAAGCAATCCTTGCCGGAGACGTCCCACACACGGAGGAGTTTTGCTGCGAGACTATCCTCAAGCTTTGCAAAGTTTATAAGCTGGACGAAGCTATGGAAGTCTTCCGGTTCATGGCCCGGTCAAGGTTCCACCCCACGCCCGAAGTCTACGAAACTCTCACGAACTATCTCGCGGAGACTGAAAGGAGTGCCGACGCTCTCAAGGTCTTCAAGGTTCTCGTGAAGCTCAAGGACCGGCCGACGTTCTTCACATGCATTTGGGTGGCGAGCTCGCTAGTCATGGAGCTCAAGTTCCGGGACGCTAGAATGATCGTGGAGGCTCTCAAGGGATCGAAGTACCGGTTCAAGCTCCGAGAGTATATCACGCGGCTCTGCGTCGCGACGCTGACAAAGGCAACGTGGGACTTGCTCCGCTTCATGAAGTACAGCGGTTACCAGCCCAACCGCGGCACTTACATCGCTTGCGTCCGAGCAGCACACAAACGCCTCAAGAAGCCTCTGGTCGTCCAAGACGTGATTCGCGCTGGTGGCAGCTCGATGCTCCTGCCATCCAATCTCCTCCTCAAGATACTCGCCAACAGCGACCACCGTTACTTATGGGATTTCGTGAGGTTCATGGAGGAGAAGAAGCTCAAGCCGAACTCCTACAGCTACTCGCGGCTCATCAAGGCGTACTACAAGGCGGACAAGATGAAGTTCGCGTGGCAAGCGTACGAGGAGATGAGAAGCAAGGACATGTTTCCTTCCAGCTGGGCTTACGCTTGCTTGGTTCACGACGCTGCTTGGAGCATCAGCGGGGACTATGCAGTGGAGCTGTTCGACGAGGCGGTCGAGAAGCGCGGGCTCCCGCATCCCAGGATGGCCAAGCACCTCATCGTTACGCTGTGCTACCGGGGCTGCTCCGACACGGCTCTCAGGATCTACAAGGAGCTCAAAGCTCGGGGAGCTGTTCTCCACTCGAGCTTGCGAGTGCTGCGGTGCCTGAGGACTGTGAAAACGGCTGCGACCCGTGAGCTTCTCGCGGAGATCGAGGAAGACATTCTTCACAGGTGGCATGGTAAGTGACTTGCCATTTTTTTTTTCTTTTTCCTGCCCTGTTTTTAGGGCTCCTAATGATTCGACCTTTTCTAGGAATCATGGACAGCGTTTCTTAGCGAGAGGTATGTTTCGCTACTCATTGCATTTGTGAAAATTCTGTCCAGGGAGCATATAGTTGTCAAAAGTTATGCTTTTTCTCACAGCTTTTGTTTCCAGGCCGATCCTTGAGCATGGCAACAGACAGTGCTGCAATTATGGAAACAGCGACGAGAGATGACGATTTGTACACCAAGGATGGGACTGTTGATATTTGTGGGAGGCGTGCGACTCGAGCATCAACTGGATTGTGGAAAGCTGCTGGATTTGTTCTTGGTATTGCAGTTTCTTTCGCATTCGTTTTCTCTTTTTTAATGTTGTGATTTGTTTTGCAGTAAATCAGGCTTTGGTTTCAGTAACTTACTATGGGATTTACAATAATCTCGTGCGCTACCTGACCAATGTTCTCCATCAGAGCAATGCTACTGCGGCTAGCAACGTCAACCTATGGACAGGCACGTCCTCGATCACCGCTTTGATCGGTGGCTTCATTAGTGATTCGTACTTGGGCCGATATTGGACTACAACCCTCTTTCTCTTCGTGTATCTCTTGGTAAGCATAGTTGTTTTTATTCTTTCTTTCTTTTCTGGGCCGAGTCTAATCTTGTTTCGTGCAGGGTATGATACTCTTGACATTATCAGCGGCTTTGCCTTCTCTGAAGCCTCCAAGTTGCGACACGGGAGTTGATTGCCAGCCTGCGTCACCAGCCCAAACTGGCGTCTTCTTCTTTGCTGTGTACCTCGGGGGTCTGGCTTCTGGAGCATATCAACCTTGCAACTCATCGCTCGGAGCTGACCAATTTGACGAAGAGAATCCAGACGAGCTTCCGAAGATGACAGCCTACTTCAACTGGTTCTACCAGTCCATGACAGTAGGAGCGCTGCTCGCGTCCACTCTCGTCCTCTACACGCAAGAGAACGTGAGCTGGAGTTTTGGATTTGGCATCTGCACGATCGCTATGGGCCTTGCGGTGGTCGTGTTTCTTATCGGGACACCTCTTTACCGCAACCATGGGCCTGGCGGCAATCCTCTCGTTCGAGTTTTCCAAGTACTGGTTGCCACTGTGAGGAAGATGGGATTGAAGAATCCCAACGACGCCAGCCTTCTCTACGAAGTAGCCGATGACAAACCGAGCATCAAAGGCAGCCGGAAGATTCAACACACGACGAATTTCCAGTGAGTTTTCCGTTGCTGCTTCTCTTTCGAGCTTATCAAATAGATGTTTTCATTACTTCCAGGTTCCTTGACAAGGCAGCTATAATACTTCCCTCCGATCTGGAAGAGGTAAATCCGTGGAGACTGTGCACAGTAAGCCAAGTGGAAGAGGTCAAGTGCATCATTCGCATGCTCCCTATACTCCTGAGCAGCATCGTCTACTCCATTGTCTACTCTCAAATGGCCACGCTGTTTCTGGAGCAAGGCGGAACCATGGATACGCACTTGGGACGCTACAAGATCCCTCCAGGTTCTCTTTCAGTCTTTGAGAACTTGAGCATCCTGGTTTGCACGCCGACTTACGAGTGGTTCCTTGTTCCATTGCTCCGGAGGTTCACCAAGCATCCCAAGGGCCTGACCGACTTGCAACGCATAGGAACCGGGCTCTTCGTGATCATGCTCTCGATGGTGGTGGCAGCGCTCGTCGAGATTCGCAGGCTGGGTGTTGCAAGAGACCACGGCCAGCTCGACTCGCCGGCGGCCGTTCTCCCGATGAGCGTCTTCTGGCTCGTCCCCCAGTACTTTCTCGTCGGAGCCTCGGAGGTGTTCACGTTTATCGGCTTGATCGAGTTCTTCTACGATGAGTCGCCGGATGGGATGAGAGCGCTGGGCAGCTCGTTCCAGCTGACAGCATTGGCGTGTGGAAACTATTCGAGCAGCCTGGTGGTGACCATTGTGAACGGAGTGACTGGGAGACGAGGCCACACTAGCTGGATTGCAGACAACTTGAATCGGGCTCATTTTGACTACTTTTACTGGATGCTAGCAGTGGTAACTGGTATTGATCTCGTCTTCTTTATGGTGTGTGCTTATTTTTACAAGTACATCAAAACAGTTTCATTCTCTAACGAGTAATAAAATCCAGTGTCCTCACACTAAAATGCTATGTAATAGAAATACTTAAGCCAAATATAAAACCTAACTACAATTTCACCTACATTGAGGTTAGAACCTAAAGATTGTACTTGCACTGAAATGAAATCTTGCGACTAGAACACCAGCAAGAAATGCTCTTTTGGGGCTGCATGTGGGCAAGATCAATGCTCCAGGCTTGATAGAGCCACTCTTCCACAATTTCCAGTTAGTGACATGTGGACCATTTGTGATCATTCACCCCTTTTAGGTGGGCATGTAGGTATGAGTGAGGCATGTGCCATTTGAGAGTAGAGACAGTATGTACACATAAACCCTAAAATCTCAGAGTTGAACACAATTTATTAATAGACAACTTGATTGGTTTACTGTGCACAACCTTTATGGACTTAACTCTTCCTGGTTGGACAGAAGGATAAAACCATAACATATTGAATAATCACATAATTCAACTCTTAATACAAATTTTTTGTATACAAATATTAATCAATAATTAAATAAATTGCTACGCCTTGCATGTAGCAATGCTTGGTTTGCTTAATAGTAGTTTTATTATTATTTATTAATCCAATTGATCAAATAAAGTTTATAATTATAAGTATGTTTGTAATTTATAAACACAAGATTAATCTTATTTCATATCAACCATTAGATGATAGAATCAAAAAGAATATATTAGAAAGGGTTTTAAAAAGTTTATAAATTATAAACATGTTTATAAATTATAAATACAAGATTAATCTAAATTAAATGGTAGAATATCCTAGAATATCCAAGTATATTCTAGGTATATTCATTACCATCCCAGTCCCCCTATAAGTTTGCTTAAGCAAACCAAAAAGTTTATATACAACTCATATGTTTATATATATATTAGTTGCGCATAAAGGTATATATCTTTGCTTTTTATTTATTATATATGATACTAAATTACAATCATCTTGTATTTCAAGAACTGTAAATAAAAAACAATTGGGAGGAGTAGCACAATATTTAATAATAGACCATAGTATTTCTTTTATTTGGGTATAAATAACAAGATTACCATCAGTTTGGATCACAAATGCACATTCATTATAATAATCTTTGTAGTTCTTAGATTTTCATAGTAAATTTTTTCCAGAATAAAGGGAAAGCTTACAATTTGATTCTAAAATTAATGTATTTTTTCCATTTGGTGATCTTATAAACCTGTTTTTATAAAGTTTATTATTTTTGTAGGCAGAGTTTAAAGTGGTTAAACTGCTATCACAAGTCTCATATATCAACTTAACAACATCATCTAGTTGATACAATAAATCTTTATTTATATAACGAAAATAAGGATATTGCAGATGATATTTTTGACAAATAATTTTACATGTGTTAGAACGGGCATGCCGTATATCATTAGAAACAATATTAAGTAAACGTCTAAATCCGGTTCTTATTGTATTTCCATCAATGCAATTATTATTATTATTTTCTTCAAAACAATTTGGAGATGTATTTTCATTACACTCAATTTGTAAAACAGCAACCCTAAATATAAGATCACCTGACTTTCTATCTATATAATTTATTAGATATCCATGAGGTCCTCCAGATATTAACTTTGAGACTATAGAATTATAATTATCTAATAGCATTCTAGCTTCTTTATCACTCAAAGTATTATTTATACCCCAGATTACATTAATTCCTACACATGTACATGCTATAATTTGTAGATGAATAATAAGAAAACTTAAACTCCTATTCATTTAAAGTATATCTTTCCTTTTACAATATATTTTTAAAATACTAATTATGGATTACTTTTCTAACACTTTTAAAACCTAAGCTAATTGAGTTCGACAATTTATTAGTAAAGTAAACGGTTTAATTTAGAAATAAAAATATTCTCTATATATGTCACCTAAAATACCCAGGACCCTCAAGACATAACACTAAACATTATATATATATATATATATATATATATATATATATATATATATATATATATATATATAGGATTACACAAGTAATTTACTTAATTCAAAACCTTATACTTCTAGTTTGTCACTAAAGGTTTTAAAACATGACAAGAATTTCATTTTGAACAAGCATTTAATACCAAGAAAAAGAAGAATGAAATGCACACTTTTATTTGAGACATATATTATATTAATTTTAAAGAAGACATTTTCAAACAGTCAAATGGACACACACCAAAGCCACATTGGATAAGTTTTAATATTGGTTTTAGTTCTTTTTCACTATTGTATGAGTTGGATAGTAAATTTGCTTTGGTTCTAATATATTATACTAACTCAACTGCCACTTGCAAAATTTGCAACACTTTTTTTTAATCTTTTAATATGCAAGTCATCCATGTGTTCAAATCTAATGTCAAGCTCTCACTGTGGTAAAGCATATATTGAGTTAGAATCTTATGCTTCTAAATGGGCACCACAAAATCTAAAAAGAGTCATATATACTTGGTTTCATACATCAACTTACAGTGGACGCTTTCAGGGAGGATTCGTAGATAGCATGGCTACAATCTCCACAGTGATGGCCGAGGCACACTCACTCCACAAGGATTGAACAATCAAGTAACATCACTTTTAACTGCACCACAGAGCTTTCTTAGCTTGGTTGAATCACCTTAGTCTTTTGCTTGAGCGTACAACTCGGCTGAAACTGAGAAGTGTTGACCATGCTCCCATGCCACTGATGCAAACACAGTGACGCCCACCACCCTCTCCAAAGCCAAGTGTTGTTAGAACATCAATCATGATAGATCAATCAACATTAACTTTACTGGGAACAATCTTCCACAAAGAGAGTTGTGCAAGTGTGCACCATTGGATCTGGCAACATAGTAAAACTATCATCACCTTTAAAAAATTTCCAGTAAGTAGTTTACCGTTACCCTTAAAGTTTATGTTTCTATCTTTAATGTTGAAAACTGACAGGGAAGGCCTAGCAAGACTGCCAAAACATGATGCTCAAGCTCTCAAAGCCTGAAAGAGAACCTGGAGGGATCTTGTAGCGTTCCAAGTGCGTGGTTCCGCCTTGCTCATGGCCATTTCAGACTAGACGATGCTGCTCAGGAGGATAGACAGCATGCGAATGATGGCTTACTGTGGACAGCCTCCACGGATTTAACTCTTCCTGGTCGGAGGGAAGTATTACATAAACTTAGAAGTGCCATGGCCTCAAGGATGACAATCAGCCTGGAAACAAAGCTGTGAGAGAAGAAAAACTTTCTGGATGAGATTAAATTTGAGTACCTCTCGTTGAGAAACGCTGTCCATGATTCCTGGAAGTCGAATTAAGTTCAGCGAACACTTGACGCAACTGGCAATCCAAATAACGTTGCCATTTGATCCTTCAAAAACTAGAAGAGTTCTCTTAACTTCCAGCTATGGAATTCTCAAAGATAAAATAGTTTTAATTTCTTTGCCGTTTGCCTCTGAAACGGGAACATTCATGTCCAGTACCTCTCAACATCAGGCTGTTGTATGTCTGGCTCCAACCAGGAGCCCGATAATCAACAAAAGAAAGAAAAAACACAAAAAAAACAAAGAAGAAATAAATTCTTAATTCTTCTTCTTTTCTTTTTCACATAATCAAATCTACTCCTCTTATATTTGGCGTTCATGACCATTAACATATGCAATAAATACTTAAAGCAAATTGATCAAGTTTGTCCATTAAATTTTACAATTGCCACTACAAACATTACAAATAGTATAGCTTTCTCTGTCAAATTCTACAATTTTGTAGAGATGTAGCCACATGGCATGATGCAATTCGCTGTCCATAAAATGTACATCCATTTTATGTTTTGTAATATTTGGATGGGCATCCATGAAGACTATCCTGTTCTCCTCATAGGCCAACAGGGCACAGTGATCTTGACAACAAGATCATGGAGCTGCAGAAAGCCATGGTTAATGTGTTAGTTGAAGGGTATATTAAGGTTAAGGGAACTTAATTTACGTGGAATGGTTAGGTGGTGAAGAACCTCAAGAGAAAGCATAGCATAGTGTCAATGAAGTTAGGCCTCTTATCTTTGCTGTTTAGAGCTAGGTTATAATTTTCATGGCTGCAAATTAAGAATAGGAGACTACAAGATAGAAAACTATAGATCAACCCAAAATTGGTGCTGATTCATTTCAAGAGTTTATGCTAAGATTTTGCCTAAATTGCTAAAACACCTACTTGGTTTGTGTGTTTTTTTCATTTTAATTTTAGATGGTGGCAATGCAATTGAGATTGGCATGGCAGCACAAAGGACAAGGCTATGAGTGGCCTTATTCAAAGCATAAGTAAAAGTCAAATTTACTATTTTAGATTGCAGGATTAGTGGTTTATGGTATGTATAGCAAACTATGCATCAAATGACATGTTGCAACATTTAGTCCCTTTATTGTGTTTAATCCTAATATTATCGAAGGGTACACACAAAATAGATATGAGTAAAAGCTATTCTTTAGTTGTTTTACAATGCATATGTTTCTTGCCAAAATGTACATGTACAAGATAGAAACAATGGAAACAAAATACAAAGAAGTGAATTGGGCCCAGACTTGATTTTAGTTCAGGTAGCAGCATAATATGATAATTTATAGGTTTGCAAGGTAGTATGCTTATGTTAGAATAATTTCATTCTAGTTCACATTTTTAGCACTATGGCCTAGGGCCCAACTTATAGCCATGGTACTGAAGGGGATAACTAGTTGTCTGCAAGCATATTGGTTTCTTCATCTTCTGTACCTTCTGGGATGATGTGGGTGGATGAAAGAAGTCTAGGAGTATTTAATCCGCAATGCCAATTAAGGCAGCATCGACATGATCGATATATAGGTCTTCTGGGATGGTCAAGAGCCCTCACCTGGATGACATGAGTGTCTTTTCGAGGACAATATGAGGTGATCTAAGCAGCAGACAAGCCCTGGCACAACGTTGTGCATGGTTGCTATAAATGTGTTTTTGTCACCGCTTCATTGCTCGTATGTTGGAAATTGTGTGGGGTTTTATTGTTGTCACCAATTCGCATGAAACTATATAGTGTGTGGCACTGCAAATAATAGCATGCATGTACAATATACATATGTGCCAAAACAAAAATAAAATATCAGGCATTAGATCAAGATAATAGAATAAAAGAATGCTCTACAATTAAATGATCACCCCTTTAGCTAATTAACAAGATATATTTGTGACTGACACGTGGGGCATGGATTTTGAGGAAGAACCAAAGTTTGAAAGACTATGGTAGGCTAACATTGTACAAATGGGTTTACGTACATGGTCTTTACATGGTCCTTTTCTTGTGTTTAAACCCAACACCTTCCTTGACACGAACCACGGGAATATTCTGAGAATATTCCATGGCATGTGGGATTTAAGGCCGTAACGCCTTAAGGGTTTGGAGATTGGCCTAGGGTTCGCTCTCTTGTTTGTTTCATTGGTATCGGAGCAGCACGTTCTTTTGGGGATGGCGGGTGAGCAAGATATTGATACTGATGAGGAGTATGGCGTTAGTGAGGATAGCCATGACGATGCAGAAGAGACTCTTGATGATGTCGTTGTGCGGCAGGGATGCCAGATTTCTGAGGTTCAGAGCGACATAAAGGAAGTTAAGGATTTTGTCAATCTCATTAAGAATTTCTTGCTTCGCATGAACCCTCAAGGGTTGAATCAATCTCATGTCCGTGATTACCATTGGTACATCAAGCATGCCAAGGATTATGGTATCGTGGAATGGAAATCATCACCAGATGTTTGTGATAGTCAAGAGGTTAATTCTTGGTTGGAATTGTGGGAAAGTTGTTGGTCTCACAATCCTTGTGAAGATAAGGTGAAGATAGATTTCTTTGTGACGAAGCTTACGGGCCATGCTTCTTCATGGTGGAAGAACTACATCAAAGCTAATCCGAAGCCAACTTCTTGGACTGATTTGACAAAGGTTTTCCGCGCTTCGTTTGTCAAGAAGTTTGAAGAGGTTGATCTCGTGAATCAGTTGTTAGAGATCCGCCAGGGGACTTTGTCTTTGGATGTGTATGCCCACAAGTTCTGTGATCTTTGCCTTAGTCTCATGGGCACCTATAATAAGCTGCTAAAGGTGCAATGTTTTATCAAAGGATTGAGCTCGATGGATGTGTAACAGAAGGTCAAAAAGGATTTTCTAGCAACGTTGACTGATGCTATCACTAAGGCTCAGATCTTTTTGCCCGAACCGTCAGTCAACTCGGTCAACTCTAGTCAACGAGATAGTCCACGGAGTAGTCAACGTGATGACTAGCTTGCTAATTCTTCATATTCGGGGAAGAAACGGTCATTATTCTATTGTGGCTCGAAGCATGAAGATGGCAGTGAAGCTAAGAAATTTCGTTTGGACCAGTGAGAGAAAGACAAGGTGGAGGGCAATTGTTTTCATTGCCATAAAGCTGAACATCAGAGCAAGGATTATTTTGAAAGGGTCAATGAATGATAAGGTGACTGTGGCAGAAACTATAGCAATGATGTGAGTGATAGTGCTTTTGGGGCCGTATTGCTTCAAGTTAGGCATTCTCTCGCCTTCATGAGCCACAAGTTTGATGTCACACAACAGAATTGACCTACTCAAGAATGGCGACATTATCTATATGGATTGGACTTCCATGTAGTTTCAGATCATCAGTCTCTCCAGATGTGGATCTTCGAGGCCGCCTTGCTCGTTGGCAAGAATTCCTGCAGGAAATGTCTATTAAGATCTGGTACAAGCATGGAGGTGACAATAAGGTGGCTGATGCGTTATCTAGGATGGTAAATTCTATCTCATTCATGAAGCTATTCAGCGATCTCTTGGATGAGCTTAAGGAGTTTGTTGACTTCGACTCCTTTATCATTGATATTCGCGCGAAGGTTTTGTTGAGGGACGCCTCTACAGATTTGAAGGGTGACAAGTTTGTGTCATTTGAAATACGAGATGGAATCCTGGTGAAGAAGGGATGTGTAATGGTTCCTTGTGTTGACAAACTCATCAAATGGATTTTGGTTAAGTGTCATAATGTGCCAAGTGCTGGGCATCCGGGGGTATTGAGAACGTATATGTTGGTGAAGAGGCATTTCTTTTCGCCTGGGATGAAGTCAGATGTTGAAAAGTACGTACGTGATTGTTTGACTTGTCAGGCGGTCAAAGTTGATCATCAGAAGCTCGCTGGCTTCTATCATCCTTTACGTGTACCCGAGAATAAGTGGGATAACATCTCGATGGACTTTATCACTGGTTTGTGTGGATCGTTTGACAAAGATGGCTCACTTTTTCCTTGTGAAGACAACGATAAAAGCTTCTGAACTTGCTCAGTTGTTTGTAGACCGGTTACTCAGTCTCTATGGTTTGCCGGGTGACATTGTGAGTGATCGGGATCCTCAGTTCACGTCCAAGTTTTGGCAAACGGTTTTTGAAAAACTAGAGACTAAACTAAGCATGAGTAGTGGTGAACATCCACAATTTGATGGGCAGACAGAGCGAATGAATCAGCTATTAGAAGATATGCTATAGTCTTTTATGGGAAACTTGACTCGACAGGGAGTATGGGAAAAATACTTACCTTTGCTTCAGTTTGCTCACAATAGTGCTCATCAATCAGCTATTGGCATGTCTCCTTTTATGGTGATGTGTGGCTATGAGCCTAGGTCTCTTGTGAGTTTTAATTTAGCTTTGGTTCGGGTTCCTCATGCTTGTGATTTCCTGGAGGATATACAGGACAAGCTTGAGCTGGCAAAATTGAACATGAGGCAAGCTCAAGAACGAGACAAAAGATTGGCTGATGAGCATCGTCATCATCAAGAGTACAAAGTTGGTGTTTTTGAGTTTTGGTTATAACTTGGATGACATTCCTGAAGAAGGGGAGAATTGAGTTCTATAGCTGTATTGCTATATGATTTGAGCCGTTTGTTCTATTCTCATTCTCTTGTTTTCCATGACTGTATTGTCATGTGAGAAAGCTGTATTGCTTTCTTTCTTTCATGACCGTTTGTTATGACGTTAGTGTTGTTGTTTGCACATCTTTTCTCCATAGCCGTATTGCCTTGGACTCCCTTCATTTGAGGCTCATTTAGCTTCTCGAGGCTATCATATGTGGCTGGGTCATGAAGGAGGGGAGAATGACACGAACCACAGGAATATTCTGAGAATATTCCATGGCCTATGGGATTTAAAGCCGTAACGCCTTAAGGGTTGGGAGATTGGCCTAGGGTTCGCTCTCTTGTTCGTTTCATTCCTCCAAGTGCCATCTAAGGTGGATTAAGTAGAAGGATCTCAGCATTGTATCTCCTCCTCGTGCTACTGCTGGGGGACTTCCAGAGCCATGTCGGACCTGATGGGCCATCCTTGCCGAACATCGGACACCGTTGGTGTCCAATGTTCAGCATGGAGCCCTAGTTGGGGTAATTCTATGTACATTTCTTCATCATCCCCTAGGGACCATACAAATATTGGGCCCACAGCACAACCTACCATAGCAGATCGCATGATCCAACTCCGTGTCACCACGTTGTGCTGCTGGGTCAGGGGGCTTTTGGACTTGTACATCTGGCTTTCCCTTTGCCTTCAGCATGGCATGCTAGAGTCTGACCACTCGGAGCACTCTGAGACAATCTAGCAGGTTTATTGTTAAACCTGGGCCAGTTGCGTGTTTCCCAACCGCGGTAGCTTGGAGCACTGCCCAGCGTGTGTCCCCCAAGACTTTCGGACATAGTGACATATTAAAACTATCATCACCTTTAAAATTATTTCGATTAGGATATTTATATTTCCATTAAGTAATTTACCATTATGTTTCTATCTTTAATGTTGAAAACAGACAGGGAAGGCCTAGCAAGACTGGTAAGAGCTTGTGGCCACTCAAGAGACCTTGCTCAAGCCAAACTACTCCATGCAGCCATCCTTGACAGCAGCGAGCACAATCAAGACAGGTACTTAGGTAATTTGCTTGTCCAAATGTATGGTAAGTGTGGTAGTGTGGCCAAAGCCCGTGAGGTCTTCGACTCAATTGAGCCCAAGAATCAGTTCTCATGGGGAATCATGCTGGAAGCATACGTCCATAACGGGTATCTCCAGGAATCGAAGTGGATCTTCAGCCAGATGCCCGATAAAAACGTTGTCTCCTACACCGCGATGATCGTGGTGCTCGTCAAATTCGGATGTTTGGAGGAAGCAAAATCTACGTTTGATGCCATGAGCCAAAGGGATGTTCTTCCTTGGAACGCAATGGTTTCTGCATATGCCCAAAGTGGGCATTTGCTAGAGGCAAAGAAACTCTTCGATAGCATGCCACAGTGGAACTGCTCGTCGTGGAACGCGCTGCTCGCTGGCTACGCAAGCCAAGGCCTGGCGGCGCAATCTCAAGAAATTTTTGCCATGATGCCCGAGAGAGATACCGTGTCTTGGAACAGCCTCGGGCAGGCCTACTGCACGGCGGAGGATCTGGCGGGCGCGAAGTGGGCGTTCGATCGCAACCCAGCTCGCGATGTCATCTCCTGGACGGCGATGGTGGGCGCGCTCGCGCAGGGAGGGGAGACCCGCCATGCGAAGCTCGCGTTCGATCGCATGCCGCAGTGGAACTTAGTCGCGTGGAACGTGATGATCACGGGGTATGCGCACAGCGGAGACGACGATCAATTTCAATCCAGGTTTGGGCTGCGCCAGATCGCGGAGCCGGACGTGGGCACCAGCCGCGCGATCGGGGACGCGTATGATTCGTGCGAGAGCTCGATCGAGGAGGTGAAAGAGCTCTTCGACGGCATGAGCGAGAGGAATCGCTCGTCGTGGAACGCGATGATCTCGGCCTGTGCTCGAGGTGGGCGAGTGGAGGAAGCCGCCCAGATCTTCCACTCCATGCCCGAGTGGGATTCCATCTCCTGGAACGCGATGCTGAGAGCTCTGGCCGACAATGCCCGGCTCAAGCAGCTAGAGATCTTCTTCTTCCGTGACATGCCCGTCACCAACGTTGTCTCGTGGACGGTGCTCATCACGGCGTATGCGCAGGCCGGGTTTGTGGACGAGGCGAGGGTTTTCTTCGAGGAAACGCGAGAGAGGAACGAGGTAACTTGGAGCGCAATGGTGGCGGCGTATGCTCGGAATGGGTATATGGAGGAAGCCGCGTGTTTGTTTGAAACTATGCCCGGCTGGAACTTGATCTCCTACAACGTCATGGTCCAGGGGTACGCTCAAGCCGGATCAATCGAGGAATCAAAGCGAGTCTTCGACCGGATGCCCGAGTATAACGTGGTTTCATGCACGTCTTTGCTCGATGGATATGCCCAGCGCGGCCGTATCGATGAAGCATGGAGGGTTTTCAGTGAAATGGTGGAGAGAGATATCATCTCCTGGAATGCCCTCTTCACGGCTTTGGCTCAGAACGGGCGGATCGAGCACGCGAAGCTGGCGTTTGAAAAGATGCCAATGAGAAGCATGGTCTCGTGGGCGTCTATGATTGTGGCTTACGCTCAAAACGAGAGATTTAGCGAGGCCGAGAAGATGCTGGAGAGCGTGCCCGAGGCACGGAAGTCCTTGTCCTGGATTGCTTTGATCGGGGCTTACTCACAGAGCAGTGATCTTCAAGGAGCCGAGGCTGCGTTTCGCAAGATTCCCAACAGAGATGTTGCGTCCTGGAACGTGATGATCGTAGTTCTGGGACAGCGGAAGCATCTCTCTCGAGCAAAACGCTACTTCGACAGGATGTCTCACTGGAACTTGGTCTCGTGGACGGCCTTGATCGTGGCATTCGCTCAAATTGGGGATGTGAAAGAAGCAAGGATGGCATTCGACAACCTACCCGAGGAGCCCAACACTGTGACATGGACCGCTCTACTGGCGGCGTATGCCCAAAACGGGCACACCATCCAGGCAAAGGCTGTGTTTGACGAGATGCCCGAAAGAAATGAGGTCTCCTGGAGTGCAATGAATGCGGCATATGCCCAGGCAGGGCATTTTGATTGCGCCATCAATCTCTTTCAGGAGATGAACCTCGATGGAGTGAAGCCAAGTGAGATCACCTTTATAAGCGCACTCATCGCTTGCAGCCACAAGGGCATGGTGGAAAAGGCCGTGGAGTTGTTTGTTTCGATGGTTGGCGATCACGGGTTGAGAGCTGCCAGGGATCACTACTGTTGCATGGTGGATGTTCTTGGGAGAGCTGGGCAGCTCAGGGATGCGGAGGAGCTGATCGAGAGCATGCCTTTCATGGGCGATGGTGTTGCTTGGGGAACTCTGCTGGGATCTTGCAAGCTTTACAAGGATCCTGACCGAGCCAAGCGCGTTGCAAAAGAGATGGTGGAAATGAATCCGGGGGATGGTGCTCCGTACGTTCTCCTCACAAGCATTTACTCCGAAGCTGGTAAACAGGATGAGATGGCTGCTCTTGGAGAAACTTAAGGGGAGGTAATGATGCACTTGCTTGGCTTACTGTGCACAGCCTCCACAGATTTAACTCTTCCAGGTTGGAGGAAGGTAACATAAACTTAGAAATGCTATCCATGATTCTTGCACTTCATGCAATTGGCAAATGTCCATTTGAACGTTCAGTAACATTATAAAGATAAAATGTCATAGAAGGTGTGTGGTATTCTCTCTTGTACATGCCAAGTTTCACAGATTGTGAATTGAATTGAATCACTTAAAAAAGAGGAGATAACATACATGTAGCATGCCCTTAACATATGGCATGTCCCATACAAGCACACAATCATGTTTAAATTACAATTATAGCAATTGAAATGTGATAAAAAAAAATGCATCCACACATATGTAAATAAGACATGCAGCTATATGCAATTATATATTGTTTGTCATATTTTTTTCCATCATAAAATCTATTCCTCTTATATATAACATGTAATTTGTCCATGAGTATCAACATATGCAGCAAATACTTCAATTAAAGCAAATTGATCAAGTTTGTCTATCAAATTTTACAATTGCCACAAATTTACGACATCTACTACAGAAACTTTAGAAATTGTACAATTTTCATTGTTAAATTCTACAATCTTGTAGATATACAGCCATATGGCATAATGTAATTCATTTTTAATTTTGTAATATTTGAATGGGCATGGAATGGGCATAGTATGACCTATACCCATCCCATGCCCCATTCACTAGACAAGGTTGACAGTAGAGGGTGAATGGCTAGCCCATGAGCTATCTCCTTCGCCTGTCCTCCTCACAAGCCCTCAAGGGTGCAGTGATCTTGGAAGAAGCACAAGCAAGGGGGGTCAAAAGGTTATATTAACTTAACCTATTTTAAAGACTCACAGTAGCAATGGTGATTGGTGAGGAACTTCAAGTGAGGTGTAATATAGTTTAAGTGAGGCTAGACTTCTTATCTTTGTTGTTTAGAGTTGAGGATTGCTCCAAAAGCTAAGAACATGAGACTAGAATGCAAGATAAATTTAGTCTAAGATTGGTGTTGATTCAAATCAAAGATTTGTACAAAGAGTTTAGCTTTTATACTAAACTTTTGCCACCATCGGTAGAAATAGTTTATACCCTCTCTGGCTAACATACCCATAGATAACTAAATAAAAAATCTGTGATTAGACTACTACCTAGTTGACATGTCTACAAGCTTATCGCATAAGCCCAACCTGCCATCTGTACCTACCATGTCACCAGCCTGGCTTGTGTGTAACCTAAGCCCAAGCCACAGTCCTTGACCCTAAAAGGACGAGTGTACAAGGCCACTAGGATTATATTCGAGCACATGATAGGAAGGAAGAAGAACGTGAAGAACAAGGATAAGAAAACTAAGAAGGATTAAAAGATGCTTATGAAAACCTTAAAGCATGATTTGTTGTAAAAAACAAAAGTTTCTAAATATATATTTAAAAACCTATATATAAATGAGTATGGCCATGCTATATAGATTAAGATGGTTAGCATCTTGGTTTTTATTTTCTTTTTTAGTAGCCAATAATGTTTAGTAGCACTTGCTGTGACAATTTTGCCCTATTTATTCTCAAAGTTTATGGATATTATGCATTTTATGTACTTTTTTAAGCCATATGCTCAAACCACCCTTGATGACATTCTTTAATTAACACTGTCATAATGTGATTGTGGGTATCGAAAGGTCTTATGGATACTCTTTTCTTATTGTCACAACGGCAGAAGGTTGGTATTGCTAGACCTTTTTTCAATCTCCATCCAAGCTAATTGAGAAATTAACCTTTATATGTGCACTTGATTAGAAGAGTATAAAGACAGTAAGTGTTATTAATTAAGCATACTAGTTAAAGAAAATCATTTGTTAATTTGCACTTGTTAGTGTTAGGAACCTCTGCAATATTGAGTTTGGTCCCTCAATATTTGCTAAATGATAGCTTATTGTGTGCGCCAAGATACCCTTGCTATCATGCCCCTTGTGTTGGTCTCGTTTGGTTCCATTAGTTATTTATGGAAAATGTCTAGATTTGCTAATTTGACATATCTATAAAATGTAGAGATTGTTCTATATATGATGGTGTTAATCTTGTGTCTAAATTCACAATTTAATGCCATTTTATACTTAGTAAATTTCACACTTCCTAGAGACTAGCTCCTGGTACTAAGGGTGATTAGGGGTGCCTAAAGGGAGGGGTGGGGGGAGTATGGATTGTGGGGGTAGTGGGTAGGTTAGGCATGGTTGATTAATTTGAGATATAATTTAACTCCTACTTGTATGTTTGTTCTTCTTCTTTACCTGGCTTGGGTCTAAGCCTAAATTTTATACCATTAACTAGTGAAATACCCATACCTTTGTGTTAGGTTATTAATATGCCAAAATAACACCATATTTCATTTATCTCCATTTTCCACTTTGATACCCTATGCCCATAAGGCTCTTGGGTAGCTGGGATTAAATTGCAGTTGCCCAGCTCTGCTTCCTATACAAACGAGAGTTGGCTCACTTGCTAGGGTCATGTTGTGGTGGGTTTAAGTTCCATTCTATAGTTATCTTATGGTAAATCACCATAGGTAAAAGGTGAAAATCACATGCATTATAAACACAATATTATAAGATATTGCCTCTCTCATTTGTAATTATATATGCTTCAACTCCACTTCCTATGAAGGATGATCCTATTCTAATAGAAGTTGAGTTACTACTATTTATATTCAAATATAAGGATGAAGACATATTTGTGACTGAGATGTTTGTTGCTATATGTTTAATGAGGTTAACCACACATATCAGTATTGTTAGCATTTATTGAATTGATATCCTCCATTTCTTGGATGGATGCTTTGATGTAGCGCATGTGATCATGGGATGAGATTTGGATATACTATCACCGTGGATCCTTGGAACCTTGGGGGATAAATGGGGATAAAATAGCCACTAAGGGCTCTCTCATCAAGCAATTGCCCCTTTTCTAGTTGGCTTAAGGGGAGAGAGATAAGGTGTGCTATAGTTGGTATCGGAGCAAATGGCACGGTGTAAGTGACTAATTTTTCCATTTTACTTTAGTCACTTAACCACACTTCCAACCACTTGGAGGAGTCTCATTCACAACCTCCACAAGTCCCAGTTAGGACTTGGGGCATGCTAGCCCCGAGAATGGCATCCATGCCACTCAACCTTTGCACTTGGTCTAAGTGCTCCACATGTCCAATCCCATGATCGACACCCCAAGGTACCACCGACATATCGGCCCGTTACGCTGAGGCTATACCTATTCACCTTGGTCACACCGGTGGTCCAACACCACCTACATTGCAATCCCGTCTCTCATAGACTAGGCCATCCATCGATGAGTGATCATCCCAGATCCACTCCTTAGCATCCTTAGGATGCTCGCAAACTTAGGGAATAACTTTCCCCAATATCTCTTTTTCGGTCCCCACCAAGTCCCTCTCTGTCGATGGCCGTGTTCACCAACACTGCCACTGGATCAAGGCCCGCAGGCCCGACCTCTAAGTCCAACTGTCCTCTGGGACTTCCTCACTGGGTGACCATGTCCTTTGTCACCACACGAGAGGCTACTCCTCTTCCTTTCCACAGTCTGGGATTTTGGGACAACATTTCGGAACACCGTGGCCTTACGCAAGCCTCATGGGTACTTTCCCCGCCTTTCGCCTTTAGGTGCTTTAGCCATAGGCTTAGAGCGAGGTTCCGTTGAGCCACGACAGGTATCCAAGTAGGTAGTGCCACCCACACTTGGACTGGGAGCATCGGCCAGTCGATCTCCCGGGGGAACTAGAGCCGGCTCTTGAACACTTCACCAAGCTACCCCGCTTGTCGGTTTGTGTTCACTTTAGTCTTGGACTTCCTAGTGGGCAGCTCATCACCCAACACTGTCCGGCCTTCCTGGGCCAAACTGGCCTTTCCTGGCCAAACTGGCTCCATTGCAGTCCTCCCCCTACTATACTTTTGGAGCTCACCAAACCCCCAGGGTCTGGGAGACGAACGCTTTGGGCTTTCACCCTCTCAGACTCGACTCGGACTCGGCCTCGGACTCGGACTCGGACTTAGTCTCGGACTCGGACTCGGATTCGGACTCGGACTCGGACTCGGCCTCGGTCTCGGTCTCGGTCTCGGTCCTGATCTCGGTCTCGGTCTCGGTCCCGGTCTCGGTCTTGGTCCTGGTCTCGACTTCGGACTCCATCTCGGGTCCATCTCGGACTTCATCTCGGACTCCATCTCGGGTCCATCTCGGGTCCATCTCGAACTCCATCTCGGACTCCATCTCGGACTCCACCTCGGACTCCATCTCGGGTCCTTCTCGGACTCCATCTTGGACTCCATCTCGGGTCCATCTCGGGTCCATCTCGGACTCCATCTCGGACTCCATCTCGGGTCCATCTCGGACTCCATCTCGGACTCCATCTCGGGTACATCTCGGTTCCATCTCGGACTCCATCTCGGGTACATCTCGGTTCCATCTCAGACTCCATCTTGGACTCCACCTCGGACTCCATCTCAGGTCCTTCTCGGACTCCATCTTGGACTCCATCTCGGGTCCATCTCGGGTCCCATCTCGGGTCCATCTCGGGTCCATCTCGGACTCCATCTCGGACTCCATCTCGGGTCCATCTCGAACTCCATCTCGGACTCCATCTCGGGTCCATCTTGGACTCCATTTCAGACTCCCACGTGTCATGTGTTGGTCCTTTTGGGTCCCTTTTTGGAGCCTCGCTTATTGCTCTCTTTGTGCTTGTTCCTCGAGCACTTTGTTGGGAGTTCCACTCCCGCTCTCAACCTTTCAAGGCGGAGCTTTTAGTCCAAACGTGTTACGCTCGTTTAGCTTTCGCTTCGGCCACTACCACATGGCGCCCCTCCGGCTCCACTTTGGGGCCTAGGGATTTTGTGTCTCACAACTCCACCACCCACAGACGAAGTTTGATGTCCTCATCGAACGGTAAACCCTTTCATAAAGTAACACCCACACGTGTTACCATTTCCATCCTTGGCATCTAGCTAATATTTGTCTATGGTTTGACACTAAAGGCTCACCATGCCTTGTCCATCCTCTAAGGAGCATAGCCCCTCCAACTTAGAGGCTCATTTGACCACTTGTGGTGGTTCTCTCCTTTTATTGATTTAGTTCTCACTAAACCTGTTAGAGACACCTTCTCTAACTCAACCCCACTACTCATTCTCGAATGATCTCACTTTTCATCGATATAACCCTTGCATTTTGGAACTTTTAATTCTGACTTCTTGAAGTCAATTTCCTGGGTGTCTCCGACACCTTGCATTGCACATATTGTGCAACTCCACTTCCCCCTCTTAAGAAGTCCTCTACTCGAGGGCAACATCATCCTCTCTTCGATTTCGCGCCACCTTTAGCACTAAGTTCCGGTTATCATAATTTGTGCTAGGGCTGTCCACGACTCTATCATTTGGCTACTTTGCCACTCCTTCACTTGGAGCTTTTACTTCGCCAAATTGGAGCACTTAGGAATCCATCTTTGGAAGTCCACTTCCTTTCCCACAAGCCGTTAGCATTAAACACATTAGTGTTCCTTGGCTAACTTTGCCATTTGGATCCCTTCCATTAAATTCCATGGCCCAAACTTGGCCACTAGTCCTTTGCTCCTATCCTTGATTGTTGCCCCCAGCAACACAGGATCGCTACCTCCATTTTCGAGGTATCCCTTCGGTTCCATAGCAAAGACTCTTCTTTGCCAAGTCTGGAGGATGTTCACTCCTAGTATGTCTCTTTAGCATCTTCTGCTATGGGCTCTATCCACGGCCCAACTTCGTGACCCTTCCATGGGTCTTTTATAGAGACTACTTTCCTCGGACTCACTATGCCATCGCACGGACACAGCTTATTTCCCTTAGGTGCTCTTCCCACTTGATCACTTTGACCAAGCCACACCATCTTAAATAGTTCAAATCAACATTTTGAACCAGGAACTTCCTTCCTTAGCCAACCAAGGACCTTGTCCTTATTTGGCCATAAGATCACCTAGTGATCTCACCTTGGCACCTTACCAGAGTTGCCAAGAGGTACTTAGTCTTCTAGACCTTCAAGTTGTTGACCATAACCCCGAGGGCATCCCCCACACTTGGCGGTGCACCCAAGCTAGCCCTTACGGCCAAGGGTTCATAGCAACTGAGATTAGGTGTCCCCATCTCATTCACCACGTTCTTGGTGCCCCTTGCACCAAAGCGTTCAAGTTAGATATGCTGAGCTTTCACACTAAGCAATCTAACCGTGCATCACGACTCCGAGGCATCCCTCGCTTGGCGGTGTGCCCAAACCAGTCTCCCCACTGAGAGTCCATGACCACCGAGTCATATGAGTGTCCTCATATTCCAAACCATCACCACGCCCTAGTGAGTTGGGACTCGAACCCAAGCACTAGAGGGTCGGGACTCAAACCCAACCTCCGTATATGCATCTACGGATGGCATCACACCGGATGTCTGGCGTGACTCCCCACGCTGGTGCACCAACTTATACTTAAAGCGCGCTACAGATCACAGCTTAGGAACCCAGTTCTTCTGCACTACCAAGTCCTCTCTTGACATGTCTGTAATCATGCATGGACTCCTCCATGCTCGGCCTCCTAGGCCCCCCTTTGAAGTTGGCTCCTTCAACTAGGGTATTCGTTCCCCCTGGCTTGCCAATCTCACTTAGCAAGTCATTTGGCCACCGTAACATGGTTCATGCATAAGCGTGAAAGTCCTTAACCATCGACTTTCGTTCAAAGCCCTCTCTTTGAACACTCGGGAACTACTTCCCTAACCTTGATAGCCTCGCCTCTTGGCAAGCTTCAAAACCACGCTTCTGCTGCGCCACTTTAATTTCGCGCACTCTATAAACCATTTACACTTGGACGTCTAAGTACTTATTTACCTAGGAGGAATGTTCAAGGAACTCTGTTCCTTAGCTTGCTAAGGTCTCTCCTTTCACAAGCTTTCCAATTGCCATATAGTCTAACATGGACAATCCCATGCTTTAGATTCTTCATGGCATCCCAGCTGCTAGTAACAACATGCTTGAGCACCCACTTGATTCTCCACTCCCAACTTGCATAACCACCTTTGGTCATGCCTGTCAATTCCTATGGTTCGGTTCTATCCTTATATTACTTGCTTTTTGGCCTCATACATTTCCTTCGGTTATTCTCCTCCAGACTAGGAAGATAGCTTTGCACTTTCTACCATACCTTGGCAAGTATTCATAAGGATGAACCTACTCGACCGCCTAGGGAGTGGTTCCTCAATTCGGGTTTGCTCACCTTGTAATCTCCTATATTAGGATTACCGTTGCTACTTATGGGCCTTCTTATGCCCATCACTGGCCCCACCAAAATCCCGTCTTTGGCTTTGTCCGATTTGGGTAGACGGACTTCTCTCGTCACCGCAACCTTGGACATTTGGATAACACCTTCTATCCATCATTTGCTAGGGACTTTGTCCCTTGGGCATTATCTGTTGCCCTCATGCCACCAAACACCACCTTTTGGTGTTCTAGAGTGTTTGGGTGTCTCAATGATGGTCTCTTTGACAATGAGCATTCTCCTTTCGACATTGACTTACTATATCGCAACATAAGCAATTTATCCCCCATAAGGGTATATCTAACATCTTTATCCCAATAAGAAGTCTTAGGTAGTTGCCTTTTACCAATTTAACGACTTATTTTGCACCTTTTGCTTAATTGCTTCATAGTTGTCAAGTCTTACAACTCATTGCTGGTGCTTCCACACCTCCATCATTATCTGGGTCACCACACTCTAACCGCATGCCTTCCAGCATAGGCTATGCTATTCCCATTTCCATTGGGATTCCTTTAGAATGGGTTCTCATAAACTCGCCAACTTGACCTCAAGGCAGCATGCCTTGGCACATTCGGTGTCTCCACACCATCGGCTCCACGAGCCTACCTTTATGACACTTCTTACTGGTGTCTAGGTCTTTTTGCCAAGACCAATATGGTTGTCTCTTATGTTAATTATCCATTAGCACTGCACCATAGAGTTCACACACAACTTTGCGTCAAAGTTGTTTTCTTCTGGGAAACTCCTTCCCACGACTTTAGCATGGCACCTTCTGCCATCAATGAGATACACACTGCTCTCATGCTTGGATCTCAAGATCCTCCCCATCCTTCGTGGGGCACCACACACCTCAGTCCAAAAGCTTTCCTCAAGCCCTTAGGATTATACCTTGACTCTATTGGAGTCATTCAACTTTTTGGACTTTGTTAATTTGATGACCCATGAGGTCCTACTTTTGAGGTGCTAGCTCATTGGAATACAACTCCTTGTATTCATGTCCTACTCCAAGGACCATCTTTTGCAAGTGTTACTCCGATACTTGATTTGGTCTCTTGGGGCAACCTTTTGCCCCTTAGGACCACTTGTTCATGTGATGAGAATACCAACTCATCCTCTGAGTACACCCCTAACTCCTTGGGTTGTTCCAGCATTTATTAGAGGTAGCCCCGGCTACCATTTCAAGGACTTGTGTCCTCTTCCGTATTTGACCTCCCACGGTCATCAATTCCAATCTCAAATTTATGAGCACTTGCCTCAACTATGTGAGGATAATCTTATGACTCCTTTATTGTTTTGGAGTCTCTATCTTTCCCGTGATCCCAACTATAGTTGTTTACCACAACTACCTTAGTCAATTGGATGAGCCAAATGCTCATCTGGATCACATCCTCAACTCAATGAGGAAAACCTTGCACCGTTCCCAAGATCCCAAAGTTGTTCCATTAATGGCCCTTTTCTATCCACCACGTTGTCTACAAGTTCACACATGAACTGTAATGGAGAGCCATGTCTTCCCAACCTGCTACTCCTCAAGGATAGGCCCACTCCTCGGACCTTTCGATGCCAACACCAATGGTGATATACTTAAGCATCAATAAAAGTCGGACTAAGGAACAGCTCCGATACCAAGTTGTAAACGACTAATTTTTCCATTTTACTTTAGTCACTTAACCACACCTCCGACCACTTGGAGGAGTCTCATTCACAACCTCCACAAGTCCCAATTAGGACTTGGGGCATGCTAGCCCCGAGAATGGCATCTATGCCACTCAACCTTTGCACTTGGTCTAAGTGCTCCACGTGTCCGATCCCATGATCGATACCCCAAGGTACCACTGATATATCGGCCTGTTACGCTGAGGCCATACCTATTCACCTTGGTCACACCGGTGGTCCAACACCACCTACATTGCAATCCCGTCTCTCATAGACTAGGCCATCCATCGATGAGTGATCATCCCAGATCCACTCCTTAGCATCCTTAGGATGCTCGCAAACTTAGGGAATAACCTTCCCCAATATCTCTTTTCCGGACCCCACCAAGTCCCTCTCTGTCGATGGCCGTGTTCACCAACACTGCCACTGGATCAAGGCCCGCAGGCCCGACCTCTAAGTCCAACTGTCCTCTGGGACTTCCTCACTAGGTGACCGTGTCCTTTGTCACCACACCAGAGGCTACTCCTCTTCCTTTCCACAATCTGGGATTTTGGGACAACATTTCGGAACACCGTGGCTTTACGCAAGCCTCATGGGTACTTTCCCCACCTTTCGCCTTTAGGTGCTCTAGCCATGGGCTTAGAGCGAGGTTCCGTTGAGCCACAATAGGTATCCAAGTAGGTAGTGCCACCCACACTTGGACTAGGAGCATCGGACAGTCGATCTCCCGGGGGAACTAGAGCCGGCTCTTGAACACTTCACCAAGCTACCCCGCTTGTCGGTTTGTGTTCACTTTAGTCTTGGACTTCCTAGTGGGCAGCTCATCACCCAACACTGGGTCCGGCCTTCCTGGGCCAAACTGGCCTTTCCTGGCCAAACTGGTTCCACTGCAGTCCTCCCCCTACTATACTTTTGGAGCTTACCAAACCCCCTAGGGTCTGGGAGACGAACGCTTTGGGCTTTCACCCTCTCAGACTCGAACTCGAACTCGGCCTCGGACTCGGACTCGGACTCGGACTCGGACTCGGACTCGGATTCGGACTCGGACTCGGACTCGGCCTCGGTCTCGGTCTCGGTCTCGGTCCCGATCTCGGTCTCGGTCTCGGTCCCGGTCTCGGTCTTGGTCCCGGTCTCGACTTCGGACTCCATCTTGGGTCCATCTCAGACTTCATCTCGGACTCCATCTCGGGTCCATCTCGGGTCCATCTCGGACTCCATCTCGGACTCCACCTCGGACTCCATCTCGGGTCCTTCTCGGACTCCATCTCGGACTCCATCTCGGGTCCATCTCGGGTCCCATCTCGGGTCCATCTCGGGTCCATCTCGGACTCCATCTCGGGTCCCATCTCGGGTCCATCTCGGGTCCATCTCGGACTCCATCTCGGGTCTATCTCAGACTCTATCTCGGACTCCATCTCGGGTCCATCTCGGACTCCATCTCGGGTACATCTCGGTTCTATCTCGGACTCCATCTCAGACTCCACCTTGGACTCCATCTCAGGTCCTTCTCGGACTCCATCTTGGACTCCATCTCAGGTCCATCTCGGGTCCCATCTCGGGTCCATCTCGGGTCCATCTCGGACTCCATCTCGGACTCCATCTCGGACTCCATCTCGGACTCCATCTTGGGTCCATCTTGGACTCCATTTCAGACTCCCACGTGTCATGTGTTAGTCCTTTTGGGTCCCTTTTTGGAGCCTCGCTTATTGCTCTCTTTGTGCTTGTTCCTCGAGCACTTTGTTGGGAGTTCCACTCCCGCTCTCGACCTTTCAAGGCGAAGCTTTTAGTCCAAATGTGTTACGCTCGTTTGGCTTTCGCTTCGGCCACTACCACGTGGCGCCCTTCTGGCTCCACTTTGGGGCCTAGGGATTTTGTGTCTCACACACGGGTTCGATTCCCAATGATTAGTGGCTACTTAAAAGTATAATATACCCTTGAGCAAGGTATATTCCTACCCCTAAAATTTGAAATCGTATGTATTGGGCATCCGTGCATACATCCTTCCTCTTGTGTGGAGTATCCATGGACGAAAGTATCCATCGTGGGAGTGCAGTACGGGTGGATGACTAGTTGCCTCACATGGAATAACTAGTCTACACAATGGAAGGATTGGTAGATTTAGTGCGGAAATGGAGGTGTTGGTTCCCCTTGGCTCAGTAGGGGTTGTTAGTCAATAGTCAATGAGGACATTGACATCTCTAAAGGGGGGGTGAGTGTAGCGCATGTGATCATGGGATGAGATTTGGATATACTGTCACCGTGGATCCTTGGAACCTTGGGGGATAAATGGGGATAAAATAGCCACTAAAAGCTCTATTTCGTTAAAGTGGGAATTGTCATTATCCCACTTGTAAAATAAGGTTTCCAAACCTTTATATAGTATATAAATATAACAAAATTCAACTGCATTAAGGCACATGCCATTTTATTTTAAACAAGGAAATGTCTACTTAATCACTTCTCCTCCCCCTGCCACTGCTTCACCTCTCTCTTCTCCTTGTCATCGTCGTCCAATTTCTTTCCATCCTTTTAATATTGGCTCAGTTGCTCCGAGTCTAGGTGGAGCCCAAGTCCCCATTCAATCTTTACTTTCCCCTTATTAATAAAACAACTTCGCAGACTTCCAATAACATGCTGTAACACTTCTAGTATAATGCAAATCCTCTCAAAGAATTGTCTTTTAATATTAATACAATGGCATGGAACCCCATGCCATAATAAGTTACATTTTTAAATAAATACATGCCATCTCAGACTGTTATTTTTTGCCTCCAACGCCTATACAATAATCTTGGAATTTCATCACTCTCCACACTATCAGGATTTAAACCCAATAGTAATGCCATCTCTTCTCTAATACGTCCACGCTCATGTTCAGTGGTCGAAGAACCCATCCGGTTGAGCAGATTATGGAGATGCGGATAGTGCTTGGCTAGACAATATACATGCCATAAATGATGACTGGTGTCTGTCCGATCAAATGGCTTCTGATATACCGTTCCATCTGCCATTTGGTTGATTTCTGCAGCCACCTCCTGGACTGGCCGGTTCTCTATCACCATCGCTTCAAGCCGTTTTGCAAGGTCCCCCAGAACATACGGTTTCTTCTCCCTAGTTTCCATACTGCAAGAGATGGGGTGCACTGCATATGTGTGCGTGTTCGCTGCAGTTTTAATCGGCGAGTCATCGATGATGAGGATTTCACTTGACCTAGCAGTCCGGTTCAGCACTACAGCCTCTGCCTTGACGAAGATGGGCTTGCTACCCCTCACATGGACCATAGTCAAGCAATCCTCCTACGTTAGGAGAAAGTCAAATGGTAATATTACTCGCGTCTGATCGTGCATCATCTGTAGCAACGTTAATGCATTGTGGCGCATCATGGATGTCCAAACTCCCAATTGCAAATTGAACCCGGCCCTATGTTTTAAGTGTCGCATGGTCATTATTAGATCCCGCAGTTTCTCCCGTGTGATTAATGTGAATCTGTCTCTTTTGACCAACTTGCGACCGCAGGCTTTGGAGGGTGCAGTGACATTCGAGGACGAGCCACGCTCATGGGAGAAAAGGACACCGTTCAGATCAAAAACGATACAGTACTTTCGCCGTGACTCTGAAATGAAATGCGTCAGCATAAAAAATGGTACAAGTCAATTTTACCATCTACAATATTAGCGAATGGTGCTCCCGATGGTCGTTCAGAGGGTTTTGGTCGAGGAAACGTGAAGGGCGGAAATACTCTCCTCTGCAATGTGGGGTCAATCGCATCCGATGGCGTGTGGGCACATGCCATTTCAGCTGTAGACTCTGGTACAACTGGCTCAACAGTGGCATGGGGTGGTTCCGATGGCGTGTGATCACACGCCATTTCAGCTGGTGCCTCCGTTGGCAAAGTGGACATGACTGAACAGGCAGCAGGGGCGGTGTAGGGAGGTTCCAACGGCGCGTAGTCAGACGATTGGGCACACGTTGGAAATGAGGATACGACCGGCTCGGCGGCTGGGGCGGCCTCATGCGGGTCCAATGGCGCCTGGTCACCGTCAGTTGGATACGTGGACAAGATTGACTCAGTGGTATGGGCAGCATCAAGTGGAGCGTGGTCAGCTTGCTTGGCGTTGATATGGATAGTAGCCTCCACCAGCTCTGATGACTCTTGCAGGCAAGTAGAGTCCACTGGCTGATCCATATGCATGTCCAAATATCTCCCTTCGATTGAGATGGTATCCTCCCGTGCTACTAAAAACAAACTCATTAGCACATTGAATCGACTATACTGTATTTACCATCAACTGCTATTGAGGAACTAGGACCGATATCACTTGGGCGCACTGCTGATTCTGAAGGATTGGACATACATTTCGACCCTTGCTTGGCACTATCCTTCCTCGACACTAAAGGCTAGAGTTTGTATCTTAATTCAACTGAATAATCTCTACTTACCATTTCTTCTGCGACCTACATGGACAATGTTAGAAATGGTAAAAGGTTAGGAATGGATGTACTATTATTTACCTAATGGTTTGTCTTGTATGACCTTCCTCCGCTGCTCTTTGGCCACCTCAGACTGGCCATCGTCGTCATCATCGTCATCGTCGTTATTGTGATCATCACCATTGTGAGGACCATCCAAGTCCTCTTCATCCTCCTTTTCTTCATCCTCCTCTTCTTCGTCCTCCTCTTCTTTGTCCTCCTCTTCGTCCTTCTGCTCTTCCTGCTCATTATCTTTCTCTGGCTCCTCATCCCCCTCCTGCATTTCTTCCATAGGCTGCTCAGGCTGGATGGCTTGTTCTTCCAGGACCATCTTGGGAAAATCATCTGGCCGAGTCTCCATCTCAAAATACAAGACATCCATAGCCTGTTTTAGTGCGTGACCTAGGACCGTATCCTCACCCGACTGTCTTAACATGGTTTCTGCACGTTCTTGCACCCTTCGAAGACGACGAGATGAGAAAAACGTGGCCCTGACTTGAAAAGCATCCCTCATCCATTGTACCTCTCCATTGAGATTGGGGAAGGGGAGTCCGCCATAGGAATCTGAGTCAGAAGGTGGTGACTGGCTCCTTTCACTCAGCCCTTGATCTGCAATGAATGGCATGAGCACACACGCCATAACCGCGAGGCATTACCTATCATCTTTTCGTTGCCCTTCTTCCTTTTCGAATCAAACGCCTCTGATCCCGACGACTGTCCAACGTGCTTTCGCTTTTTATGACCACTGTCAGTTTGAGCTTGGCTGGTGCTTGCCTGTTTTGCCTTTGAAGAAGTGTCTCCTGCAAGGAATGGCATGAGACCACACGCCATTGTAAATATAATTTGTACCTCCTTTTTTCCTATTGCTTGTCTGTTTGTCCTTGTTCGACGCGCCACCAGTGCGTTTTTCAGTCCTCGTGTCTGAATATTCACAACGATCTATAATCAAAATGGCGTGAGGCCTCATGTGACCTTACCTTGTGCAGGTTGTGAGCTCGGCCTAACATCAGTAGCTGTTAACGCCGTTTCAGCATTTGGGGGTGGCCACGCTCCTGCATACAGAGCTTGTGAGATAACATTTAAACTTAAAGTGCGTACTCACCAGGTTCGTAGAGAAGATACTGTTTTTCTTTGGCAACTGTAATTATATGCTCCATTGAAGTCACCTCTTCAATGGAGTTTGTCACCGCAACACACGGGACACCCTTGAGTAGTGCGGCTCGAAAGAATAGTCCGCCGCAGTTGTACTCGACAACGCATTTGCCCTTGGAGTCACCCGCTATTGCGTTGAAGACCCAGCTGAGCATTTCCCATGCTGCACCTGGAGCTTTCTTTGGATTCGAAAGCTCCATAGCCGTCTTCAGTTCCTCAGGCACAGGTAAATTGACCTCCCTCAGATCAATTCGATCGGCTTTGTTGAACGAAGCTGGGAAGTCACTCCAGTCCCACTCTGCTGCAGGACCAATAACAAGGGCGAGTGTGAAGATGCGGACATTCGTCGGTATCTTCTTCTTAGCCATTATCCCATGGATCTCCCGCATCTCCTTGCCTTTCAACCGAGCCTTCACCTTGTTCAAGGCCTTCCAGAACTTGTGATAGGATTCGGAGTCGTAGATCATATAGTGGACTGAAGATTCCACCTCCGCAAGTCCCACCATTAAGTCAATGATGGAGCTGACTTCGTCTGCATGAGTGATCTCCTCATTTGTGAAGTCCATCACACAAAAGATGTTCTTGACCTGCTCATCTCCGCGGGAAACGATGCTCCTCCACCTTTGATCCTCATCCGAATTCACGTATACCCGGTAAGGTTCTCGATAGGCCTCTGCTGCGGGGTCGAGCTGTTTCTGAAGCCGGCAGTCGACATCCCTCTTAATGAAATTTGGATACTGATCCAACTTCTCAGCTTTACTTTTCGTGGCATCCCGCAACAGATCGATGAACTTGGGGGCCCCCTTCACGTAGTCGTCGATGTCTTCATTTGACAAGTCCAGCTCTTCCATCATCTCTTGCGTGGTGTCGATGCTCACCCTCGCCACGGCCACTTGCTCGAAGATCCAATCCTTCAATAGCGCACGAGCTCTCAGAGTCGTGCACAAGTCCTCGTATGTCACAATATGGCCGGGAGTCATTTTGGTCTTGTTGAAGACTACCTCACCACGTAGAAGAGCATTAGCCACTGTCAGAAGGTCGTCGTCGTCTAGAGACCGCGAGAAACGCAAGGCGTTGAGCTTCAAATCATTGGGCTTCCGGCCGTCCTCCACACCCATTGAGTTTAGCAACTCCCCGTCATGGTACCTCCTCAGCACATCTACCCATTTGTCAAAAACAACTTTTGTCGCGAGTAGAATGTTATGGATGCTGAGTGTGTCATTGACCCCCAGTGTTTTCGAGAGAAGACTCGAGAATTCCTGCAATGGAAATGGCGTGAGGCCACATGCTATGCCACATGCAACGAGGCTTACCTGCCAGGCGCTACTTGCTAGTGCACGTCCTTGTCCTAGTTTTTGTGGCTTCTTCAGTTGAACCCGGAGCTTCCGTGTTCGTGCCAATGTCTCGTGCAGACCCGATTTGTAGCACGTTTCTTGCTTGACATTCTGCGCGTGGGAGATGTATATGATAGATCGGAGGGGCGAGTTGCCTTTTATCAGACGGACAACTCTTGTCTTGAAGACTTTCTTCACCTCCTCGCCCACCATAATATCCACAACTATCTGTTGCATCGCCAAGCTAGAATGCTGCCCGGAGACGGCATAGAACCGGATGTTCTGATCGTCCAACACCTTCCTATTGATCAAGTCTGGAAACCTCGTCTCGCCCTTCATTGTTCGGTAGTAGGGGATCACGTCTGCGATGTCGGGTGTTACTGGACTTGCCAGCATCTTCTGCTTCAGTTTCTCCACCCACTCATCAGATACTAGCCTGTGGTTGTATTTGCTTTGGATCTCGATACGGCTCACGTCGATTGTATATACTTTGTTGGAATAGTAACAAGTACTATTATCTGCGACGATTTTTGCTGCCTCTTCTTGCTCTTTCTGCTCTTTGCGGCTCTTCTTTTTGGTGGGTGTAGTGTTCGAACCCGAGGCAATGGCATCACCGAGTAGCTTCTTTTTTGGAGCAGCAGAGTCGGACGTCGGCTTGAGCTTGACCACCCTTTTCTGCTTCGGGGTAGTTTCCAGATCGACCCCCTTCCCCTTCGCTTCGCAAACTGGAGGCACTCTCAACGGCTCAATGTTGGAATATAGTTTTTGAACATCGCCGTAGGTGAGGTCCATGGATTCCATGTGATCTTCATAGACCCGCAGCGTCTTTGAAATTGTGGGCCTCCTGGACAACCTCTCCCTAGCTCCCTCTAGGAATTCCTCATAGCCGCTGCCCCCCTCCGGGAAGCCGCTAGGATGTGCAAGGTGGATCTTGAAGGCGGACGCTGTCTCTACCACAAGTGCCAGTCCATATTCTTGCATGGAACTGCATGGAGTGTCTGTCACTTGGATGAGGATCCCCATGCATTCTTTTCTCCCACCATCTGTGTTGTACAGCATCAGATCCTCGCCTTCCATCCCGAAAGTCCAACTGGTGAGCTCCTCCCCCTTCTCTGCATCCACATTGACAGTGGCTGGAAGAAGAACGCAATTCCTCGCCTGTTCAGAAATGCACAACAATTAGAGCTGACAGATGAAAAGCTAGCAGCTGGAAATAACGTGAGGCCACACGCCATTCACCACTGCATCAGATGTCTTGAGGCTGCATCCTAAGATGGCGTGAGGCTACACGCCATCTGTAACCGGACTGCACTCGAGAGCCCAATCGGTGCATGCCAATGTTGCTACTGAATGGCATGTGGCCTCATGCCATTTTCTACTTGGCCTAAAAGACTTACCATTTGAAGCCGAATGGAGGCCGTGACAATCGAGGCTGGACTCGCTGGCGAATGTGCACTGTGTGTGCAGCGGATCGTAGCAGCAAGGCTACTCTGCCACTTACAGTTGGAGAGTGGTGCTGAAATCTCCCGGGACGCCAAGTGGGCTGCGTGTGGGTGGCGGAGTGGGCGGCGGAGTTGGCGGCGGAGTTACAAACTGGGTGTGTCTTGAAGTGGACGACGATGCACACGAGCGCGATGCGAGCGCGAGTGTGATGCAAGCGCGAGTGGACGCCGATGCACACGAGAAACCTGTAGAGAAGTGAGCGTGATCGCGAGTGGGAGCGCAATGCGAGCGGGAGCGCGAGTGTGATGCGAGCGCGAGCGCGAGTGTGCGAGCGCGAGTACAAAGCAAAATGCAAAACCTAACCTCACACGCGCGAAATGTCACAATGGTTGGTAATCCCGCCACGTCATCATTCCTTGGACTTGGGCGCCACCATTAATTTCTGGATTGCCGCGCGCATGCAAGCACGCAAAATCCAAAAGATATCCGCAACGTCATCATTCCTCGGACTGCATGCATGCGAAATCCAAAAGAAAGATCATGATTGGGATATCATTTAATACCCTCGCTATATTTATACCATGCATGATTGGATATTCCAAAGCATCTTGTATTTCCAAAAATGGCAGATGTTCAGCTAAATAAAGAAATTCTATCTGTTTCTATTTTTCTCTCAAATCAATATTATAGCGTGTGGGCTCATGCAATTTTGAACCAAAGAAACCCAAAAAACGTTGGACCCAAAATATTTTGAAAAAACCCAAAAAACCCTAAACATTTTAAACCCAAAAATCCAGGCGTCCTGTGGCGTTATTCCTTGAATGGCGTGTGGGTGCATGCCATTTTCAGGGCCAAATGCTGAATGGAGAAAAATTCCCTTTCAGTGCAAATGCTGCAAGAGGCAGATGCCGAGCACAACGGACTGTAACTACCTCACATGACACAGATAAACTTTTCTCTATTTGGCAAAGATAAACTTTATAGCGTGTGGGCTCATGCAATTTTGAACCCAAAAAATGCACCAAAAAATTCTCGGCGTCATCTGGCGTTATCTCTTGAATGGCGTGGGGCCGCATGCCATTTTCAGGGGCACATAGGAGTATATTCCTAGGATATTCTGACACGCGCGAGATTTTTTTGAGTTTTCTGGAGATCCAACCGTTAGATCGCAACTAGATTTTACAGAATGGTATACAATGTCTTTCTTGATGACCTTGCAAAGAAGCATCTCGATCGGACACCACATGAGACCACACGAGCCTTACAATGTTTCAGGGGCATTTGCCATAGATCCGACCGTTATTTTGCTCCAAGATTTTACAGTTTGGTGTGCATTGACCTTTCCATCAACACTGCAAAGGGACATCACAATCAGATGCGGGATCACAAGAAACTAACTTCACTAACTCTGGTTTCACCAAGATCTACGTAAGGAGTTATGAAATGAAAGGACCCTCTCTATTGAAATGTGTTTATGGTCCTAGGGGCATTGTGACATATCAAAGGATTTTGCATCAAGTTCTGTATTTGCATGTTTATCAAGCTACTGAATTGCTAAACCCTAAACCCTAAACCCTAAACCCTAAACATGTGGCAAATGCTGCGTGAAGAAAGATGCCCTTTCTGGGCAAATGCTGTAAGAGGCAGATGCCGAGCATATGTATCTCAGGCTAGCGAAGGGGACAAATGAAAGCTAGCTATAAACATGACGGGATGCAAATAGATTACTAGGCTGGTCCTGCGAAAATCAAAAACCATAATTGAAAACATTGAAAATGCAAAAAGAAAGGTTTATAATATTTTTGAATTTTAAGCAACCAATGGAATGTAAGTAGGGCATGTGTTTGTAAGTTTAAAAATGCCTCAACCACTTAAATTCCCAAGTAAATAAAGCTGTTTCTATTTTTGGTACAGGTAAACTTTATAGCGTGTGGGCTCATGTAATTTTGAACCAAAAAATGCACCAAAAAATGCTCGACTAGCATTATTCTTTGAATGGCGTGTGGCCTTATGTCGAGCATTATTCTTTGAATGGCGTGTGGCCTTATATTGCCATAAATGGACGTACACACACAGCATAATTATTCCTTTACACGGCGAATAATCTTGGCGCGGATCGCTGACATGGCATGGCAAAGTTTGAATCACTGACATGGCACAGCTGGATCGAGGCAAGGACATGATGTGACAAAGTTCAACCTCCGACAGCAAAGTCTAGAAGCTACTCAGTTTGAAATTTGTCAGAGGAATCATAAGATTTGGTTTGTCAGAGGATTTGATGTGACGTTCAAGCGTGTGTTATTTTTGAATTCTCGAACTCATTCCTAGGTCTATCATTTTTGTGCGCCGTGTTCTTGGTTCTGCTGAGCGCAGTGAGCGCTGCTTGTGTAAGCGGCGTTGTGGGCTATGGTTTATGCGTCTACGAGCGGTTGCGGCATTGCGAGTGCCATTGCGAGCGGCAGTTTATGCGAGTGGCAGTTTGTGTGAGCGGCGCTACGAGCAGTTGCGGTGTTGCGAGCGGCGCTACGAGTAGTTGCGGTGTTGCGAGCGGCACTGTCTTTGGTGTGGCTACCGCTTCCTCTTGATATTTGGCACTTGTGCTTCCTGGTATGTTCACCATGGAATGGCTTAGGACCACATTTAGAAATGGCATGAGGCCACATGCCATCTTGGGCCCTTGCAATTTCATGGCTAGCGTATTGTCATGTATGTTTTTACTTGTCTGCAGCTGTGTGTATATCAAGATGGCATGAGGGCTCATGCCAATTTTGTGAATGCGAAATTTCACGTGGGTGTCAATAGCATGTTTGAATAATGGCATGTGGCCTCATGCTATTGAGGTTGTTTGGTATGTTATGATTTAGGCCATTCTCCAATCATTTTTTTTATGGTCTTAACTTCTTTTCTGCACTTTCAGAATGGCCTTCAGGGTTGGGGAAAAGGTTTACATTTTGAATGGTGGGAAGAGAGTTGCAAAAGGGACCCTTGTATCTATGGATCGGAACTTTGTTATACACTGTCAAAGGCTTGGGGAAGGCAATGCTGCTGTATCAGTAGAGACTGTCTTCGATGGGAATGTGGTCGCTATTGAACGAGGAGAGATGGTCGTCGGGGTAAATGTTGTTGTTGCCTTGAAAAATCTTCAGAAGAAAGCAGATGTTGGGGACAGCGCAAGTGCGACGCATGTTCCCTCCGTGGATCTTAAGAACCGTGCTACATGGATTCAGGCAAAGGTGTTTCTAAACAACCCCGAGGGGGAGGTGGTAGGTGAGGGCTTAGCCACAGTTGTCGATCCAAGAGATGCAGTTGCTAATCAAGAATTGGGCTGGGATGATATTGGAGTTGCGATTTTAGAGGTTGTTGACACAGAAGAAAACAGTCTGACTATTGGAAGCATTGTGCGGTGGAAATTGAGGCACTTAGTGTTTGAGAATGTGAAGGATTCACAATCAAACACCACTACAACTGATGACAGAACATCTCTTCATGGGAAAAGAAAGTACACCTTCCTAAAGCGCAGCCAAAGGGATCGGAGCAACGAACCGAAAAGGCAGAAAATGGCGATGGAGGTTCGAATGGTCTCGACAATTGCTTGTTGCAAGAGGAGGTGCTGTCAACATGCTGATTGGGATGCTATTGAAGAGGAGAGAGCAAGATACAAGACATTGTCCTGGAAGGCAGCTCGCAATTTTGTGTATGAGGCATTACGGTCATCTGTTGATGCTTCAGAACATCAGGTGGGGGGCATGGTCTTCCAGAGGGGTTTGGTCTGCATGAAGGCATGGAGAATCATTTATGGAGTCCCTCGAACCACATTCTACAGAATCAAAACTGAGTTCGAGGAACAAAGGGTTCAACAGGCAGTCCATGGGAACGACGGTACGCACAAAACCAGGGGTCATGTTGTATATGGAGAGGCAATCTTCAAGAGGTTTGTCGAGACATGTAGCGAGCAGCAACCACATAAAACCTGCCTCTTGGAAGATGGAACACGAGACACCCAACGAGTTCTCCCTTCCATGTATACCAAGGGGGCCATATTGGAAGATGTGAATCGGGAACTCCAGAGTAATGGCTATAGGAAGCTGAGCCAATCTAGATTTAGTAGATTGTGGAGCAACAGGTTCAGGGATGTGAGTATAGGAAAGTACTCCAGCTTTTCAAAGTGTGACAAGTGCACTGCTATCAAAATGGCTTTGTCGAAGAATTCTTGCAGCGCTCAAGAGCGAGAGACGTTGGTTAGAAGGCGGCTCGACCACAACATCGAGCAGAGAAGCTGCAGGACTGCATATTATCATAACAGGATTCTCTCCATGGAGAGACCTGACTCTTACCTCTGCATCATCCACGACAAAATGGACCAGAAAAAGACGTGCTTACCTCGACTCAATCCTGCCCCCAAGGCAATCTCTTCATCCATGCAGCTGCCTGTGTCTCTGTTTGGCATAATCGCTCATGGGCATGGTGCCCAGAACTATGGGAACTTCTTTGTACCTCTATGGGGTGGCGGGGGTGCAAACATGATGATTGCGTCCCTAGCAAAACACTTAAGGTCTCTGCAAAGTGCGCAGACTGAGCTGAACGGCCAACCCTTGCATAAGGCCCTTGTCGATCGAACCCCATACAGGGTTCAGCTGGAGGAGGAGCAAAGGCTTGCAGTATCGTGTGGGGCCCCATGCCATCCCAGTGAATATGTTGGCCGTCAGATTGTAGGGTTATCACGTGAGGCCTCATGCCATTCCGACGAGGCTGGTCGCCCGGTGAATGCACAGCCTCATCCAAACGAAGAAGAATCTCAAAAAAGTTCTTGCGGCCGATGTGGCCTTCCACCCCATCTTCTGCTCCAAACAGACAATGCTGGCAGTGAGAACAAAAACATGTACGTCTTCGCGTACTTGGCGATGCTTGTTGCCAAAGGCATATTTGAAACGGTTACACTTGGCTTTCTCATGGTTGGGCACACTCATGAAGATGTCGATGCCATGTTCAGTCACCTGGCAGAGTCCCTCCGGCGATCCAATGTCCTCACCCTCCCACAACTCTACGATGAATTCCAAAATTGCATCAAAGGCACTGTTGAAGCTGCATTTCTGACAGAGGTTCCAGACTTTAAGGGGTTTGTAAGAGGCTACATCAGGGACGGATCCGAAACGCTGATTGGCCACTCCAAGCCTCTTCAGTTTCATTTCAGCATGTGTGACGGTGCTCCAGTGATGAGGTACAAGATGAGAGAATGGGACACAGTGTGGCTGCCAGTGGACGGCATTGAACTCTTCAAGAGAGATCCCATAACTGGGGAACCTATGATTCCTCAGGGTTCCCCACGGCCGATGCACTCGGATGGACTCAAAGACCAGGAAAGTATAGTGGCCGGGATTAGACAGCATATTGCCTTCTGGAAGAGGGGGTTGGTGTTTGGTGGAGAATCCTATTTTCAGAGGTGCAAGCCTTTGCTCGAATACTGGGAGAAGATTATATCTGCTATCCAAAATGGGCCGGTTGTATATGAAGAATTGGAAGAGTCCTTTTGGCCAGAACCCAGAGCACCAGATAGTAGCGGAACAATGTCCTCTGGAAATGCAGTGACAGATAACGATGTTGAGGATCACTATTGTGGGTCGAGGAACAAGAAGCCGGATTCAGCATTCAATCTAGTACAGGTCTGCAAAGGAATGGTCGTGCTTGTCAGACCCAGTAATAAAAAACAAATGATATGGGTGGGGCGCTGCATCACTGATGCAGAGGAGGACGCGGAAACTAACTCCTTCAATGTAACTGTGGAGTGGTTCAAGCCAAGTTCCGGATATACGAACGATTGCCTAGAAAAGAGATGGGTGCTAAATCCAAGGGATCCCAGCATGAGCATATCGGTGGATAATGTTGTGCATGGTTGGATGCGGAAGCAGAGTGCCACCATCACCTTGCCAGACCATGCAAGAGATGCAGCAAGAGCATTCATAACTCGGGTTCAAGGTGAGATTCATGAATATTCCTTTACTAAGTTTCTAATGTATTTTATTTCAAGGTGAACAATCCGAATCTGAATCAGAGGAGGCGTGATGGCATGTGGCCTTACGCCATTCCTAGGTGAGATGATATAAATAACAAGTATAAATTCTTAGTTGTTCTAGCAAATCTTACTTAAAGTTCAAGGTGAACAAGCCGAATATGAATTCATCGGATTGTTATAACAAATTGCGAGGTGATGGCATGAGGCGATACGCCATTTGAGAGTGGTAGCCATTCCTATATGTGGTGAGTGAAGTATTTATTAGAAATACCTCATTCAATTGTGCACTTCTAAGTCTTGGTCCACTTAGTACTGTTTGCATGTTTTTATTTTAATTCTTTCTCTAAAATGTTATTTAGCATGTGGCTTCATGCCATTGCTCTCCACAATCGTGCATTGAATTTCTATCCTTGCATAATACTTCTCCATATATATAGCATGTGCGCACATGTGATATGGTTCATTAGGCCTGATATAGTGTGTGAGGTAAAACAAAGATGATGTGACATATGCATTTACCAATCACACGTGCATAAATCTAATAATATGGCGTGTGGCCCATATTAATGGCACATAAACCCATATTGTGGGCTTACGTGCTTTATGTACCATCATTCCTTTGCAGCGTGTGTGTTGTTTTCCTTTTATAACACAACGAACTCCATATTTTAGGGTGAAGAGCGTTCTCATGGCAAGCACAAAATCTGTAAGTGAGGCAGAAAAGGAGACGGAGAAGAAGATAGGTGAAGATGTAGAATATATAAGTCTTCCAAACTCCCCGTACTATACTCCAGGTGATCATTTTTCTGAACAAACGGCAACATTAATAACTATCGAGAACGCCCCAGTAACGTTAGAGACAACAATCCAAAGCAAAACAACTAACCCGGAGAAGGATGATAGTACCGCTGAGAGTACCAAAAAGGAGGTGTCCACTAGCGCTTAGGCTTATAATGGCGTGTGCCCTCATGCCATTTACTTGATCACCAAATACCTTTTTCCCTTTGCACTAGTATATCTTAATACCGGTCTGAGAAATAGAATGGCATGTGCCCTCAGGCCTTTTACTAAATCACCTTTGAAAGAAATGCAAGCCTCTATGTCGTAAAAAAAAGGTACTAGAGAAATTCCTTAATAATATGAATGTTATTTAGTTTCATGAAAATACACTAAGGGTCAAATGAGTTAAATGACTTCTCCAGACTAGCAATGCCTCTTGCTACACCTTCACAATTAGATTCGTTAGAAAAAGATAACATTGAATAATATCTAAATGTTCTCACCATTAAGTTATATGTCTGGCTAATAGGAATGATGTTCATCTTGGAAAGCTCACCACACGCTCAATGAACAAACAAATAGTGTGTGCGCGCATGCCATCGCTCTTCTTTAGCTTCAGATTCGGCTTGTTCACCTTGACAATGAGATTTATTATACAACCAGATGGACTCAGTCTGGACATAAAGTCACCGCGCTAGTCACCATGCCCTAGATATGTCTAGCCCCTGGACAAAAAACATATAATTTCACGTCATTTTCAAATACTTGAAAATTTGTACCTAGTCCCATTTTACTGAATAAATCCCACTTTAACGAAATAGAGCATCTAAGGGCTCTCTCATCAAGCAATTGCCCCTTTTCCAGTTAGCTTAAGAGGAGAGAGATAAGGTGTGCTACATTTGACATCAATTACATCATATTAGTATTGGTGCAACAAAAATTCTTGACACAAAGATTTTTCTTGGAAATAAAGGCAATGGAGGGTTTTTGTGCAAATACATCAATGACCCCTTTATCCTTCTTTCAAGAGTATCATCAAAAGGTTTACTTAGTAATAATTCATTTTATATTCACTTTTTAATCTTGTTTTATAATAAAAGGTCCTTTGTTATCCTCATTGTGCTAGTTGAAATGGGTTTGAGTTTATCTTCTATTGCTTGGCTTATTGAGATAAGACAAATTTAGTTGTGCATGGGTAATCTTGAGCTTGAGCTTCAATTATTCCGGGTGGAGCTAAATCAAGCTTTTGACATCATTCTTAATATGGATTAATTGTATTGCGATCATGCCAAATATGACTTTAAAGTTTCCCCCCTTTGTCTCATACTCTTTATATCTCTTTGACAAGGTACATGGGAGGATCTAAGTTCTTAGGCAAACGCCCAAGAGGCTGGACATGGTGGTCATTTTATCCCTTTATTTTACCTCTACATCCATCACTTTAATCTTTTCATCACTATTTATTATGTTTCCTTTTTATTTTTCTATTCCCTCTTATAATCTCTCGGATGATCTTTATTTTATAGCAAGTAACAACTCAAGAATGAATATGTTAATCTATTTGACTTTGACCTTTTATTAAGCTAAGATTGCAACAGTGACTCATCCTATTTCAACTAAAGATGCTTATCTAATCAAAATTTCTATTGAGCATTTGTTACAAAATGAGAAAAAGATTTTATGACAAATGTTAAAGAGATATTAAAGAAGGGTCTTGAATATCAAAGTTTAGAAATGTGAATTTCATCTTATGACAAAGCTTAATGAAAGTATTTATTTGCATAAATTATTACCCATTAAACTACATAGATATGTACCTTCTACTTCACTCTACTAGATATTGGTTGCATTTCATATTAAATTTCACTTCTGAGTACTAATAGGTGTTAATGACCAAGGAGGATATTCCCAAGATTGCTTTCCATACTATGTTTGGTTTGTATAAGTTCTTGGTGATGCCATTCAATTTCATTTTATTTACATGGTTTCAATTGAATAAAAACATCTTACCAAGAGATCATACACATTTTGATGTTATTTATACTTTGTGGCTATTTTTGTGAAATTCTTTACTCCAAAGGGTGTGAATGATGTGCAACACTTTCTTAGCAACCATAAAAATCTATATGGTCATAATCCTATATTGCTAATAGTTAAATTTACATTTATGATTACCATAAGCAGTTGATGCTAGTTCCTAAGATTAATATTTAATGAGCATTCTTCTATTGGTTTGAGTGGAGTGTACTTAACACTTGAGTTGCATACAAGTGAGATAACAATAACACTACAAGCTTCATCATTGTCTAATTGGAAGGTATAAAATAGATAACTTGGTATTGATGTTGAGGATCACTATTGTGGGCCGAGGAACAAGAAGCTGGATTCAGCATTCAATTTAGTACAGGTCTGCAAAGGAATGGTCGTGCTTGTCAGACCCAGTAATAAAAAACAAATGATATGGGTGGGGCGCTGCATCACTGATGCAGAGGAGGACGCGGAAACTAACTCCTTCAATGTAACTGTGGAGTGGTTCAAGCCAAGTTCCGGATATACGAAGGATTGCCTAGAAAAGAGATGGGTGCTGAATCCAAGGGATCCCAGCATGAGCATATCGGTGGATAATGTTGTGCATGGTTGGATGCGGAAGCAGAGTGCCACCATCACCTTGCCAGACCATGCAAGAGATGCAGCAAGAGCATTCATAACCCGGGTTCAAGGTGAGATTCATGAATATTCCTTTACTAAGTTTCTAATGTATTTTATTTCAAGGTGAACAATCCGAATCTGAATCAAAGGAGGCGTGATGGCATGTGGCCTTACGCCATTCCTAGGTGAGATGATACAAATAACAAGTATAAATTCTTAGTTGTTCTAGCAAATCTTACTTAAAGTTCAAGGTGAACAAACCGAATATGAATTCATCGGATTGTTATAACAAATTGCGAGGTGATGGCATAAGGCGATACGCCATTTGAGAGTGGTAGCCATTCCTATATGAGGTGAGTGAAGTATTTATTAGAAATACCTCATTCAATTGTGCATTTCTAAGTCTTGGTCCACTTAGTACTGTTTGCATGTTTTTATTTTAATTCTTTCTCTAAAATGTTATTTAGCATGTGGCTTCATGCCATTGCTCTCCACAATCATGCATTGAATTTCTATCCTTGCATAATACTTCTCCATATATATAGCATGTGCGCACATGTGATATGGTTCATTAGGCCTGATATAGTGTGTGAGGTAAAACAAAGATGATGTGACATATGCATTTACCAATCACACGTGCATAAATCTAATAATATGGCATGTGGCCCATATTAATGGCACATAAACCCATATTGTGGGCTTACGTACTTTATGTACCATCATTCCCTTGCAGCGTGTGTGTTGGTTTCCTTTTATAACACAACGAACTCCATATTTTAGGGTGAAGAGCGTTCTCATGGCAAGCACAAAATCTATAAGTGAGGCAGAAAAGGAGACGGAGAAGGAGATAGGTGAAGATGTAGAATATATAAGTCTTCCAAACTCCCCATACTATACTCCAGGTGATCATTTTTCTGAACAAACGGCAACATTAACAACTATCGAGAACGCCCCAGTAACGTCAGAGACAACAATCCAAAGCAAAACAACTGACCCGGAGAAGGATGATAGTACCGCTGAGAGTACCAAAAAGGAGGTGTCCACTAGCGCTTAGGCTTATAATGGTGTGTGCCCTCATGCCATTTACTTGATCACCAAATACCTTTTTCCCTTTGCACTAGTATATCTTAATACCGGTCTGAGAAATAGAATGGCATGTGCCCTCAGGCCTTTTACTAAATCACCTTTGAAAGAAATGCAAGCCTCTATGTCGTAAAAAAAAGGTACTAGAGAAATTCCTTAATAATATGAATGTTATTTAGTTTCATGAAAATACACTAAGGGTCAAATGAGTTAAATGACTTCTCCAGACTAGCAATGCCTCTTGCTACACCTTCACAATTAGATTCGTTAGAAAAAGATAACATTGAATAATATCTAAATGTTCTCACCATTAAGTTATATGTCTGGCTAATAGGAATGACGTTCATCTTAGAAAGCTCACCACACGCTCAATGAACAAACAAATAGTGTGTGCGCGCATGCCATCGCTCTTCTTTAGCTTCAGATTCGGCTTGTTCACCTTGACAATGAGATTTATTATACAACCAGATGGACTCAGTCTGGACATAAAGTCACCGCGCTAGTCACCATGCCCCAGATATGTCTAGCCCCTGGATAAAAAACATATAATTTCACGTCATTTTCAAATACTTGAAAATTTGTACCTAGTCCCATTTTACTGAATAAATCCCACTTTAACGAAATAGAGCATATTTGCAGTTTTTCACTTTTTCTTCCGCTTCTCGTCACACTTTAGCTTGCGTATGAGAGTCTCCAGCAGGGCATTGGTCTGTGCCAATTGTCCTTTTAGAACGTCCAATTAAGCTTTGGACGACCGAACCTCGCCATCGGACTCCTGTTTGGAAGTTTCCTCACTGGAGACCTCCTTATGCAAGGATTCCTCATCCATAGCCTCTTGTTCGACCGAAGACTCCAGCTTTGGAGGAGGTTTCGTCTCCGCCTTCGTTTATTTCTGCCTTGCCTTTGTTATCTCCCAGCAATCCGCCTCTATCCTTTGCTAGAACTGAGGAAAAGGCTCCGATACTAAATTGTAAGCCACAAATTTTTCTTTTCCAATTTGCCAGCTTACCTCGTCTATCCGACTAACACTGCCTTGGCTTTTGCTAAGTTCCCTCGCTAAGGTCCCTGCCTATTGTACCAGCTTCTACTTGGTCTTACTTGGTTTCAGCTACTTACTGCACAAGCAACGAAGCGTTAGCCATCCATCCACAAATTCCCAAATCTCTCCCAATCCCCCTCCCCGGGTTAAACTGGACTTAAGGTTCGGCTACACTCCCCGTAGGCACAAGCAGCCAAGCACACCAAGCCTCTAGGTTCCTAACATCCCTTGGTACAACAAGACTTGATCATGGGACCCTCTAAATCCCAAGCCTTGGGTGCAACACTTACTTCGGGACACTGGGGCGAAACACTGTGGCCTAACGGCCCGGTATGGGTACTTCTACCCCCCCACCTCTATCCCGAAGGGAAGGCCCAAGCCTCTAGAAAGGGCGAGGACCAATGAGCCACAAGGTACTCAAGTTGGCCACCACTCCACATGAGCCGGGAGCACCGCAGTCTATTTCCTTTTCGGGAGTGGAAGCTGCTCTTGAGCACTTCCTTGGGTGGCTCCTCCGACACCACCCAAGTCCATGCTCACTCCCACCCAAGGCCCCTCGGCCCCAGTCTTAACCTCAAGTCAGTTTGGAAGCACCACTAGAGAGTTCTTTCAAGACTGGTTCCTAGACCTCACTATCCTTACTATACTTTTGGAACCCCCTGCAAAACCCCCACCCCCCCATGGGAGACGCATGCTTTGGGCTTTCACCCCTTGACCCGTATTAGTACTCGGACTCGGTCTCGGACTTGGTCTTGGACTTGACTTCGGACTTGGACTAAGACTCAATCTCAGACTCGATCTCGGACTCGATCTCGGACCCAACTCTATGCCAAAGTTACTTTCTTTTGGGGAACACCTTTCTCACAACTTTAGTATGGCACATTCTGCTATTGATGAGATACCCTCTATTCTCATACTTGGATCCTATAATCCCCCCATCCTTCGTGGGGTACAACACACCTTAATCCAAATGCTTCCATCAATCCCTTAGGATTATTTTTTGACTCATCTAGCTTTTTGAACTTTGTTAATTCGATGATTCGTGAGGTCCTACCTTTGAGGTGCCAGCTCACTGGAAGACAACTTTTTGTATTCAGGTCCTACTCACAAGGACCATCTTTGCAAGTGTTATTCCAACACTTGATTTTGTTCTCTAGGGGAAACCTTTTGCCCCTTAGGACATTTGTCCATATGATGAGAATACCAACTTATCCTCTAAATACACCCCCAACTCCTTGGGTTGTTCCAACATCTATTAAAGGTAGACCCAGCTACCATTTCAAGGACTTGTGTCCTCTTCCATATTTGACTTCTCACGGTCATTAATTCCAGTCTCAAATTTATGAGCACCAGCCTCAACTATATGAGGGTAATCTTGTGAAGCTCTATTTCGTTAAAGTGGGAATTGTCATTATCCCACTGTAAAATAAAGTTTCCAAACCTTTATATAGTATATAAATATAACAAAATTCAACTGCATTGAGGCACATGCCATTTTATTTTAAACAAGGAAATGTCTACTCAATCACTTCTCCTCCCCCTACCACTGCTTCACCTCTCTCTTCTCCTTGTCATCGTCGTCCAATTTCTTTCCATCCTTTTAATATTGGCTCAGTTGCTCCGAGTCTAGGTGGAGCCCAAGTCCCCATTCAATCTTTACTTTCCCCTTATTAATAAAACAACTTCGTAGACTTCCAATAACATGCTGTAACACTTCTAGTATAATGTAAATCCTCTCAAAGAATTGTCTTTTAACATTAATACAATGGCATGGAACCCCATGCCATAATAAGTTACATTTTTAAATAAATACATGCCATCTCAGACTGTTATTTTTTGCCTCCAACGCCTATACAATAATCTTGGAATTTCATCACTCTCCACACTATTAGGATTTAAACCCAATAGAAATGCCATCTCTTCTCTAATACGTCCACGCTCACGTTCAGTGGTCGAAGAACCCATCCGGTTGAGCAGATTATGGAGATGCGGATAGTGCTTGGCTAGACAATATACATGCCATAAATGATGACTGGTGTCTGTCCGATCAAATGGCTTCTGATATACCGTTCCATCTGTCATTTGGTTGATTTCTGCAGCCACCTCCTGGACTGGCCGGTTCTCTATCACCATCGCTCCAAGCCGTTTTGCAAGGTCCCCCAGAACATACGGTTTCTTCTCCCTAGTTTCCATACTGCAAGAGATGGGGTGCACTGCATATGTGTGCGTGTTTGCTGCAGTTTTAATCGGCGAGTCATCGATGATGAGGATTTCACTTGACCTAGCAGTCCGGTTCATAACTACAGCCTCTGGCTTGACGAAGATGGGCTTGCTACCCCTCACATGGACCATAGTCAAGCAATCCTCCTGCGTTAGGAGAAAGTCAAATGGTAATATTACTCGCGTTTGATCGTGCATCATCTGTAGCAACGTTAATGCATTGTGGCGCATCATGGATGTCCAAACTCCCAATTGCAAATTGAACCCGGCCCTCTGTTTTAAGTGTCGCATGGTCATTATTAGATCCCGCGGTTTCTCCTGTGTGATTAATGTGAATCTGTCTCTTTTGACCAACTTGCGACTGCAGGCTTTGGAGGGTGCAGTGACATTCGAGGACGAGCCACGCTCATGGGAGAAAAGGACACTGTTCAGATCAAAAACGATACAGTACTTTCACCGTGACTTTGAAATGAAATGCGTCAGCATAAAAAATGGTACAAGTCAATTTTACCATCTACAATATTAGCGAATGGTGCTCCCGATGGTCATTCAGAGGGTTTTGGTCAAGGAAACGTGAAGGGCGGAAATACTCTCCTCTGCAATATGGGGTCAATCGCATCCGATGGCGTGTGGGCACATGCCATTTCAGCTGTAGACTCTGGTACAACTGGCTCAACAGTGGCATGGGGTGGTTCTGATGGCGTGTGATCACACGCCATTTCAGCTGGTGCCTCCGTTGGCAAAGTGGACATGACCGAACAGGCAGCAGGGGCGGTGTAGGGAGGTTCCAACGGCGCATAGTCAGACGATTGGGCACACATTGAGTCCGTTGGAAATGAGGGTACGACCGGCTCGGCGGCTGGGGCGGCCTCATGCGGGTCCAATGGCGCCTGGTCACTGTCAGTTGGATACGTGGACAAGATTGACTTAGTGGTATGGGCAGCATCAAGTGGAGCGTGGTCAGCTTGCTTGGCGTTGATATGGATAGTAGCCTCCACCAGCTCTGATGACTCTTGCAGGCAAGTAGAGTCCACTGGCGGATCCATATGCATGTCCAAATATCTCCCTTCGATTGAGATGGTATCCTCCCTACTGGCTACTAAAAACAAACTCATTAGCACATTGAATCAACTATACTGTATTTACCATCAACTGCTATTGAGGAACTAGGACCGATATCACTTGGGCGCACTACTGATTCTGAAGGATTGGACATACGTTTCGACCCTTGCTTGGCACTATCCTTCCTCGACACTAAAGGCTAGAGTTTGTATCTTAATTCAACTGAATAATCTCTACTTACCATTTCTTCTGCGACCTACATGGACAATGTTAGAAATGGTAAAAGGTTAGGAATGGATGTACTATTATTTACCTGATGGTTTGTCTTGTATGACCTTCCTCCGCTGCTCTTTGGCCACCTCAGGCTGGCCATCGTCGTCATCATCGTTATTGTCGTTAGTGTGATCGTCACCATTGTGAGGACCATCCAAGTCCTCTTCGTCCTCCTCTTCTTCGTCCTCCTCTTCTTTGTCCTCCTCTTCTTTGTCCTCCTCTTCGTCCTTCTGCTCTTCCTGCTCATTATCTTTCTCTGGCTCCTCATCCCCCTCTTGCATTTCTTCCATAGGCTGCTCAGGCTGGATGGCTTGTTTTTCCAGGACCATCTTGGGAAAATCATCTGGCCGAGTCTCCATCTCAAAATACAAGACATCCATAGCCTGTTTTAGTGCTTGACCTAGAACCGTATCCTCACCCGACTGTCTTAACATGGTTTTTGCACGTTGCACCCTTCAAAGACGACGAGATGAGAAAAACGTGGCCCTGACTTGAAAAGCATCCCTCATCCATTGTACCTCTCCATTGAGATTGGGGAAGGGGAGTCCGCCATAGGAATCTGAGTCAGGAGGTGGTGACTGGCTCCTTTCACTCAGCCCTTGATCTGCAATGAATGGCATGAGCACACACGCCATAACCGCGAGGCATTACCTATCATCTTTTCGTTGCCCTTCTTCCTTTTCGAATCAAACGCCTCTGATCCCAATGACTGTCCAACGTGCTTTCGCTTTTTATGACCACTGTCAGTTTGAGCTTGGCTGGTGCTTGCCTGTTTTGCCTTTGAAGAAGTGTCTCCTGCAAGGAATGGCATGAGACCACACGCCATTGCAAATATAATTTGTACCTCCTTTTTTCCTATTGCTTGTTTGTTTGTCCTTCTTCGACGCGCCACCAGTGCGCTTTTCAGTCCTCGTGTCTGAATATTCACAACGATCTATAATCAAAATGGCATGAGGCCTCACGTGACCTTACCTTGTGCAGGTTGTGAGCTCGGCCTAACATCAGTAGCTGTTAACGCCGTTTCAGCATCTGGGGGTGGCCACGCTCCTGCATACAGAGCTTGTGAGATAACATTTAAACTTCAAGTGCGTACTCACCAGGTTCATAGAGAAGATATTGTTTTTCTTTGGCAACTGTAATTATATGCTCCATTGAAGTCACCTCTTCAATGGAGTTTGTCACCGCAACACACGGGACACCCTTGAGTAGTGCGGCTCGAAAGAATAGTCCGCCGCAGTTGTACTCGACAACGCATTTGCCCTTGGAGTCACCCGCTATTGCGTTGAAGACCCAGCTGAGCATTTCCCATGCTGCACCTGGAGCTTTCTTTGGATTCGAAAGCTCCATAGCCGTCTTCAGTTCCTCAGGCACGGGTAAATTGACCTCCCTTAGATCAATTCGATCAGCCTTGTCGAACGAAGCTGGGAAGTCACTCCAGTCCCACTCTGCTGCAGGACCAATAACAAGGGCGAGTGTGAAGATGCGGACATTCGTCGGTATCTTCTTCTTAGCCATTATCCCATGGATCTCCCGCATCTCCTTGCCTTTCAACCGAGCCTTCATCTTGTTCAAGGCCTTCCAGAACTTGTGATAGGATTCGGAGTCGTAGATCATATAGTGGACTGAAGATTCCACCTCCGCAAGTCCCACCATTAAGTCAATGATAAAGCTGACTTCGTCTGCATGAGTGATCTCCTCGTTTGTGAAGTCCATCACACAAAAGATGTTCTTGACCTGCTCATCTCCGCGGGAAACGATGCTCCTCCACCTTTGATCCTCATCCGAATTCACGTATACCCGGTAAGGTTCTCGATAGGCCTCTGTTGCGGGGTCGAGCTGTTTCTGAAGCCGGCGGTCAACATCCCTCTTAATGAAATTTGGATACTGATCCAACTTTTCAGCTTTACTTTTCATGGCATCCCGCAGCAGATCGATGAACTTGGGGGCCCCCTTCACGTACTCGTCGATGTCTTCATTTGACAAGTCCAGCTCTTCCATCATCTCTTGCGTGGTGTCGATGCTCACCCTCGCCACGGCCACTTGCTCGAAGATCCAATCCTTCAATAGCGCACGAGCTCTCAGAGTCGTGCACAAGTCCTCGTATGTCACAATATGGCCGGGAGTCATTTTGGTCTTGTTGAAGACTACCTCACCACGTAGAAGAGCATTAGCCACTGTCAGAAGGTCGTCGTCGTCTAGAGACCGCGAGAAACGCAAGGCGTTGAGCTTCAAATCATTGGGCTTCCGGCCGTCCTCCACACCCATTGAGTTTAGCAACTCCCCGTCATGGTACCTCCTCAGCACATCTACCCATTTGTCAAAAACAACTTTTGTCGCGAGTAGAATGTTATGGATGCTGAGTGTGTCATTGACCCCCAGTGTTTTCGAGAGAAGACTCGAGAATTCCTGCAATGGAAATGGCGTGAGGCCACGAGGCTTACCTGCCAGGCGCTAGTTGCTAGTGCACGTCCTTGTCCTGGTTTTTGTGGCTTCTTCAGTTGAACCCAGAGCTTCCGTGTTCGTGCCAATGTCTCGTGCAGACCCGATTTGTAGCACGTTTCTTGCTTGACATTCTGCGCGTGGGAGATGTATATGATAGATCGGAGGGGCGAGTTGCCTTTTATCAGGCGGACAACTCTTGTCTTGAAGACTTTCTTCACCTCCTCGCCCACCATAATATCCACAACTATCTGTTGCATCGCCAAGCTAGAATGCTGCCCGGAGACGGCATAGAACCGGATGTTCTGATCGTCCAACACCTTCCTATTGATCAAGTCTGGAAACCTCATCTCGCCCTTCATTGTTCGGTAGTAGGGGATCACGTCTGCGATGTCGGGTGTTACTGGACTTGCCAGCATCTTCTGCTTCAGTTTCTCCACCCACTCATCAGATACTAGCCTGTGGTTGTATTTGCTTTGGATCTCGATACGGCTCACGTCGATTGTATATACTTTGTTGGAATAGTAACAAGTACTATTATCTGCGACGATTTTTGCTGCCTCTTCTTGCTCTTTCTGCTCTTTGCGGCTCTTCTTTTTGGTGGGTGTAGTGTTCGAACCCGAGGCAATGGCATCACCGAGTAGCTTCTTTTTTGGAGCAGCAGAGTCGGACGTCGGCTTGAGCTTGACCACCCTTTTCTGCTTCGGGGTAGTTTCCAGATCGACCCCCTTCCCCTTCGCTTCGCGAACTGGAGGCCCTCTCAACGGCTCAATGTTGGAATATAGTTTTTGAACATCGCCGTAGGTGAGGTCCGTGGATTCCATGTGATCTTCATAGACCCGCAACGTCTTTGAAATTGTGGGCCTCCTGGACAACCTCTCCCTAGCTCCCTCTAGGAGTTCCTCATAGCCGCTGCCCCCCTCCGGGAAGCCACTAGGATGTGCAAGGTGGATCTTGAAGGCGGACGCTGTCTCTACCACAAGTGCCAGTCCATATTCTTGCATGGAACTGCATGGAGTGTCTGTCACTTGGATGAGGATCCCCATGCATTCTTTTCTCCCACCATCTGTGTTGTACAGCATCAGATCCTCGCCTTCCATCCCGAAAGTCCAACTGGTGAGCTCCTCCCCCTTCTTTGCATCCACATTAACAGTGGCTGGAAGAAGAAGGCAATTCCTCGCCTGTTCAGAAATGCACAACAATTAGAGTTGATAGATGAAAAGCTAGCAGTTGGAAATAACGTGAGGCCACACGCCATTCACCACTGCATCAGATGTCTTGAGGCTGCATCCTAAGATGGCGTGAGGCTACACGCCATCTATAACCGGACTGCACTCGAGAGCCCAATCGGTGCATGCCAATGTTGCTACTGAATGGCATGTGGCCTCATGCCATTTTCTACTTGGCCTAAAAGACTTACCATTTAAAGCCGAATGGAGGCCGTGACAATCGAGGCTGGACTCGCTGGCGAATGTGCACTGTGTGTGCAGCGGATCGTAGCAGCAAGGCTACTCTGCCACTTATAGTTGAAGAGTGGCGCTGAAATCTCCCGGGACGCCAAGTGGGCTGCGTGTGGGTGGCGGAGTGGGCGGCGGAGTTGGCGGCGAAGTTACAAACTGGGTGTGTCTTGAAGTGGACGCCGATGCACACGAGCTCGATGCGAGCGCGAGTGTGATGCAAGCGCGAGTGGACGCCGATGCACACGAGAAACCTGTAGAGAAGGTAGATGAGCGCGAATGTGAGCGTGATCGCGAGTGGGAGCACGATGCGAGCGCGAGTGTGCGAGCGTGAGTACAAAGCAAAATGCAAAACCTAACCTCACACGCGCGAAATGTCACAACGGTTGGTAATCCCGCCACGTCATCATTCCTCGGACTTGGGCGCCACCATTAATTTCTGGATTGCCGCGCGCATGCAAGCACGCAAAATCCAAAAGAAATCCGCAACGTCATCATTCATCGGACTGCATGCACGCGAAATCCAAAAGAAAGATCATGATTGGGATATCATTTAATACCCTCGCTATATTTATACCATGCATGATTGGATATTCCAAAGCATCTTGTATTTCCAAAAATGGCAGATGTTCAGCTAAATAAAGAAATTTTATCTGTTTCTATTTTTCTCTCAAATCAATATTATAGTGTGTGGGCTCATGCAATTTTGAACCAAAGAAACCCAACAAACGTTGGACCCAAAATATTTTGAAAAAACCCAAAAAACCCTAAACATTTTAAACCCAAAAATCCAGGCGTCCTGTGGCGTTATTCCTTGAATGGCATGTGGGCGCATGCCATTTTCAGGGCCAAATGCTGAATGGAGAAAAATTCCCTTTCAGTGCAAATGCTGCAAGAAGCAGATGCCGAGCACAAAGGACTGTAACTACCTCACATGACACAGATAAACTTTTCTCTATTTGGCAAAGATAAACTTTATAGCGTGTGGGCTCATGCAATTTTGAACCCAAAAAATGCACCAAAAAATTCTCGGCGTCATCTGGTGTTATCTCTTGAATGGCGTGGGGCCGCATGCCATTTTCAGGGGCACATAGAAGTATATTCCTAGAATATTCTGACACGCGCAAGATTTTTTTGAGTTTTCTGGAGATCCAACCGTTAGATCGCAACTAGATTTTACAGAATGGTATACAATGTCTTTCTTGATGACCCTGCAAAGAAGCATCTCGATCGGACACCACATGAGACCACACGAGCCTTACAATGTTTCAGGGGCATTTGCCATAGATCCGACCGTTATTTTGCTCCAAGATTTTACAGTTTGGTGTGCATTGACCTTTCCATCGACACTGCAAAGGGACATCACAATCAGATGCGGGATCACAAGAAACTAACTTCACTAACTCTGGTTTCACCAAGATCTATGGAGAAAGAGTCTATGGAAAAAGAGACAAAAGAATCGAGAAGTGAAAAAGGAAGAGATAGAAAAAGAGAAACTAGAACAACAACAGCAACAAATTTTAGAAACAATATTAGAGAAGTACGACAAGGAGGATAAAGAAATTCAAGTTGCCGAGTCGAGCAACTTAGCCAAAGATAACAAAGAACTAAATAGTGAAGATGCCCCAAAGTTTGAGGCATTTGAAGAAGCCAAATACATAGCACTAAAGTTTTACTCCAATCCAGACTCACCAGAACAACAACTTCACCAACAAAGTCTACAATTTCAAATGGCAATCATTAACCCAGCGACAGCCATAGGGAACATGATTTCCTATCCCATTTTTACTGGTGGAAAAACCAAAGATGCGAACCAGCATCTTAAACAATTTGATCAAATTGTAAAGATGAACAAACAGGAAATGCATTGAGAAATACTTTTCCCATACACACTTAAAGGAAAAGCACTCGATTGGCATAATACACTCGATGATGCTTTGACCCATGATGAAAAGGTCACACAATTCAAGAAGCAATTCCAGACCGGTGGAACTCCAAAAGAACACTATGAGATCATCAAAAACTTCAAGCAAAAATCACGTGAAGGAATTCAAGATTACACTCGAAGATTTAAGTTTCATGCAAAGCGCTGCAAGGATTTGATAACAGATAAAGGAAAGAGCTTATCCTATATCCAAGGACTAAAAGAAATCTATAGAAACATGGTAGCAATTGCTGCTGCAACAGAGAATCCAGACGATGAAAGTGTTGATACACTCTCCAAAGAAATCCTCACATTGGAAAAGAGATTCAAGCAATTCACAAAAGCTATACCTTCACAAACTGATGACGGTTCAGATGATGAAGAAGAGGAAGAAATACGCATTAAGACAAAGAAGAAAACACCAAAAGACCAAAACTTGAAGGATATAATCAGGAAAATCTCACAAACCGAACTCAAAGCAGGAGTGTGGTGTACAAAGTGTAAAAACGAGGGACATACATATTTGGAATGCAAATTACAGCTTCCAAAGTGTCAGATTTGTGAAAGAGAAGGCCATACAGCCAAGAAATGCCGATACAGGAATACAATGGAAGGTTCAAGAATCGAGAATGCTCCTCAACAAGAGCCTAATCCTCAATATCAAGGAAACTGGAATCAAAACGCGCAACCACCACGAAATCAACCTCCAAGATATAACAATTATTATCAACGTGATGATAATTCGTATAATCAAAGACAAAACTATTACCAGCGAGACAATAGCAACTACAATAGAATACCCCCTCAAGATCAAAGACCAAACAACTATACTGGAAATTATGGAAGAAACTACAATACATATCAGCAACGTGATGGACCTCAGGACAACTATCAATGTCCTCCCCCACGAAATTACAATTATGATCAAGAACCATATCGGAATTATAATCAAAGACCACCCCAGGCTCAAGGTTACAATTACAACCAGCAACCTGCACTGCAGCAAGATAATCGTCCTCGACAACTTTACCAAAATGCAAATCGCGAAAATAACCAAGGAGTAAACAATCAGGCTCCGAGGCCAAGACCACCAGCAGCACGGAATGTTGAGGTGGAAATTGACGAACCACAAACTTTTGAAGAACCAGCAATACGAACTATCACGAGACAACAATACAAGTCTCAACAACCAGATAATTTGGAAGAACAAGATCATGATGATGAACTGGAAATTATCCCAGAAACCGAATGGAAGAAAAGCAAGAAAATACTACAAGCAATTCAAGCTGAATTGCAAGCACAAGATCCAGAAACAATCAAAGAACACGACAAACAATCAAACAATCAAGAAACAAGAAGTTTTACCCAAGAGGAGCTGGCACCTGTTCAGCAGAAAGAAAAGTTTCATGTGGAAGAGCAAGCTGAAGCAAGGTTGAAGCAAAACCTGGTGGAAGATGAACAGCCTGATCAGATTGAGCAACCAGCAGACGAAGATGAAGACCTGCAGTGGATAAAGGAGTTTCAGACGCAGGAACTTGAGGTGGTGCTTCCGAAGTTTTGTGAGCAGACGGAGCAGAAGAAAAATTCAGTGCCAGAGTTTGACGTGGAACAGGCAGCAGTTGGTCAAGCTGGCTTGGAGCAGAAAGCTGTTGTGAAGAAGAAAGAAGAAGATGTTAGACAACAAAGAGGTGTAGAAGTTCAGAACCTTGTGGAGCAGCCATCAAGAGGAGCCGTATACCCAGGCCAAAGTTTGAACTTGAAGGTGGCTGGTGTGAAGTTGGTGAAGAGACGAGGAAGTGTGTTTCTCAGGTTCTGGTGGGACAGAGGCAAGCTGGTTTCATCCTTTGTAGCTCTGTAGGAGTAGAGGAAGTAAGTAGTAAAGCAGCAAAACTGAAAGCCGTCCAGGAGAAGTCATGGCTGTTTCAAGTCGGATGTTTAAAGTTTCGCAAAGAGGCGTGTGTGCAACTGATCTCAGGAAGAAGCTGGTCAAATTCAGATCACAAGACTTTGAGGAAGCAGCTCAGACTTATGAAGAGGAGGAAGAGGAGGAGGAGCCACATGAGGGAGCAGCTACCCACGATGCAGCAATGGAGTAGTGACTGCGGGACGCAGCACAAGGCAGTCATGGGAGAGTGGAGAAGGGAGAAAAAGACAAGCTCGAGGATTCAAGCTTAGGAAAGTAAACTTGAGAGGTTCAAGGTTAGCACTGTGTTCCTAACCTTGACGTGAGTAGTAGCGACTATAAAAGTAGGACTTAGAATGTTTTTAGACTCATCCCTAATACAAAATACATTGCAATACATAATCATTCTGCCTATCTCTTTGGCTTTTCATGGCAATGTCTTACTTACCCACCGCCTTCAAGGGATCAAAGGCGTGGGACTAGCACCTTCAAGCAGTTGTTCACATTCTCTACTTAGCTTGGCACAAGCAGGTAAGTGCACTCTTCTTGTAGTGTAGTTTTAGTTTTAGGGACTAGATTAGATTTGAAACTCCTAGGAAGATCTCGTGTGGATGTTTCCTCCCAGTTTAGAGATTCGAGGAGTTTTCAATCTACATAAGGAGTTATGAAATGAAAGGACCCTCTCTATTGAAATGTGTTTATGGTCCTAGGGGCATTGTGACATATGAAAGGATTTTGCATCAAGTTCTGTATTTGCATGTTTATCAAGCTACTGAATTGCTAAACCCTAAACCCTAAACCCTAAACATGTGGCAAATTCTGCGTGAAGAAAGATGCCCTTTCTGGGCAAATGCTGTAAGAGGCAGATGCCGAGCAGATGTATCTCAGGCTAGCGAAGGGGACAAACGAAAGCTAGCTATAAACATGACAGGATGCAAATAGATTACTAGGCTGGTCCTATGAAAATCAAAAACCATAATTGAAAACATTGAAAATGCAAAAAGAAAGGTTTATAATATTTTTGAATTTTAAGCAACCAAAGGAATGTAAGTAGGGCATGTGTTTGTAAGTTTAAAAATGCCTCAACCACTTAAATTCCCAAGTAAATAAAGCTGTTTCTATTTTTGGTACAGGTAAACTTTATAGCGTATGGGCTCATGCAATTTTGAACCCAAAAATGCACCAAAAAATGCTCGACTAGGATTATTCTTTGAATGGCGTGTGGCCTTATATTGCCATAAATGGACGTACACACACAGCATAATTATTCCTTTACACGGCGAATAATCTTGGTGCGGATCGCTGACATGGCATGGCAAAGTTTGAATCACTGACATGGCACAGCTGGATCGAGGCAAGGACATGATGTGACAAAGTTCAACCTCCGACAGCAAAGTCTAGAAGCTACTCAGTTTGAAATTTGTCAGAGGAATCATAAAATCTGGTTTGTCAGAGGATTTGATGTGACGTTCAAGCGTGTGTTATTTTTGAATTCTCAAACTCATTCCTAGGTCTATCATTTTTGTGCGCCATATTCTTGGTTCCGCTGAGTGCAGTGAGCGCTGCTTGTGTAAGCGGCGTTGTGGGCTGTGGTTTATGCGTCTACGAGCAGTTGCGGCATTGCGAGCGCCATTGCGAGCGGCAGTTTATGCGAGTGGCAGTTTGTGCGAGCGGCGCTACGAGCAGTTGTGGTGTTGCGAGCGGCGCTACGAGTAGTTGCGGTGTTGCGAGCGGCACTGTCTTTGGTGTGGCTACCGCTTCCTCTTGATATTTGGCACTTGTGCTTCCTGGTATGTTCACCATGGAATGGCTTAGGACCACATTTAGAAATGGCATTAGGCCACATGCCAATTTTGGGCCTTTGCAATTTCATGGCTAACGTATTGTCATGTATGTTTTTACTTGCCTGCAGCTGTGTGTATATCAAGATGGCATGAGGCCTCATGCCATCTTTGGCCCCTGCTAGCCTATTGCCATATTCATTTTGCTTTGTGACTACTGGAATGATTTTTCATGTTATTGAGGTTGTTTGGCATGTTATTATTTACGCCATTCTCCAATCATTTTTTTTATGGTCTTAGCTTCTTATCTGCACTTTAAAAATGGCCTTCACGTGTGATGAAAAGGCTTACATTTTGAATGGGGTTAACACAGTTGCAAAAGGGACCCTTGTTTCTATGGATCGGAACTTTGTTATACACTGTCAAAGGCTTGTCTTATGATTTAGGCCATTCTCCAATCATTTTTTTTATGGTCTTAACTTCTTTTCTGCACTTTCAGAATGGCCTTCAGGGTTGGGGAAAAGGTTTACATTTTGAATGGTGGGAAGAGAGTTGCAAAAGGGACCCTTGTGTCTATGGATCGGAACTTTGTTATACACTGTCAAAGGCTTGGGGAAGGCAATGCTGCTGTATCAGTAGAGATTGTCTTCGATGGGAATGTGGTCGCTATTGAACGAGGAGAGATGGTCGTCGGGGTAAATGTTGTTGTTGCCTTGAAAAATCTTCAGAAGAAAGCAGATGTTAGGGACAGCGCAAGTGCGACGCATGTTCCCTCCGTGGATCTTAAAAACCGTGCTACATGGATTCAGGCGAAGGTGTTTCTAAACAACCCCGAGGGGGAGGTGGTAGCTGAGGGCTTAGCCACAATTGTCGATCCAAGAGATGCGGTTGCTAATCAAGAATTGGGCTGGGATGATATTGGAGTTGCGATTTTAGAGGTTGTTGACACAGAAGAAAATAGTCTGACTATTGGAAGCATTGTGCGGTGGAAATTGAGGCACTTAGTGTTTGAGAATGTGAAGGATTCACAATCAAACACCACTACAACTGATGACAGAACATCTCTTCATGGGAAAAGAAAGCACACCTTCCTAAAGCGCAGCGAAAGGGATCTGAGCAATGAACCGAAAATGCAGAAAATGGCGATGGAGGTTCGAATGGTCTCGACAGTTGCTTCTTGCAAGAGGAGGTGCTGTCAACATGCTGATTGGGATGCTATTGAAGAGGAGAGAGCAAGATACAAGACATTGTCCTGGAAGGCAGCTCGCAATTTTGTGTATGAGGCATTACGGTCATCTGTTGATGCTTCAGAACATCAGGTGGGGGGCATGGTCTTCCATAGGGGTTTGGTCTGCATGAAGGCATGGAGAATCATTTATGGAGTCCCTCGAACCACATTCTACAGAATCAAAACTGAGTTCGAGGAACAAAGGGTTCAACAGGCAATCCATGGGAACGACGGTACGCACAAAACCAAGGGTCATGTTGTATATGGAGAGGCAATCTTCAAGAGGTTTGTCGAGACATGTAGCGAGCAGCAACCACATAAAACCCGCCTCTTGGAAGATGGAACACGAGACACCCAACGAGTTCTCCCTTCCATGTATACCAAGGGGGCCATATTGGAAGATGTGAATCGGGAACTCCAGAGTAATGGCTACAGGAAGTTGAGCCAATCTAGATTTAGTAGATTGTGGAGCAACAGGTTCAGGGATGTGAGTATAGGAAAGTACTCCAACTTTTCAAAGTGTGACGAGTGCACTGCTATTAAAATGGCTTTGTCGAAGAATTCTTGCAGCGCTCAAGAGCGAGAGACGTTGGTTAGACACCACATGAGACCACACGAGCCTTACAATGTTTCAGGGGCATTTGCCATAGATCCGACCGTTATTTTGCTCCAAGATTTTACAGTTTGGTGTGCATTGACCTTTCCATCAACACTGCAAAGGGACATCACAATCAGATGCGGGATCACAAGAAACTAACTTCACTAACTCTGGTTTCACCAAGATCTACGTAAGGAGTTATGAAATGAAAGGACCCTCTCTATTGAAATGTGTTTATGGTCCTAGGGGCATTGTGACATATCAAAGGATTTTGCATCAAGTTCTGTATTTGCATGTTTATCAAGCTACTGAATTGCTAAACCCTAAACCCTAAACCCTAAACCCTAAACATGTGGCAAATGCTGCGTGAAGAAAGATGCCCTTTCTGGGCAAATGCTGTAAGAGGCAGATGCCGAGCAGATGTATCTCAGGCTAGCGAAGGGGACAAATGAAAGCTAGCTATAAACATGACGGGATGCAAATAGATTACTAGGCTGGTCCTACGAAAATCAAAAACCATAATTGAAAACATTGAAAATGCAAAAAGAAAGGTTTATAATATTTTTGAATTTTAAGCAACCAATGGAATGTAAGTAGGGCATGTGTTTGTAAGTTTAAAAATGCCTCAACCACTTAAATTCCCAAGTAAATAAAGCTGTTTCTATTTTTGGTACAGGTAAACTTTATAGCGTGTGGGCTCATGTAATTTTGAACCAAAAAATGCACCAAAAAATGCTCGACTAGCATTATTCTTTGAATGGCGTGTGGCCTTATGTCGAGCATTATTCTTTGAATGGCGTGTGGCCTTATATTGCCATAAATGGACGTACACACACAGCATAATTATTCCTTTACACGGCGAATAATCTTGGCGCGGATCGCTGACATGGCATGGCAAAGTTTGAATCACTGACATGGCACAGCTGGATCGAGGCAAGGACATGATGTGACAAAGTTCAACCTCCGACAGCAAAGTCTAGAAGCTACTCAGTTTGAAATTTGTCAGAGGAATCATAAGATTTGGTTTGTCAGAGGATTTGATGTGACGTTCAAGCGTGTGTTATTTTTGAATTCTCGAACTCATTCCTAGGTCTATCATTTTTGTGCGCCGTGTTCTTGGTTCTGCTGAGCGCAGTGAGCGCTGCTTGTGTAAGCGGCGTTGTGGGCTATGGTTTATGCGTCTACGAGCGGTTGCGGCATTGCGAGTGCCATTGCGAGCGACAGTTTATGCGAGTGGCAGTTTGTGTGAGCGGCGCTACGAGCAGTTGCGGTGTTGCGAGCGGCGCTACGAGTAGTTGCGGTGTTGCGAGCGGCACTGTCTTTGGTGTGGCTACCGCTTCCTCTTGATATTTGGCACTTGTGCTTCCTGGTATGTTCACCATGGAATGGCTTAGGACCACATTTAGAAATGGCATGAGGCCACATGCCATCTTGGGCCCTTGCAATTTCATGGCTAGCGTATTGTCATGTATGTTTTTACTTGTCTGCAGCTGTGTGTATATCAAGATGGCATGAGGCCTCATGCCATCTTTGGCCCCTCCTAGCCTATTGCCATATTCCTTTTGCCTTGCTGCAACTGTATATATTTTTGTATGGGTGACTAGTCATGCACACAAAAATATATACAGTTGCAGCAAGGCAAAAGGAATATAGCAACAGGCTAGCAGGGGCCAAAGATAGTGTGAGGCCTCATGCCATTAGTGGTACCACTAATGGCATGAGGGCTCATGCCAATTTTGTGAATGCGAAATTTCACGTGGGTGTCAATAGCATGTTTGAATAATGGCATGTGGCCTCATGCTATTGAGGTTGTTTGGTATGTTATGATTTAGGCCATTCTCCAATCATTTTTTTTATGGTCTTAACTTCTTTTCTGCACTTTCAGAATGGCCTTCAGGGTTGGGGAAAAGGTTTACATTTTGAATGGTGGGAAGAGAGTTGCAAAAGGGACCTTTGTATCTATGGATCGGAACTTTGTTATACACTGTCAAAGGCTTGGGGAAGGCAATGCTGCTGTATCAGTAGAGACTGTCTTCGATGGGAATGTGGTCGCTATTGAACGAGGAGAGATGGTCGTCGGGGTAAATGTTGTTGTTGCCTTGAAAAATCTTCAGAAGAAAGCAGATGTTGGGGACAGCGCAAGTGCGACGCATGTTCCCTCCGTGGATCTTAAGAACCGTGCTACATGGATTCAGGCAAAGGTGTTTCTAAACAACCCCGAGGGGGAGGTGGTAGGTGAGGGCTTAGCCACAGTTGTCGATCCAAGAGATGCGGTTGCTAATCAAGAATTGGGCTGGGATGATATTGGAGTTGCGATTTTAGAGGTTGTTGACACAGAAGAAAACAGTCTGACTATTGGAAGCATTGTGCGGTGGAAATTGAGGCACTTAGTGTTTGAGAATGTGAAGGATTCACAATCAAACACCACTACAACTGATGACAGAACATCTCTTCATGGGAAAAGAAAGTACACCTTCCTAAAGCGCAGCCAATGGGATCGGAGCAACGAACCGAAAAGGCAGAAAATGGCGATGGAGGTTCGAATGGTCTCGACAATTGCTTGTTGCAAGAGGAGGTGCTGTCAACATGCTGATTGGGATGCTATTGAAGAGGAGAGAGCAAGATACAAGACATTGTCCTGGAAGGCAGCTCGCAATTTTGTGTATGAGGCATTACGGTCATCTGTTGATGCTTCAGAACATCAGGTGGGGGGCATGGTCTTCCAGAGGGGTTTGGTCTGCATGAAGGCATGGAGAATCATTTATGGAGTCCCTCGAACCACATTCTACAGAATCAAAACTGAGTTCGAGGAACAAAGGGTTCAACAGGCAGTCCATGGGAACGACGGTACGCACAAAACCAGGGGTCATGTTGTATATGGAGAGGCAATCTTCAAGAGGTTTGTCGAGACATGTAGCGAGCAGCAACCACATAAAACCTGCCTCTTGGAAGATGGAACACGAGACACCCAACGAGTTCTCCCTTCCATGTATACCAAGGGGGCCATATTGGAAGATGTGAATCGGGAACTCCAGAGTAATGGCTATAGGAAGCTGAGCCAATCTAGATTTAGTAGATTGTGGAGCAACAGGTTCAGGGATGTGAGTATAGGAAAGTACTCCAGCTTTTCAAAGTGTGACAAGTGCACTGCTATCAAAATGGCTTTGTCGAAGAATTCTTGCAGCGCTCAAGAGCGAGAGACGTTGGTTAGAAGGCGGCTCGACCACAACATCGAGCAGAGAAGCTGCAGGACTGCATATTATCATAACAGGATTCTCTCCATGGAGAGACCTGACTCTTACCTCTGCATCATCCACGACAAAATGGACCAGAAAAAGACGTGCTTACCTCGACTCAATCCTGCCCCCAAGGCAATCTCTTCATCCATGCAGCTGCCTGTGTCTCTGTTTGGCATAATCGCTCATGGGCATGGTGCCCAGAACTATGGGAACTTCTTTGTACCTCTATGGGGTGGCGGGGGTGCAAACATGATGATTGCGTCCCTAGCAAAACACTTAAAGTCTCTGCAAAGTGCGCAGACTGAGCTGAACGGCCAACCCTTGCATAAGGCCCTTGTCGATCGAACCCCATACAAGGTTCAGCTGGAGGAGGAGCAAAGGCTTGCAGTATCGTGTGGGGCCCCATGCCATCCCAGTGAATATGTTGGCCGTCAGATTGTAGGGTTATCACGTGAGGCCTCATGCCATTCCGACGAGGCTGGTCACTCGGTGAATGCACAGCCTCATCCAAACGAAGCAGAATCTCAAGGAAGTTCTTGCAGCCGATGTGGCCTTCCACCCCATCTTCTGCTCCAAACAGACAATGCTGGCAGTGAGAACAAAAACATGTACGTCTTTGCGTGCTTGGCGATGCTTGTTGCCAAAGGCATATTTGAAACGGTTACACTTGGCTTTCTCATGGTTGGGCACACTCATGAAGACGTCGATGCCATGTTCAGTCACCTGGCAGAGTCCCTCCGGCGATCCAATGTCCTCACCCTCCCACAACTCTACGATGAATTCCAAAATTGCATCAAAGGCACTGTTGAAGCTGCACTTCTGACAGAGGTTCCAGACTTTAAGGGGTTTGTAAGAGGCTACATCAGGGACGGATCCGAAACGCTGATTGGCCACTCCAAGCCTCTTCAGTTTCATTTCAGCATGTGTGACGGTGTTCCAGTGATGAGGTACAAGATGAGAGAATGGGACACAGTGTGGCTGCCAGTGGACGGCATTGAACTCTTCAAGAGAGATCCCATAACTGGGGAACCTATGATTCCTCAGGGTTCCCCACGGCCGATGCACCCGGATGGACTCAAAGACCAGGAAAGTATAGTGGCCGGGATTAGACAGCATATTGCCTTCTGGAAGAGGGGGTTGGTGTTTGGTGGAGAATCCTATTTTCAGAGGTGCAAGCCTTTGCTCGAATACTGGGAGAAGATTATATCTGCTATCCAAAATAGGCCGGTTGTATATGAAGAATTGGAAGAGTCCTTTTGGCCAGAACCCAGAGCACCAGATAGTAGCGGAACAATGTCCTCTGGAAATGCAGTGACAGATAACGATGTTGAGGATCACTATTGTGGGCCGAGGAACAAGAAGCTGGATTCAGCATTCAATCCAGTACAGGTCTGCAAAGGAATGGTCGTGCTTGTCAGACCCAGTAATAAAAAACAAATGATATGGGTGGGGCGCTGCATCATTGATGCAGAGGAGGACGCGGAAACTAACTCCTTCAATGTAACTGTGGAGTGGTTCAAGCCAAGTTCTGGATATACGAAGGATTGCCTAGAAAAGAGATGGGTGCTGAATCCAAGGGATCCCAGCATGAGCATATCGGTGGATAATGTTGTGCATGGTTGGATGCGGAAGCAGAGTGCCACCATCACCTTGCCAGACCATGCAAGAGATGCAGCAAGAGCATTCATAACCCGGGTTCAAGGTGAGATTCATGAATATTCCTTTACTAAGTTTCTAATGTATTTTATTTCAAGGTGAACAATCCGAATCTGAATCAAAGGAGGCGTGATGGCATGTGGCCTTACGCCATTCCTAGGTGAGATGATACAAATAACAAGTATAAATTCTTAGTTGTTCTAGCAAATCTTACTTAAAGTTCAAGGTGAACAAGCCGAATATGAATTCATCGGATTGTTATAACAAATTGCGAGGTGATGGCATGAGGCGATACGCCATTTAAGAGTGGTAGCCATTCCTATATGAGGTGAGTGAAGTATTTATTAGAAATACCTCATTCAATTGTGCACTTCTAAGTCTTGGTCCACTTAGTACTGTTTGCATGTTTTTATTTTAATTCTTTCTCTAAAATGTTATTTAGCATGTGGCTTCATGCCATTGCTCTCCACAATCATGCATTGAATTTCTATCCTTGCATAATACTTCTCCATATATATAGCATGTGCGCACATGTGATATGGTTCATTAGGCCTGATATAGTGTGTGAGGTAAAACAAAGATGATGTGACATATGCATTTACCAATCACACGTGCATAAATCTAATAATATGGCATGTGGCCCATATTAATGGCACATAAACCCATATTCTGGGCTTACGTGCTTTATGTACCATCATTCCCTTGCAGCATGTGTGTTGGTTTCCTTTTATAACACAACGAACTCCATATTTTAGGGTGAAGAGCATTCTCATGGCAAGCACAAAATCTGTAAGTGCGGCAGAAAAGGAGACGGAGAAGGAGATAGGTGAAGATGTAGAATATATAAGTCTTCCAAACTCCCCGTACTATACTCCAGGTGATCATTTTTCTGAACAAATGGCAACATTAACAACTATCAAGAACGCCCCAGTAACGTTAGAGACAACAATCCAAAGCAAAACAACTGACCTGGAGAAGGATGATACGCTTAGGCTTATAATGGCGTGTGCCCTCATGCCATTTACTTGATCACCAAATACCTTTTTCCCTTTGCACTAGTATATCTTAATACCGGTCTGAGAAATAGAATGGCATGTGCCCTCAGGCCTTTTACTAAATCACCTTTGAAAGAAATGCAAGCCTCTATATCGTAAAAAAAAGGTACTAGAGAAATTCCTTAATAATATGAATGTTATTTAGTTTCATGAAAATACACTAAGGGTCAAATGAGTTAAATGACTTCTCCAGACTAGCAATGCCTCTTGCTACACCTTCACAATTAGATTCGTTAGAAAAAGATAACATTCAATAATATCTAAATGTTCTCACCATTAAGTTATATGTCTGGCTAATAGGAATGACGTTCATCTTGGAAAGCTCACCACACGCTCAATGAACAAACAAATAGTGTGTGCGCGCATGCCATCGCTCTTCTTTAGCTTCAGATTCGGCTTGTTCACCTTGACAATGAGATTTATTATACAACCAGATGGACTCAGTCTGGACATAAAGTCACCGCGCTAGTCACCATGCCCCAGATATGTCTAGCCCTTGGACAAAAAACATATAATTTCACGTCATTTTCAAATACATGAAAATTTGTACCTAGTCCCATTTTACTGCATAAATCCCACTTTAACGAAATAGAGCTTTGTGACTCCTTTATTGTTTTGGAGTCTGCATCTTTCTTATGATCCCAATTATAGTTGTTTACCACAACTACATTAGCCCGTTTGCTGTGTCAAACGCTCATCTGGATCACATCCTCAATTCTCTGAGAAAACCCTTATACTGTTCCCAAGATCCCAAAGTCGTTCCCTTACTTGGCCCTTTTTCCATCCACCACATTGCACACAAGGTCATGTATGAACTTGAGTGGAGAGCCATATCCTCTCGACATGCTCCTCCTCGAGAATAAGTCCATATCTAGGACCTTCCAAATCCAATACAAGTGGTGATATACTTAGCCACCAATAAGAGTCGGACTAAGGAATAGCTCTAATACCAAATTGTAAGCGACTAATTTTTCCATTCTACTTTAGTCACTTAACTATACCTCCAACCACTTGGAGGAGTTTCATTCACAACCTCCATAAGTCTAATTCAAGACTTGGGGCCTGCTCACCCTGAGAAGGGCATCTATGCCACTCAACCTTTGCACTTGGTTCAAGTGCTCCACGTGTCCAATCCCATGATCGACACCCCAAGGTACCACCGTGTAGCGCACCTGAATTTGGAGCCAAACTCCAAGCCTGTTGTGCTATGAAACGAGGGTCTGGTACAATCCCACGAGCACTAGCTCCCCATATCTAGCACTTGCACGCAAAATGGTGTCAGACGAAGTCTGGCACAATTTTGGCATACCGGTGGCCTAACACGAGGAGGAGGGTACCCCACCGACTAGAGCAGCGTGGGGCTTAGGCTTTGAAGTGTTAGTTTACTGGGCTTAGCATTTGTACTCAGCCAGATGGACATAAGGTAGGAACTCCTATGTGTTTCTAGCTGAGCATTCTCAGCCTGGCTCTTAGTTCTCTTTTGCTCTGTCTTGCACTGGCTTGGCAAGAACCCTCGCATATTGAGACTAGTCCCTCAATATCGTTGGATGATAGCTTACCGTGTCTGCCAAACACCCTCGCTATCACGCCCTTTGTGTTGGTCTCATTTCTGTCCCAAATGCTATTTATGGAAAGTGTCTAGATTAGCTCATTTGGCATATCTACGGAATGTAGAGATTGGCCTGAACACAATGGTGTTCGTCCTGTGTCCAAATGCACAATCTAAGGACATTTCATATTTAGTAAATTTCGAGCTTGTCCCAGAGACTAACTCCTGGTACTAAGGGAGGCTTGGGGTGAAAGCCCAAAGCGTGTGTTCCTCAAGGGGGGGGGGGGGGGGGTGGGGCTATGGGGGGTTCCAAATGTATAGTAAGGATAGTGGTTGGAATGCATGTTCGACTACCTGAGACATTAGTTTGGCTCCCACTGGGCTGTGTCGCTCCTTGTTCTGCATCCGGCTTGGGTCGATCGGCATCGTCGGGATGTATCCTATCAAGTGGGAGATCAAGTGTGGCTATCTTCCCGGAACTTGAACATTAAGGGTTCTTTGTCTCGGAAGCTCTTGCTGAGATATGTTGGACCCTATCGGGTGCTAAAACGTATTGGTGATGTATCCTATAAGTTGGATCTTCCAGATGAGTTATCTCAGCTATATGATGTGTTTCATGTTAGTTTACTGGCACCATATTTTCCTGCTGTGGAACTCTCTACGGATATGCGTCCTTCGCCAATAATCATGGATGGTGAACCTGAGTATGAAGCTGAATCTATCCTAGATTCTCGGGTTCGGAGACAGGCTCATGCGAAGGAATATCTAGTTAAGTGGAAAGGTTACTCGACTTGTGAATCAACTTGGGAACCTCTTAGGAATCTTACACATGCTCGTGAGTTTGTCACGGAGTATGAGAATAGTAATAAAACATAGCTTTTGTAAACCTTGTAATAAATCTTGCAAATTAATAAGGTCATATATTTCTATAAATCAAAGTGTCATTTCTCTCATTCGATAGTACTTGGGTCAGTTTTGGCAGGCTGACTTCGGCACTTCGGTGCATGGGTCCAATCCATAACCATGGGGATAACTATTATAGACTAATCACAAGTCCCCACCTCTCTCTTGATGTCTCATTTTTGAAAAAGGGCGTGGTCGTGTAAACAACTTAATCTGCTAGTTTATAATAGTTCTCTAAATCTTCCCGACAGGGTTGATTTCTTGCTTAGGGGAAGTTGGGCCTCTGGCCTTCTCCCTATGTCCCTACGGGCAGGGATGTATCATTCCTTTGTAAGCCGAGTGGTACTCGGAGCAGCAAGGGTGGCTAACTTCGTTAGTCATTTCCTTGTCGGCAACAGCCGGAGGGTGTCTGAGTCTTAACGTCTTTGGACGTAGAGGAGAGGTTGTTCCATCACTCATTTAAGTCGGTGTGTTTCCCATATAGTGTGCTTTCCATTAACTTTCAGAGTTGTTTCCTTGATGGTTTGCTAGACTCGGGTATGCATCGACGAGGACGTCGATCTTCCCCAAGGGGGGAGAGTGTCGCGAATGTGACTTTGGGTATCAAAAGATACTGTCGATACCTATCCTGAGCTTTTGCCCATCGCCTCAGTAGCTCTAGACCAACCTTGGCGTAGCTGCTCCGCATAAGTCTCAACGGCTGGGACCAACACTTCGGTCATTGGTTTTGGTACAACAATCTGTTGAGGAACCCCACGAGCATTCCCTTGCAGCATCTCCCATGGAGAACAGCCTATAGCGCTGTGAAATGTGTTGTTATAACATATTTCTGCTGTATCCAAATGCTCAACCCAATCGCGTTGGTCCGCCGCGACATAGTACCGCAGATAATCCTCAACTTGAGCATTCACACGTTCGGTCTGCCCATCAGTCTGAGGATGATAAGCCGTACTAAACTTTAACTTGGTACCAAACAACTGGAACAGTGTGCCCCAAAACTTCCCCGTAAACCTCGAATCTCTATCCGAGATCATCTCTTCAGGAAGACCACAAACCCGCACTACTTCATGGAAAAAGAGCTTTGCTGCTTGTTTCGCATTCACTGTTCCCACAGTTGGAATGAAGTGTGCAATCTTTGACAACCGATCCACAACCACCATCAAAGTATCATAACCCTTAGACTTCGGCAAGCAAGTGACGAAATCAAGTGTCACACTTTGAAATGGCCATGCCGGTGCTGGAATGCACTGCAACTTCCCAGCCTGCTTCTTAGTTTTGCGCTTACATTGCTGGCATATAGGGTAGGAATGGACATAGTCTGCTACATCACCTTCCATACCAGACCAGAAAAATCCCTTTTTCAATGAAGCCAGAGTCTTTCGCTGTCCACCATGTCCCGCTGCTGGAACATCATGATGTTCCCGCATAAATAACTGCTGCAAATCCTTAGAGGGAAGATACAATCTTTCTTGCTTATAGAATATAAGCCCATCCCGAACTGAGAAGTGAAGCTTCGCATTAGTGTGACTAGCAACTTTCGCTGCTTCGCTACCAAGGCTCTGCTTCAACAACCCCGCACGGCATAAGATTGCCTTCGCTAATGGATCACTTCCATACCAAGCCCAAACGTCCTCCAACCAGTCTGAACTGATTACTGATATTGCCCGGAATTGAGCTTGACAACTCCACGCATCCGGAACAATATTGTCTTTACTAGGTTTATATATGATTTCAATATCATATCTAGCAAGCTTCTCTTGCCAACGAGCTTGCTTTGGCATTAGCTTAGGCTGCATTGCAAAGTAGCTTAGTGTGTTACTATCCATATAAACCTTGGTTTGTCCACCCAAGTAGTGTCTCCAGTGTTCCAGGGCCGACACTATAGCAAACATCTCTTTCTCATGCGTTGGCCATCTTCGTTGGGTCTCATCCAATTTCTTGGAATAGAACGCAACAGGACAACCATGTTGCCTTAGCGTAACATCAACCTCTTTGTCACAATCTTGCTGCAACATGGCACCGATAGCATAGCCAGATGCATCACAGTGCACTTCAAAGAGTTTATCAAGATTTGGGATCCTGAGAACAAGAACCGTAGTCAAGATGTCCTTCAACTGTACAAAAGCATGCTGACAAGCTGGTGTTCAATGAAACAGAATACTACTCTTCGTCAACTCAGTCAACAGAAGAGCAATTCTTGCAAAATTGCGGACAAACTTGCGATAGTATCCCGCCAAACCGAGAAAGGAACGAACATCTGATACAATGGTCAGGACTTCCCAGAACTTCACCGCTTCCACCTTCTTTGGATCAACTTCAATCACGCCACCATCAACTATATGTCTGAGAAAGTTTACGCGCAGTTGACCAAAAGCGCATTTACTTTCCCTAGCATACAGTTTGTGTTCGCGCAACTTCTGAAACACCAGCTCCAAGTGTTTCAAATGATCCTCTAATGTTTTGCTGAAGACTAGAACATCGTTGATATATAGGACAACAAATGTGTCCAGATAATCTCCAAATATTCTATCCATCATAGTGTTGAACGTTGCCGGAGCATTGCATAACCCGAACGGCATGACAAGGAACTCATAAGATCCGTACCGAGTCTTAAAGGCTGTCTTCTCCACATCCTGATCCATCACCCGTATCTGATGATACCCGGATCGCAAATCAAATTGCGTAAAATACTTAGCCTTTAAGAGTTGGTCAAACAAGTCATCAATGCGAGGCAAAGGATAATTGTTTTTAACCGTGATCTTGTTGAGTGCCCGATAGTTAATACACATCCTCATGGTTCCATCCTTTTTTATAACAAAAAGGACTAGCGCTCTATAAGGTGACTTGCTTGGTCGGATATGACCTTTGTCAAGAATCCCCGTGAGTTGCTTCTTGAGTTCAGCCATCTCCTTGATGTTCAACCGATATGGAGCTTTCGTAGGTGGTTTAGAACCCGGAATAACCTCAATCCGATGATCAACTTCATGGCTAGAAGGTAGCCCTGGTGGCAAATCCTTTGGGAAGATATCCTGATTCTACACCAACAACTTCAATATCTTCTTTGGTACAAGATCAACCCCGTCACCAATTTGAACTGAGTCACCAACACTCTCAGCTTCCATCACTTGAACCCAGAAGGTCTGACATCCCCTTTTAGCTGCTTTTTGAGCGGCCCTCGCAGTTAGGAACTTTGCATCCCAATCCTTTGAGGAACGCTTTTGCAACTGAAAGGATACATCAGGAAGTCCTTCTGACTTCAACGTGATACAACTTTGTCCAGCACCATAAATCCCTTTTATATACTTGTTGAAGAAATCCATACTAAACACCATCTGAAAATTTGGTATCTTCAACACTACCAAGTCCACTCTTTCTTTCCACTTGGATATCTTTAATGGAACATCACTCACAAACTTTTTGGCTACTTGCCCACCTTCCGCAAACCGGAAGTGCATAGGTGACATTTGCTTAGCATTCAATCCTAACAACTTAACTAAGTCTTCGGATATCACGTTGTGCGTAGCTCTCGTGTCAATCATCAATTGGATTCGGTGTCCATGGACAAAGCCTATCAGATACATCAACGGATCAATGTTTGCATTGACTGTAAGAAAAGCTTAAGGAAAGAAACGAAAGTTACTCACCTCTTCTTCCTCATAGTCTACATTGACCAACTCGTCAACCCCTTCAGCTTCACCACCACCGTCTTCCCTCATGACATTAACCCGAGATCTTATCTTATGCTTGTTGGGACATTCCGAGGACCTATGTCCCGACTCTCCACAATGGAAGCAATGACCCACACTACTGTTCCGCTAGGAGCAGGTTTTGCAGGTTGCTGCTGCTTGTACCCACAAGGAAGAAGAAGCAATGACCCACACTACCTGTTCCGCTAGGAGCAAGTTTTGCAGGTTGCTACTGCTTGTACCCACCAGGAAGAAGAACCGAGGGCCTAGGACCAGAAGAAGCTGCTGGTGGTCTCCAACCACCACCACCTTTGTTAACCGTTGTTTGTGAGCCTCTAGGGCGAAACCTACTTTCAACCCTCTGTTTCCGATTCTAGGAATAAAAATTCCTAGAATTTTTATTCTTATCCGAGTTACTAGCATACAATTGCTGATATTGTTCCATGAGCGAGTGACTAAAGGCAACTTGTTGCGCTGCCTCCTTACACTCCAGGTATGCCTTTGGCTTAAACTTCAAAATTTTATTGTGAGAAAGTGAACTTAAACCCTCTAGAAAATAACTCCGAGCATCTTCGTCACTCATATTTGCGATCATAATGCGCTTCTGAGCAAACGCATTAACGTAATGCATGAGATCCCCTCGCTACTTTAACTGCCGCAGCTCCGCGTGAAGTTTCAGACCAAGATCATCTAGCAAGTATTCCTTACGGATACGAGACTGCATCTTGGTCCAACTTCTAGTCTGCCCTTTTTCAGCACACACTTGGCGCCACCAAGTTTTGGCATGATCGGTGAGAAAGGATTGCACGCACGCAACTTTCGTACGATCATCTACGTCTGCCACTATGAAGTAGTTTTCCATATCGTAAACCCAGTCTTCCAAAACCTGATAGTCCCGCATGCCTCTGAAGTTGGGTGGCTTCGGAGGCTTGAACTTTGAAACTCGTGCAACTGGGGGTGGCTGCAAAACTTCATCGTCCTCAGAACTTGAAGAGGAGTCTGGTTTAGTTGCCTCAGCCTCTTTCTTCCTCTTCTTGTTTTACTTTTTCAATTTGCGAATCTCCCTTCGCAAATTCTCGATCTCAACTTCCTGAGCCGTACGCTGCAGCGCCGCAGCATCTGGTTCTTTCTCTTCTGACTCAGCCTTAGCCTTTTCCACAGCATCTCTAGCAGGAGTTTCCTCCTCTCGATTTGCCCGTCTAGAGGTTTCATCGTCATCAACACGGTTCCTCTTCACCATCCTGCTAGCTGCATGTATGTCGCTATCAGTAACTGAACATGCATACAATGTTCTTACCAAATGGTGCAATCCAACTAATCCTACACAGGTCGCTTCAGATCTACTAGAAAAGTCTCTGCGCATGCAACTTGAGTCAGAAAATCTGACAAAAGTTGGATAGGAATCGCTGAGAAAATTCCTCGGATACCAAATGTAGCGCACTTGAACTTGGAGCCAAACTCCAAGCCCGTTATGCTACGAAACAAAGGTCCGGTACAATCCCACTAACACCAGCTCCCCGTATCCAGCACTTGCACGCCAAATGGTGTCAGACGGAGTCTGGCACAATTTTAGCATACCGGTGGCCTAACGCGAGGAGGAGGGTACCTTACCAACTAGAGCAGCATGGAGCTTGGGCTTAGACCCAAGTCGGATGCAGAACAAGGAGCGACACAGCCCAGCGGGAGCCAAACTAATGTCTCAGGTAGTCGAACATGCATTCTAACCAGTATCCCTACTATACATTTGGAACCCCCCCATAGCCCCCCCCCCCCCCCCCCCGCCGCCCTTGAGGAACACATGCTTTGGGCTTTCACCCCAAGCCTCCCTTAGTACCAGGAGTTAGTCTCTGGGACAAGCTCGAAATTTACTAAATATGAAATGTCTTTAGATTGCGCATTTGGACACAAGACGAACACCATTGTGTTCAAGCCAATCTCTACATTCCATAGATATGCCAAATGAGCTAATCTAGACACTTTTCATAAATAGCATTTGGGACAGAAACGAGACCAACACAAAAGGCGTGATAGCGAGGGTGTTTGGCAGACACGGTTGTGAGACACAAAATCACTAGGCCCCAAAGTGGAACTGGAGGGGCGCCACGTGGTAGTGGCCGAAGCAAAAGCCAAACAAGCGTAACACGTTTGGACTAAAAGCTCCACCTTGAAAGGTCGAGAGCGGGAGTGGAACTCCCAACGAAGTGCTCGAGGAACAAGCACAAAGAGAGCAATAAGCGAGGCTCCAAAAAGGGACCCAAAAGGACCAACACATGACACATGGAAGTGTCCGAGATGGACCTGAGATGGAGTCCGAGATGGAGTCCGAGATGGAGTCTGAGATGGACCCGAGATGGGACCCAAGATGGACCCGAGATGGAGTCCAAGATGGAGTCCGAGAAGGACCCAAAATGGAGTTCGAGGTGGAGTCCGAGATGGAGTCCGAGATGGAGTCCGAGATGGACCCGAGATGGAGTCCGAGATGGAGTCCGAGGTGGAGTTTGAGATGGAGTCCGAGATGGACCCAAGATGGGACCCAAGATGGACCCGAGATGGAGTCCGAGGTGGAGTCCGAGATGGAGTCCGAGATGGAGTCCGAGATGGATCCGAGATGGAGTCCGAGATGGAGTTTGAGATGGAGTCCGAGATGGACCCAAGATGGGACCCAAGATGGACCCGAGATGGAGTCCAAGATGGAGTCCGAGAAGGACCTGAGATGGAGTCCGAGGTGGAGTCCGAGATGGAGTCTGAGATGGACCCGAGATGGAGTCCAAGATGGAGTCCGAGATGGACCCGAGATGGAGTCCGAAGTCGAGACCGGGACTAAGACCGAGACCGGGACCAAGACCGAGACCGGGACCGAGACTGAGACCGAGATCGGGACCGAGACCGAGACCGAGGCCGAGACCGAGGCCGAGTCCGAGTCCGAGTCCAAATCCGAGTGTGAGTGCGAGTGCGAGTGCGAGTCCGAGTCCGAGGCCGAGTCCGAGTTCGAGTCTGAGAGGGTGAAAGCCCAAAGTGTTCGTCTCCCAGACCCTGGGGGGTTTGGTGAGCTCCAAAAGTATAGCAGGGGGAGGACTGTAGTGGAGCCAGTTTGGCCAGAAAAGGCCAGTTTGGCCCAGGAAGGCCAGACCCAGTGTTGGGTGATGAGCTGCCCACTAGGAAGTCCAAGACTAGAGTGAACACGGACCGACAAGCGGGGTAGCTTGGTGAAGTGTTCAAGAGCCGACTCTAGTTCCCCTGGGAGATCGACTGGCTGATGCTCCCAGTCCAAGTGTGGATGGCACTACCTACTTGGATACCTGGTGTGGCTCAACGGAACCTCGCTCTAAGCCCATGGCTAGAGCACCCAAGGGCAGAAGGCGAGGAGAGTACCCACGAGGCCCGCGTAGGGCCACAGTGTTCCGAAACGTTGCCCCAAAGTCCCAGACTGTGGAAAGGAAGAGGAGAAGCCCTCTAGTGTGGTGACAAGGGACACAGCCACACAGTAAGGAAGTCCTAGAGGATAGTTGGACTTAGTGGTCGGGCCTGTGGGCCTTGATCCAGTGGCAGTGTTGGCAAACACGGCCATGGACAGAAAGGGACTTGGTGGGGACCAGAAAGGAGATATTGGGGAAGGCTATTTCCCATGTCTGTGGGCATCCTAAGGATGCTAAGGAGTGGATCTGGGATGACCACTCTTGGACAGATAGCCCAGTCTTGGAGAGACGGGATTGCAATGCAGGTGGTGTTGGACCACCGATGTGACCAAGATGATTGGGCATGGCCTAGCGTAACGGGCGGGTATGTTGGTGGTGCCTTGGGGTGTCGGTCAAGGGATCGGACACGTGGAGCACTTGGACCAAGTGCAAAAGTTGGATAGCATGGATGCCATTCGCGGGGCTAGCAAGCCCCAAGTTCTGAATGGGACTTATGGAGGTTGTGAATGAGACTCCTCCAAGTGGTCGGAGGTGCGGTTAAGTGACTAAAGTAGAATGGAAAAATTAATCGCTTACAACAGTAAGCTATCATCCAGCGATATTGAGGGACTAGTCTCAATATGCGAGGGTTTTTGCTAAGCTAGTGCAAGACAGAGTAAAAGAGAACTAAGAGCCAGGCCGAGAATGCTTAGCTAAAAACACATAGGAGTTCCTACCTTATGTCCATTTGGCTAAGTACAGATGCTAAGCCCAGTAAACTAACACTTGGATAAAAGGGGCTATTGAAGGGAATCAGCAGTACTGACCTCCTGCCGTCATGGCAGTAAGGAAAGAGTGCCCGTAAGGACTGGTCGACAAGTATCTTTCGATACCCGAAGTCACATTTGCGACACACCGACATATCAACTCGTTACACTAGGCCATGCCCATTCACCTTGATCACATCGGTGGTCCAACACCACTTGCATTGCAATCCTGTCTTTCCAAGACTAGGCCATCCGTCCATGAGTGGTCATCCCAGATCCACTCCTTAGCATCCTTAGGATGCCCACAGACATGGGAAATAGCCTTCCCCAATATCTCCTTTCTGGTCCCCACCAAGTCCCTTTCTGTCCATGGCCGTGTTCGCCAACACTGCCACTGGATCAAGGCCCACATACCCAACCACTAAGTCCTACAGTCCTCTGGGACTTCCTCGCCGTGTGACTGTGTCCTTGGTCACCACACCAGAGGGCTACTCCTCTTCCTTTCCACAGTCTGGGACTTTAGGACAACATTTCGGAACACTGTGGACCTATGCAAGCCTCATGGGTACTCTCCCTGCCTTCCGCCTTTAAGTGCTCTAGCCATGGGCTTAGAGCAAGGTTCTGTTGAGCCACACCTGGTATCCAAGTAGGTAGTGCCACCCACACTTAGACTGGGAGCATTGACCATTTCATAGCACCTATTCATCGACGATCATCTAAAGAGCTCAAGATTTTATGTTTAAATGTCAAGGAGATGTTGGAAAAGGGAGTTATTCGAAAGTCACGGAGTCTTTGGGCATATGAACCTCTTGTAACAAAGCCTGATAGGCATATTCATTTTTGCATCAACTATCGTTTTGTAAGTGACAATCTTGGATATGTATCTTCTTCCTCACATTGCTGATCTCTTGAATCGTCTGGGGAGAAGTTATTGGTTCACTAAGTTAAATCTTGTTTTTGGGTATTGGCAAGTACCGATGGTGAAAATATTCCCAAAATGGCTTTTTGTACACTGTTTGGTTTGTATAAATTTTTAGTGATGTCGTTTGGTTTGAACAATGCTCTAGCAACTTGCAATGGATGATGGACAAGATTCTTTGTGATATACTAGACGTAACTGCTGACTTTATCGATGATGTTTTCATCCACTCGGAGGGGACATGAGAGGAATAAATCCGTGATGTTCATAAAGTGTTCGATCAACTATGAGAAGTTGATTTAAAGTTAAAGTAGTCGAAGTGTATGTTTAGGTCCAAAGGCACAACTTATCTTGAGTACTACATTTCTTATAAGGGTTTGCAATTTAATTCTGAAAAACTTGTGGCTATTCTAAAATTCCCCACTCCAAAGTGTATAAATGATGTTGTAAGTGACTAAATTTTCCATTCTACTTTAGTCACTTAACCACACTTCCAACCACTTGGAAAACTCTCACTCACAACCTCTATAAGTTTTATTCCAAAATTGGGGTTTGCTATCCCCAAAAATAGCATCCATGCCACTCAACCTTTACACTTAGTCCAAGTGCTCCACGTGTCCGATCCCATGGTCGACACCCTAGGGTATCACCGACATATCACCCCAGTACACTAAAGCCATGCCTATTCACCTTGGTCACACCGATAGTCTAACACCACCTATCTCACAGTCCTGTCTTTCAAAGATTGGGCCATCCGTCTATGAGTGATCATCCCAGATCCACTCCTTAGCATCCTTAGGATGTGTAGCACACGTGGTTTTGACCCTTTATTCTATGGTGATTTACCATAGGATAACACTACGAAGCAGAACCTAAACCTTCTTTATGCCACGTGACACATGCCACATGTCATATGCCACATGTCCAAAGGACAGTGGTGGGGAACCTGAGGTTCAGGGCCTTAGGCCACTGAACGAAGAAACGGTGCCAAACTCCCAAGCATGGAGCCAAGGAGTGACGGAACCACACCACAAAGTAACTCCTGAGCATAAAGCTCAAGGAGCGAAGGGACAGGAGCCCGGAGCGATTTGGAACAGTTGTAGCACATATGAGCAAATCTAGACACTTTCTATAAATAGCATTTAGGACCAAAATGAGACTAACACAAAGGGCATGATAGCGAGGGTGTTTGGCAGACATGGTAAGCTATCATCCAGCGATATTGAGGGACTAATCTCAATACACGAGGGTTCTTGTCACTAGCCAGTGCAAGACATAACGAGACGGGAATTCCTTACTGGGCTAAGTATGCTTAGCTAATAGCACGTAGGAATTCCGTCCTTATGCTCGTCTGGTCTAAGTACACTCGAAATGCCCAGTTAACTCCACTAGCACAAGAGGGGCTACTAAAGGGATCCAACTATACCGATCTCCTGCCGTCATGGCAGTAAGGAAAGAGTGTCCGTAAGGACCGGTCGACAAGTATCTTTCAATACCAAAAGTCACATTCGTGACACTCTCCCCCCCTTGGGGAAGATCGACGTCCTCGTCGATGCATACCCGAGTCTAGCAAACCGTCAAAGAAACAACTCCGAAAGTTAATGGAAAGCACACTATGTGGGAAACACACCGACTTAAATGAGTTATGGAACTACCTTTCCTCTACGTCCAAAGACGTTAAGACTCAGACACCCTCCGGCCGTCACCGACAAGGAAATGACTAACGGAGTTAGCCACCCTTGCTGCTCTGAGTACCACTCGGCTTACAAAGGAATGATACATCCCTGCCCGCAGGGACATAGGGAGAAGGCCAGAGGCCCAACTTCCCCTGAGCAAGAAATCAACCCTGTCGGGAAGATTTAGAGAACTATTATAAACTGGCAGATTAAGTTGTTTACACGACCATGCCCCTTTTTCAAAAGTGAGTCATCGAGAGAGAGGCGGGGACTTGTGATCAGTCTATAATAGGTATCCCCATGGTTATGGATTGGACCCATGCACCGAAGTGCCGAAGTCAGCCTGCCAAAACTGACCCAAGTAAGAACGAACGAAAGAAACGACACTTTAATTTATAAAAATATATTACTTTATTAATTTGCAAGATTTATTACAAGATTTACAAAAGCTAGTTTTTATTACAATTTTCATACTCCGTGACAAGCTCACGAGCATGTATAAGATTCCTAAGAGGTTCCCAAGTTGATTCACAAGTCAGGTAACCTTTCCACTTAACTAGATATTCCTTCACACGAGCCCGTCTCCGGAACCGGGAATCTAAGATAGTTTCCACTTCGTATTCAGGTTTACCGTCCACAGGTTTACCGTGGTGGTGGACGAATCTCCCCTTGACATGCAATATCCATAGTATAAGGAGCCAATAGATTGGCATGAAATACATTATGAACATTGGACATCTCAACAGGCAGATCCAACCGAAGTGCCGAAGTCAGCCTGCCAAAACTGACCCAAGTACGAACGAACGAAAGAAACGACACTTTAATTTATAAAAATATATGACCTTATTAATTTGCAAGATTTATTACAAGGTTTACAAAAGCTATGTTTTATTACTATTCTCATACTCCGTGACAAACTCACGAGCATGTGTAAGATTCCTAAGAGGTTCCCAAGTTGATTCACAAGTCGGGTAACCTTTCCACTTAAATAGATATTCCTTCGCATGAGCCTGTCTCCGAACCCGAGAATCTAGGATAGATTCAGCTTCATACTCAGGTTCACCATCCATGATTATTGGCGAAGGACGCATATCCGTAGAGAGTTCCACAGCAGGAAAATATGGTGCCAGTAAACTAACATGAAACACATCATATAGCTGAGATAACTCATCTGGAAGATCCAACTTATAGGATACATCACCAATACGTTTTAGCACCCGATAGGGTCCAACATATCTCAGCAAGAGCTTCCGAGACAAAGAACCCTTAATGTTCAAGTTCCGGGAAGATAGCCACACTTGATCTCCCACTTGATAGGATACATCCCGACGATGCCGATCCTTATCACGTCGATACCTATCCTGAGCTTTTGCCCATCGCCTCAGTAGCTCTAGACCAACCTTGGCGTAGCTGCTCCGCATAAGTCTCAACGGCTGGGACCAACACTTCGGTCATTGGTTTTGGTACAAAAATCTGTTGAGGAACCCCACGAGCATTCCCTTGCAGCATCTCCCATGGAGAACAGCCTATAGCGCTGTGAAATGTGTTGTTATAACATATTTCTGCTGTATCCAAATGCTCAACCCAATCGCGTTGGTCCGCCGCGACATAGTACCGCAGATAATCCTCAACTTGAGCATTCACACGTTCGGTCTGCCCATCAGTCTGAGGATGATAAGCCGTACTAAACTTTAACTTGGTACCAAACAACTGGAATAGTGTGCCCCAAAACTTCCCCGTAAACCTTGAATCTCTATCCGAGATCATCTCTTCAGGAAGACCACGAACCCGCACTACTTCATGGAAAAAGAGCTTTGCTGCTTGTTTCGCATTCACTGTTCCCACAGTTGGAATGAAGTGTGCAATCTTCGACAACCGATCCACAACCACCATCAAAGTATCATAGCCCTTAGACTTCGGCAAGCAAGTGACAAAATCAAGTGTCACACTTTGAAATGGCCATGCCGGTGCTGGAATGCACTGCAACTTCCCAGCCTGCTTCTCAGTTTTGCGCTTACATTGCTGGCATATAGGGTAGGAATGGACATAGTCTGCTACATCACCTTCCATACCAGACCAGAAAAATCCCTTTTTCAATGAAGCCAGAGTCTTTCGCTGTCCACCATGTCCCGCTGCTGGAACATCATGATGTTCCCTCATAAATAACTGCTGCAAATCCTTAGAAGGAACATACAATCTTTCTTGCTTATAGAATATAAGCCCATCCTGAACTGAGAAGTGAAGCTTCGCATTAGTGTGACTAGCAACTTTCGCTGCTTTGCTACCAAGGCTCTGCTTCAACAACGCCGCACGGCATAAGATTGCCTTCGCCAATGGATCACTTCCATACGAAGCCCAAACGTCTTCCAACCAATTCGAACTTATTGCCGATATTGCCCGGAATTGAGCTTGACGACTCAATGCATCCGGAACAATATTGTCTTTACCAGGTTTATATATGATTTCAATATCATATCTAGCAAGCTTCTCTTGCCAACGAGCCTGCTTCGGCGTAAGCTTAGGCTGCGTAGCAAAGTAGCTTAGTGTGTTACTATCTGTATAAACCTTGGTGTGTCCACCCAAGTAGTGTCTCCAGTGTTCTAGGGCTGACACGATAGCAAACATCTCTTTTCTCATGCGTTGGCCATCTTCGTTGAGTTTCATCCAATTTCTTGGAGTAGAACGCAACGGGACAACCATGTCACCTTAGCGTAACACCAACCGCTTTGTCACAATCTTGCTGTAACACGGCACCAATAGCATATCCAGACGCATCACAATGCACTTCGAAGGGTTTATCAAGATCTAGGATTCTGAGAATAGGAACCGTAGTCAAGATCTCCTTCAACCGTACAAAAGCACGCTGACAAGCTGGTGTCCAATGAAACGGAATACTACTCTTCGTCAACTCAGTCAACGGAAGAGCAATTTTTGCAAAATTGCGGACAAACTTGCGATAGTATCCCGCTGTGAGACACAAAATCCCTAGGCCCCAAAGTGGAGCCGGAAGGGCGCCACGTGGTAGTGGCCGAAGCGAGAGCCAAACGAGCGTAACACGTTTGGACCAAAAGCTCTGACTTGAAAAGTCAAGAGCGGGAGTGGAACTCCCAACAAAGTGCTCGAGGAACGAGCACGAAGCGAGCAATAAGCGAGGCTCCAAAAATGGACCCAAAAGGACCAACACATGACACGTGGAAGTGTCCGAGGTGGACTCGAGTCGGAGTCCGAAGTGGAGTCCGAGATGGACCCGAGTTGGAGTCCGAAGTGGAGTCCGAGATGGACACGAGTTGGAGTCCGAAGTGGAGTCCGAGATGGACCCGAGTTGGAGTCCGAAGTGGAATCCGAGATGGAGTCCGAGATGGAGTCCGAGGTGGACCCGAGATGGACTCGAGATGGACCCGAGATGGAGTCCGAGATGGAGTCCGAGGTGGACCCGAGATGGACCCGAGATGGACCCGAGATGAAGTCCGAGATGGAGTCCGAGATGGAGTCCGAGGTGGACCCGAGATGGAGTCCGAGATGGAGTCCGAGATGGAGTCCGAGATGGACCCGAGATGGAGTCCGAAGTCGAGACAGAGACCGAGACCGAGACCGGGACCGAGACCGAGACCGAGACCGGGACCGAGACCGAGGCCGAGGCCGAGACCGAGCCCCAGTCCGAGTCCGAGTCCGAGTCCCAGTCCGAGTCCGAGTCCGAGTCCGAGTCCGAGTCCGAGTTCGAGTCCGAGTTTGAGTCTGAGAGGGTGAAAGCCCAAAGCGTTCGTCTCCCAGACCCTGGGGGGTTTGGTGAGCTCCAAAAGTATCGTAGGGGGAGGACTGCAGTGGAGCCAGTTTGGCCAGGAAAGGCCAGTTTGGCCCAGGAAGGCCGGACCCAGTGTTGGGTGATGAGCTGCCCACTGGGAAGTCCAAGACTAGAGTGAACACGGACCGACAAGCGGGGTAGCTTGGTGAAGTGTTCAAGAGCCGGCTCTAGTTCCCCCGGGAGATCGACTAGCCGATGCTCCCAGTCCAAGTGTGGATGGCACTACCTACTTGGATACCTGTCGTGGCTCAACGGAACCTCGCTCTAAGCCCATGGCTAGAGCACCTAAAGGCGAAAGGCGGGGAGAGTACCCATGAGGCTCGCGTAGGGCCACGGTGTTCCAAAATGGTGTCCCAGAGTCCCAGACGGTGGAAAGGAAGAGGGGTAGCCCTCTGGTGTGGTGACCAAGGACACAGTCACACAGTGAGGAAGTCCCAGAGGATAGTGGGACTTAGTGGTCGGGCCGGTGGGCCTTGATCCAGTGGCAGTGTTGGCGAACACAACCAAGGACAGAAAGGGACTTGGTGGGGACCGAAACAGAGATATTGGGAAGGCTATTCCCCATGTCTGTAGGCATCCTAAGGATGTTAAGGAGTGGATCTGGGATGATCACTCATGGACGGATGACCCAGTCTTTGAGAGACGGGATTGGAATGCAGGTGGTGTTGGACCACCAGTGTGACCAAGGTAATTGGGCATGGCCTTAGCGTAACGGGCCGATACATCAGTGGTACCTTGGGGTGTCAATCGTGGGATCGGACACGTGGAGCACTTGGACCAAGTGCTAAGGTTGGGTGGCATGGATGCCATTCTCGGGGCTAGCAAGCCCCAAGTCCTGAGTTGGACTTATGGAGGTTGTGAATGAGACTCCTCCAAGTGGTCGGAGGTGTGGTTAAGTGACTAAAGTAGAATGGAAAAATTAGTCGCTTACAATTTGGTATCGAAGCTGTTCCTTAGTCCGACTTTTATTGGTGCTCAAGTATATCACCCTTGATGTTGGCATTGGAAGGTCCTAGGAGTGGGCCTATCCTTGAGGAGTAGCATGTTGAGAGGACATGGCTCTCCACTCAAGTTCATGCGTGAACTTGGGCACAATGTGGTGGATAGAAAAGGGCCAATAATGGAACGACTTTGGGATCTTGGGAACAGTATAAGGTCTCCTCAGAGAGCTGAGGATGTGATCCAAATAAGCGTTTGACGCAGCAAACGGGCTAACGTAGTTGTGATAAACAACTATAGTTGGGATCACGGGAAAGATGTAGACTCCAAAACAATAAAGGAGTCACAAGATTATCCTCATATAGTTGAGGTTGGTGCTCATGAATGTGAGACCAGAGGTAATGACCGTGGGAGGTCAAATACGAAAGAGGACTCAAGTCCTTGAAATGGTAGCCGGGGCTACCTTTAATAAATGCTGGAACAACCCAAAGAGTTGGGGGGTGTACTTAGAGATGAGTTGGTATTCTTATCACATGGACAAGTAGTCCTAAGGGGCAAAGGTTGCCCCCAGAGAACAAAATCAAGTGTCAGAGTAACACTTGTGAAAATAGTCCTTTTGAGTAGGACAGGAATGCAAGAAGTGTATTCCAGTGAGCTAGTGCCTCACAAGTAGGACCTTACGGGTCTATGGATTAACCAAGTCCAAAACTGCTAGATGACGCAAGTAGAGTCAAGGGATGGTCCTAAAAGGACTGATGGAAGCATTTGGACTAAGGTGTGTTGTACCCCACAAAGGATGGGGGGGGATCATAGGATCCAAGGATGAGAACAGAAGGTATCTCATCGATGGCAAAATGTGCCATGCTAAAGTCGTGGGAAAGGTGTTCCCAAAAAGAAAACAACTTTGACACAAAGTTGTGTGTGACCTCTATGATGCAGTGCTAACGAATGGTTGGCATGAGAAAGCGTGGTATTGGTCTTGGCAAAGACTTAGACACAAAGTAGAAGTGTCATAGAGGTAGGCTCGTGGAGCCGATAGTGTGAAGACACCAAATGTGCCAAGGTGTGATACCTTGAGGCTACGTTGGTGGGTTCATGAGAACCCCTTGCCAAAGGAATCCCAATAGAAATGGGAATGGCATAGCCTAAGTTGCAGAGCATGCAGTTGGAGTGTGGTGACCCAGATAATGATGGAGGTGTGGAAGCACCAGCAATGAGTTGTAGGACTTGACAACTACGAGGCAACTAAGCAAGAGGTGCAAAATAATTGGTTAAACAGGTAGAAGGCAGCTACCCAAACCTTCTTAATGGCATAGGGAAGTTGGATATACCCTTATGGGGGATAAGTTGCTTATGTTGCGATATAGTAAGTCAATGTCATAAAAGGAAATACTTATTGTCAAGGAAGCCGTCATTGGGACACCCGAACACTCTAGAACACCAAGAGGTGGTGTTTGATGTCGCAAGGGCAGTAGATAAGGCCCAAGGGACTAAGTCCCTAGTGAACGATGGATAGTAGGTGCTATCCAAATGTCCAAGATGGCGGAGACAGGAGAAGACTGTCTACTCGAATTGGACAAAGCCAAAAATGGAATTTTGGCAAGGCTAGTGATAGGCATGCAAAGGCCCGTAAGCAACAACGTAATCCCGGTGTGTGGGATTATAGGGTGAGCATACCTAGATTGAGGAACCACTCCCTAGGCTATCGGGTAGGTTCATCCCTAAGAATACTTGCTAAGGCATGATAAAAAGTGCAAAGCTATCCTCCTAGTCTGGAAGAGAATGACCGAAGGAAAGGTGTGAAGCCAAAAGCAAGAAGTAAGGGGATAGAACCGAACCATAGGAATCGAAGGGCATAACCAAGGTTGGTTATGCCAGCTAGGAGTGGAGAATCAAGTGGGGGCTCGAGGGTGTTGCCGCTAGCAACCATGATGCCATGGAGAGTCTAAAATATGGAATTGTCCATGTTAGACTATATGGTAATTGGAAAGCTTGCAGAAACGGGGGGCCTTAGCAAGCTGAGGGACAGAGTTCCTTCAAGGTTCCCAAAGACGATTCTAGGTAGTTTAGTACCTAGAAAGACCAATTGTAAATGGTTCATGGAACGCGCGAAATCAGAGTGGCGCAGCAGAAGCGTGGTCTTGAAGCTTGCCATGAGGCAAGGCTATCAAGGTTAGGGAGGTAGTTCCCGAGTGTTCAAAGAGAGGGCTTTGAACGAAAGTCGATGGTCAAGGACTTTCACGCTTATGCAGGAACCATGTTACAGTGGTCGGAGGACTTGCCAAGCGAGATTGGCACGTTGGGGGAACAAATACCCTAGTTGAAGGTGATAACTTCAAAAAGGGTGGGCCATGGGGCCGAGCATGGAGGAGTCCATGCATGATCACAGACATGTCAAGTGAGAGGACTTGGCAGTGCGGAGGAACTAGGTTCCTAAGCTGTGATCTGTAGCGCGCTTTAAATATAAGTTGGTGCACCGGCGTGGGGAGTCACGCCAGGCATCTTGTGCGATGCCGTTCGTAGATGCATATACGGAGGTTGGGTTTGAGTCCCAACCCTCTAGTGCTTGGGTTCGAGTCCCAAATCACTAGGGCGTGGTGATGGTTTGGAATATGAGGACACTCATATGACTCGGTGGTCATGGACTCTCAGTGGGGAGACTGGTTTGGGCACACCGCCAAGCGAGGGATGCCTCGGAGTCGTGATGCACGGTTAGATTGCTTAGTGTGAAAGCTCGGCATATCTAACTTGAACGCTTTGGTGCAAGTGGCACCAAGGACGTGGTGAGTGAGATGGGGACACTTAATCTCAGTTGCTATGGACGCTTGGCCGGAAGGGCTGGCTTGGGCGCACCGCCAAGTGTGGGGGATGCCCCCAGGGTCGTAGTTAACAAGTTAAAGGGCTGGAAGACCTAGTACCTATTGGCAAACCTGTTAAGGTGCCGAGGTGAGATCACTAGGTGATCTTGTGGCTAAATAAGGACAAGGTCCTTGTTTGGGTTAAGGAATAAGATTCCTAGTTCAAAGTGTTGATTTGAACTATTGATGATGGTGTGGCTTGGTCAAGGTGACCAAGTGGGAAAAGCACCTTAGGGAAATGAGCTATGTCATTGCGATGGCATAGTGTGTCCAAGGAAAGTAGTTTCTAAAGAGACCCATGGGAGGGTCACAAAGTTGGGCCGTGGATAGAGCCCACAGCAAAAGATGCTAAAAGAGACTTACTAGGGGTGAACACCCTAATCTTGGCAAAGCAGAGCCTTTGCTATGGAATCAAAAGAATACCTCAAGGAGGGAGGTAGAGATTCGATATTGCTTGGTGCAACCATTAACGGATAGGAGCAAAAGATGAGTGGCCAAGATAGGGCCGTGGAATCCCTTGGAAGGAATCCAAGTGACAAAGTTAGGCGAGGAACACTAATGTGTTGGACGCTAACAAATTGCGGGAAAGGAAGTGTGTTTCCAAGGATGGATTCCGAATTGCTCCGATTTGGCGAAAGTAGAAGCTCCAAGGGAGGGAGCGGTAAGGTAGCCAAATGATAGGGCCATGGACAGCCCTAGCACAAAGTATGATAAATGGAACTTAGTGCCCAAGGTGGCACGAAATAGAAGATACGATGATGATGCCCTCAAGTAATGAACTTCCTGGGATTGGGTAGTGGAGTTGCACAATCTGTGCAATGCAAGGTGTTGGAGACACCTAGGAAATTGACTTCCAAAAGTCAAAAGAGTAAAAGTTCCAAGGTGCAAACTTTCAATAGATGGAAATTGAGACTACTCGAGAAGGAGTAGTGGGATTGACTTAGAAAAGGGTCTCTAAGAGGTTTAGCGAGAATTAAACCAATAAAAGGAGAGAACCACTATATGTGGTCCAATCAGTCTCTAAGTTGGAGAGACTACCCTCCTTAGAGGATAGGTAAGGCATGGTGAGCCTTTGGTGTCAAACCATGGAGGAATATGCAGAAGGCATGCTGAGCCTTCAATGTCCAACCATTGACGAATATGGAGAAGGCCTTCAATGTCAAACCATGAGCCTTCAATGTCAAACCATTGACAAATATTGGCTACGCGCCAAGGATGGAAATGGTAACACATGCGGGTGTTACTTTATAAAATGGTTCACCGTTCAATGAGGACATCGAACTTCATCTATGGGTGGTGGAGTTGTGAGACACAAAATCCCTAGGCCCCAAAGTGGAGCCGGAAGGGCGCCACATGGTAGTGGCCGAAGCGAGAGCCAAACGAGCGTAACACGTTTGGACCAAAAGCTCTGACTTGAAAAGTCAAGAGCGGGAGTGGAACTCCCAACAAAGTGCTCGAGGAACGAGCACGAAGCGAGCAATAAGCGAGGCTCCAAAAATGGACCCAAAAGGACCAACACATGACACGTGGAAGTGTCCGAGGTGGACTCGAGTCGGAGTCCGAAGTGGAGTCCGAGATGGACCCGAGTTGGAGTCCGAAGTGGAGTCCGAGATGGACCCGAGTTGGAGTCCGAAGTCGAGTCCGAGATGGACCCGAGTTGGAGTCCGAAGTGGAATCCGAGATGGAGTCCGAGATGGAGTCCGAGGTGGACCCGAGATGGACTCGAGATGGACCCGAGATGGAGTCCGAGGTGGACCCGAGATGGACCCGAGATGGACCCGAGATGGAGTCCGAGATGGAGTCCGAGATGGAGTCCGAGGTGGACCCGAGATGGAGTCCGAGATGGAGTCCGAGATGGACCCGAGATGGAGTCTGAAGTCGAGACCGAGACCGAGACCGAGACCGACCCCAAGCCTCCTTTAGTACTAGGAGTTAGTCTCTGGGACAAACTCGAAACTTAGTAAATATAAAATGTCCCTAGATTGTGAATTTGGACACGGGACGAACACCATTGTGTTCAGGCCAACCTCTATATTCCGTAGATATGCCAAATGAGCAAATCTGAACACTTTCTATAAATAGCATTTGGGATCGAAATGAGACTAACACAAAGGGCATGATAGCAAGGGTGTTTGGCAAACACAGTAAGCTATCATCCAACGATATTGAGGGACTAATCTCAATATGCGAGGGTTCTTGTCAAGCCAGTGCAAGACAAAGCAAAAGAGAACTAAAAGCCAGGTTGAGTATGCTCAGCTAAAAACACATAGGAGTTCCTACCTTATGTCCATCTGGCTAAGTACAGATGTTAAGCCCAGTAAACTAACACTTGAACAAGAGGGGCTGATAAAGAGAACCAGCAATACTGACTTCCTACCGTCGTGGTAGTAAAGTAAGAGTGTCCGTAAGGACTAGCCGACAAGTAACTTTCGATACCCGAAGTCACATTCACGACACTCTCCCCCCCTAGGGAAGATTGATATCCTCATCGATGCATACTCAAGTCTAGAATACCGCTAAGGAAACAACTCCAGAAAAAGTTCATGGTATTCACACTATGTGAGAAATGCACCAACTTAAATGAGTTAGGGATAACCTCTTTGTCTAATGCAGATGCACTACCAGCTTAAACACCTTCTGGCTATCGCCGACAAGGAAATGACCAATGGAGTTAGCCACCCTTGTTGCTATGGGTGTCACCCAGCTTACAAAAGTGTGATATGCCCCTGCCTACAAGGACATAGAGAGAGAAGCTAGAGGCCCCAACCCTCATGAGCAAAGAAACCAAACCCGTCGGTAAAGTGTAGATATACTACTGTAAACAGGCAGTTAGAGTTGTTTACACAGTCACGCCCTTTTAAAGGAATAAGGAACATCGACAGAGAGGCAGGTTATGTGACCAGTCAACAGTAGCTACCTCATGACTAGAGATTTCACCATGCATACGAAGTGCCGAAACTAGTTTGCCTATATTGGCCCAACTGAAAGATCAATAGATGAACAATATCAAAGTCATAGACAATGATATCTTAGAGACTTAATTATCAGTGAATAAATCTTATACTAGAACACAAATGTATTCCAAATAAGTTATCATCTGATAAACCAATAGTATAATATAGGAACCACCAAGATCATCATAATTGGTAAACATAGGAATCACCATTCAACAAAATTCAATAGCAAGTATATCATCAAGGAAACTCAATGATGAAATTTAACTACTGAAGATGGCAGATAGTATGCCAAATAACTTACTAAAGATAACTCAAAAAACACAAAGTATCATTGACTAACAAGCACAATGCTCACGAATGTATCACCCAAAGGAAATAACATCCCAATCTATTAGAACTAACCCGAGCAATAACCAACAGAACAGAATGAATGTGGTAAGACCAACAAACACCCATTTATGCTAACTATCACAGAAGCCAATTTGAATAAATCCCGGTCAACAATACTAAGGAACCAGAGTTGCTCAAGCAAGTGTCAGCAACATCCTATCAATACCTCAAACCCAAAAGACCAATCCAAGGCAAACCACAAATAATATGTGATATTGCAAAAAGCCATAAACCATCAAAGAAAACAATAAACCATTATAAAAGATTATTAATCATCCCATCAATAAAGAGATCCATAATCATCGTTGAAGAAAGAATCTACCATCCTGAAGAACAACAACTCAGTCTATATCAATAATAATCAAGCAAAACTCTTGACAAGGATAATCAACTATCTTAGATGATAGTCAATCATCACCAATGATTACTAGATGCAAAAAATAACTTCAACATCGAAGCTAATGAGCCAAAAATGCCTTCCCCAACAACTTCTAACTAATGGAACAATGAGCATTAAACTCAAAGAACCAAAAGCGTGAAGAAGTTTATAGCTAAGTCTTGCCTAACAATAATCACAAGTTTTGCATGAGCTAACTTTAATGCTAAAGAAGAAATTATGGTACAAACCACAATATTCTACTCAACACATCCATAAGCTAAACTTCATAATGCCAAAGCTAATAAAGAGCATATCCGCATCAATCCAAAAGCCAAGCACAACGAAGTTATATTCAACAAGTGATCATCAAACTAATCCTCCATGAATCCATCTATAGCAAGACGTAACTCACTTCATAACAAGCACAAGAAGAACTATCAATGATCGATATATCCCAAATTAAATCTAATAAGGATTTAAACATTTCAATATCGATCACTAACTCTTCCACTTGTAGAGTTAGCATAGTCCACGACTGAATCACTTTTCAAGGAAAAGCCAAAGCTCAACCTCTACTAAATAATCTTGTCTAGAACACAACTAACTCAAACTTGCCACTCAGTTCATTTGAACGTCAACATAGTTGCTAACTAGCAAATGCGCGAATTCTAATAACACAAAGCTATAACCAAATCACCAACACTATCTTTATTGAGACTAATGAAACTCAATATCAATCCTAAAGATAGACATCTCATCTCACTTGAATTTCAACATCAATAATATTAATGACAAGGCATCACTTCAATGCTATCAACACCATAACAAAGCTAGAAGAAAGCAAGAGTGAATCACCACCCAAAACTTTTTAGCAACTAAGCTAACCAAAGTCGAAGATACTATACTCAGTATCTGAGACTAATCCTCCAACAATACTCAACTACATATAACACTTCCTCAAAGAGTGAATCACCACATCCAAGA